>NC_045541.1:52549473-52908640 GCF_009769535.1 Thamnophis elegans
GGGATTTGTGCATGCTGGCGTAATTCAGCTCTCTTCCTGAACTATTCCTTTCTTTTCTCTTCCTTATCCCACTTAGCTTTGGCTTGTCAAAAGCAAGGATGCCTGGCACCAAAGATATCAGAGTTCAGATGTCAAAGCCCACCTGCTCTTGTTGCACTTCTGTCATTGGCAGATAATCTCCTGCTCTTTGATGGCATTCATAAAGGGAAAGAGCAAGAGAGCCAGATTAACCAATTACTTTGCTTAACACATTTTGTGTATATGAAATCAGGATGCCCCCATTTGGCAACAAGTCACTTTAAAAAATGCAAGACAGGAATTAGCAATGGAAACAGGAAATTTTATCCCAGGATAGTTTTCTGCTGACTCAAAGGAGAATGAATGGCAATTTAATTGAGTAGTGAGCAAAACCCCTCTGTATTGTTGCAGTATATGTACATTTTCATGGCTTCAGTTCAGTTCATCTGATGATAAAATGTACTAAATAATTTATCTGGGCCTGTCCCCATTACAGGTAGTCTTCAACTTACAACCATTTGTTTAATGAACTGTTGAAGTCACAACAGCACTGAAAAATTGACTATGACTTACTATCATTGCAGCATCCCTATGATCACATTATCAAAATTTGGGTGCTTGGCAAATGACATGTATTGAGGAGAGCTGCACTGTCCCAGGATCACGTGAATCACCATTTCTAATCTTCCCAGCCAGCTTCTGACAAATAAAATCAATGGAGGAAGCAAGATTTACTTAATGACACATGATTTACTTAACAACTGTGATGCTTGCTTAACATCTATGGCAAAAAAAAGGTTGCAAAATGGGGCAAAATTCATTTAACAAAATTACCTTGCTTAAAAAATAGAAATTTTCAGCTCAATTGCAGTTATAAGTCAAGGACTACCTGTATACATGAAACCAAGTGTTGGGATTCAAAAACTTTACTACTGGTTCTTTGGGCGTGGCTTGGTGGGTGTGGCATGGCTTGGTGGGCATGGCTTGGTTGGCATGGCAGGGGAAGGATGCTGTAAAATCTCCATTCCCTCCAGATCGGGAGGCAGAGACTAGATGTGGGTGAGGCCAGTCAGAGGTGCTTTTTTTCCAGTTCTCCAGACTACTCAAATTTTCCGATACCGATACTCCTGACCTGGTCAGAACCTGCTGAATACCTCTGATGAAACTCCAGTACAATGAAACTCAGTTCACCTCCTTCCCTAGCTCAGCCTCTTTTCCTATCAAAACACATAGAAACTTAGTAAACATCAATGTTCTGCCACTATTAAACTTGGATCAGGGTTGTACCAACAAAGTAGTCCTAACAAATCAAATACCAAAGAATTGCGAGGGAGGGGTGTCTTATATCCCTTTTCCTTTTCCTCAGTAAGACTTTACAATGTGACAATCAGACCCTGTAGATGTCATTTCACTTCTGAGACATAATTAGCCCTGAACTTTGCACTTCTATGGCTAATGAACAGACCTGTACACTATGCTGGCAATGCTTTTAAGTGGTTCAATTTGGAGCTAGGCTACATTTTAGATTGCAAAAGGCCCTGCCGTTGCTATAGGGAACACATCCTTAGCACAGTGGAATCATTCTGTATAATTAAGCAAGCCGAGGTGGCGCAGTGGTTAAATGCAGCACTGCAGGCTACTGCTAGATCAGCAGTTCAGCGGTTCAAATCTCACTCACCTCCTTCCCTAGCTCAGCCTCTTTTCCTATCAAAACACATAGAAACTTAGTAAACATCAATGTTCTGCCACTATTAAACTTGGATCAGGGTTGTACCAACAAAGTAGTCCTAACAAATCAAATACCAAAGAATTGCGAGGGAGGGGTGTCTTATATCCCTTTTCCTTTTCCTCAGTAAGACTTTACAATGTGACAATCAGACCCTGTAGATGTCATTTCACTTCTGAGACATAATTAGCCCTGAACTTTGCACTTTGGACAAAAGCAGAAATAAAAGGTCATCTTATCTAACACATACATACGCACAAGCACCTTCCATGTGACATGACAGGCTGCAGCCTTGTAATCCAAGACTCCATGTTTTCCCTCTTACTATACATTTTCTAAGTACTGAGATGAGAACAGCTCTGGCTAATGAACAGACCTGTACACTATGCTGGCAATGCTTTTAAGTGGTTCAATTTGGAGCTAGGCTACATTTTAGATTGCAAAAGGCCCTGCCGTTGCTATAGGGAACACATCCTTAGCACAGTGGAATCATTCTGTATAATTAAGCAGAGCCGAGGTGGTTAAATGCAGCACTGCAGGCTACTGCTAGATCAGCAGTTCAGCGGTTCAAATCTCACCGGCTCAGGGTTGACTCAGCCTTCCATCCTTCCGAGGTGGGTAAAATGAGGACCCGGATTGTTGGGGGCAATATGCTGACTCTCTGTAAACCGCTTAGAGAGGGCTGAAAGCCCTATGAAGCGGTATATAAGTCTACTGCTATTGCTATTGCTATTTAATTCAATTATAAAAATTGCAATACAAATAATATAATGTTTAGATGCCATCATCTAATATCTCAGGGGCTGCCACAAAGAAGGAGGAGTCAAACTATTTTCCAAATCATCTGAAGGTAGAATAAGAAGCAATGGGTGGAAATCAATCAAGGAGAGAAGCAACTTAGAACTGAGGAGAAATTTCCTGACAGTTAGAACAATTAAGCAGTGGAACAACTTGCCTCCAGAAGTTGTGAATGCTCCAACCCTGGAAGTTTTTAAGAAGATGTTGGATAGCCATTTGTCTGAAGTAGTGTAGGGTTTCTTGCCTAGCAGAGGGTTGAACTAGAAGACCTCCAAGGTCCCTTCTAACTCTGCTATTCTATTCTGGTAAAAAAAAAGTTATCTAAGGTTAACTGGCAGGAAAGCTGACCACAGATAGGACTCTGCAATGATTATGTCTCTTTTTCCATTATAAGACTGCTTCACCCAGTTATATTTTTAGAACATCTATTCCTATTGAATGACATCCAGATATTTTGGGATTTGAATTTTTGCCTCATACAAAAAGGGAGCGGGAGCAGAGTTTTGAAAATTGGATTCACTCACTTCTTCCAAATTGGCTGTGTGACTCATCCTGCTGAAATGCCAAAAAGAATCCACAGACAGAAACTGCTCAACATTTGGTATCGGCGTTGTAACAAAGTCAAAATGTCTCCTATTTTTCTGAAATCCTGTGAATTGGTTTAGCGCTTGGCTTGAGTCCCAATCAAATGTCAAAAAAAATCAATCTGTATTTGGTTCAGTACATGACACCACTGATCAATTATAGACTTCACAAAGATTTTCCAGAAGATATCGTGTACACAGCTGACATCTACATTGGCTCTGCATGTTGAAATCTAATGACCTGACCTGCTCTGAAGAAAAGGAATCTAGAATTTGGTTAGAAAACACATTTAGCTGGTAGAAAGCAGGTCCTTTAACAATCTCTCTTGAAATAAGGAAATATATTAACTATAAAAACACTGCCACAAAAATAAGGAACTATTAGGCATTACATGTTCCCAGAGACATTATACTCTACCTATATAGCTAGTATATGTCTCCCTGTTAAAAATGACATGTAACTATATGTAATCCTTCCACTGTAGGATAGCACTAGCCAGGTGCAAGAGCCTGAGCTCTGAATTTACAGCAGACTATTGTTGTATTCATGGCAACAAACATGCATATGTATAATTTAAACAACTATTGATTTCTCCGACCCATGCATGAATAATGTATACTGACATAATCATTTCCCTTAAATCATTTTCCTTCTTTGGGTAAGTAGAGGGCAAATTTTAAACCAGCATATGGAAGGGCAAAACCATTTGGTGCTATGTACGAAGAGCAAATAAAATAATGCCACTGATGACCCAGAAAACCATGCTACAGTTCCTATGTCTGTCTGCTATACATCCATGTCAAGAGAGCTAAAGATTGCATTCTCAAGATATGCATGGTTTGCCCATCCTGTCTCCAAGTTAACTGGTATTACTTTGTGTACTAGCAGTACATTACACAGAACAATTGGGTCTGTTACTACAAAGCATGCCAGGAACTTATCATTTCCTTCCCAACTTCATTTTTCTTTTTCTTCTCCAGAGGAGAGATACCATGTTTCCCCGAAAATAAGACAGGGTCTTATTTTCTTTTGACCCCTGAAATAAGCACTTGGCCTTATTTTCAGGGGAGGTCTTATTATTTTTGAGGTGCAGGAGGCGGCAAGTGTGGTCACCTCATGGCTGCTCCTGTGTTGCAATATTTTCAGGGAGGGCTTATTTTCGGGGGAGGGCTTATTTTAGTGCATGCACTCAAAAGCCTAATTGGGTTTATTGTCCGGGAAGGTCTTATTTTTGGGAAAACAGGGTAATAGAAACCCTTGGTGGCATGTCTGGGATCACTTTCCCTCATTTGCATGAGACTTTTTAAATGTATTGTTTCAGGGCACATCTAGATAGCCAGTTCATCCAGTTTGGAAGCAGTGGATAGTATACTAGGTTAAATTTATCTTCTCTTCACAACCGGTCTCTACTCTGCCAAAGAAGGAGGCAGAAAATTGTCATAACCATTTATTGAAGCAAGTTAAAGTGCATTGATTGGTGGACTTTGCTACCAGCAGGAAGAGTGTCCAGCAATTGTTCTCCCGTCACAGGCTGAGTCTGGGGGAGAAGGCAAGTTTAGACAGATGGCTAGAATGCCAGGTTTAGCCATCTGCCAGAAGTTTTACAGCTGACAAGATCCTTTCGCAAGCACCAGGAGTCGAGATGAGCTCAAAGACACAAAAAACAAAAGAGAGAAATGCCCTAGTCTACAACTATTTCTAAAAAACTTGATGCAACTATTTTTCATGTTGCTGGATAAGAGAAGTCCTGGTCTAGTACTTTTTCAAATGATATTTAAGAGTCTTGCTCTTAACAATTTGTTAACTATTAACACCTCTGGTGCAAACCATGAATGGTCATTCCAGAACCTACATATGTTAGATGGGTAATTGTGTTTTGTAAAAAAAAAAGTGGTTGCAAACAACAAGAACGGTTTTGGATCACACACACTTACAGTAGTATCATCAACTTATAAAATCCTACTTCAAGGTATAAGATGTTTGGATCTAGTCAGGGAATCCATAGTGATTTTATTTGTTATGCCTTCAAGTCATGGGTGAAATTCAGCAGGTTCTGACAGGTTCTGAAGAACCGGTAGCAGAAATTTTAAGTAGTTCAGAGAAACGGCAAATACCACCTCTGGCTGGCCCCAGAGTGGGGTCAGAATGGACATTTTGCAATATTCTTCCTCTGGAGTGGGGTGGGAATGGAGATTTTGCAGTATCCTTCCCCTGCCACGCCCACCAAGCCATGGCCACAGAACCAGTAGTAAAAAAAAATTAATTTCACCACTGCTTCAAGCCCGTGTTGACTCCTGGCCTGATTGCAGCCCACATAATGAGGTATTGGGTCTTCCCTTTCAGATTCATGTGTAACATGTCATCAATAAAAACTACTTTTTGGATATTCATTTAAATGTAATCCTGGATTAAGGAACCTTGACTACTACTAGTAATCCTGGATTAAGAGAGCTTGACTAGTGGTTGAAGTACCAGGCTAGAAACCAGGAGGCCTTTGAATTCTAATTTCGTTTTAGGCACAAAACCAACTGGGTGGTCTTGGGCCAGTCACAGTCTCTCAGACCTGGTAAACAGTTAGTGGCAAACCACTTCTGTAATCTTGCCAAGAAAAATGCAGCACAATGTAATTGAACTCTCTCCTTTTTGTTTAGCACACAACAGGAAGAGAAAAATTGAAGACACATTATATGCAATTAACTGTTTATTTTTTCGGCACTATGATGTCTAGAGTTTTCCTTTCCAGGCTTGTGGCACTGTGGGCAACAGCATAATATACAAGTAAAAGCTGATTTTAAGTACAGAAAAGTACATAGAGCAATGACCAGAACGTAAACTAAACCATGATTCATGGAGAATTTTAAAATCTTAATCGGCCCTTAACCTATCAAGATAAAATAATCAACCTAATAGAAATTTTAAAACACATGCAGTTGCTGGACCTGGGAAATCAAAAAGTTAGTAAGCAATTGCTGTTTTATGTCATCCCCTATTTGTTGCTATCTCAGCGTAAATGAGATGCATCACTCAAATAGGTAGCAGCCCATCTGGATGGGAATCCAGACAATTCGCAGTGACTGACTCACCCTGGCCCTCTCACCCCAACCAATGCACTGTGGGACAACTCTAGCCATGGAACAATTCAATGCAAAATAACTCAATGGAGGGACAAGTGAATTGCAGTGGGCTTTGTCTTGCTTTAGGTTTGAACCTTATCAAGTTAAAAGTCCTCGACGCTGGGTGAGCTGCAATTCTACTTGTCCCTCTCTTAAGTTATCCCACATTGAACTGTCCTGCGGTTGGCCATGGCAAGACGGCCAGGGCAAGGTGAGTTGACCAAGGCAATTTGGCCAGGGCAAGTTGGCCACAGTGAGACAACCAGGGCAAGTCAGCCAGGATGAGTTAGCCATGGCAAGTTGTCCCATTCCATCTGATGGCCTCACAGTTGGTCCTGAGTCAGTTCCAATTGTTTTTAAGACAAGAAAAACAAATTTTGGTGAAACAAATTTTTCAGCCTGCTGCTGCAAATTACAATGAAAGAAGATATGACAAGCCACATTTTGAGTGTTAACTTTAGGACTTCATATCTATGACTCTTCCTTTTTTACCAATGCAAGAAGGAATGGGTTTGGAGATGGGATCAGAGATCAACTTAACCCAAACAATCACTGAGTTCTTGAGGCTAAATGAATCCTTCCATAATCCTCAGGTTGATTAGGTTATGACATTTGCAGAACGCACTAATTTCATCTATGGCCCTCTTAAATGTGTCATAACAACCTTAAAGAACTGATTATGAGTTTGTCCTGTTATCAAATCACATCCTAGAGCCACTTCAGAGATAACTAATTTTTTTCACCTCTAGCCAGCAACTAAAAGCAAACATAGATGCTAATCATGCAATTTGCCATTGTGCAATTAGCCTTTTAAAAGCAAATTGCAGGAGCAGGTGCCTGAATTCAGATTAGGAACATCTAATCTTTTCCCCGGCTGCAATAGTTATAATCCATATTGGAGAATAAGGCTTTCAAGCTGCCTTGAAAAAAAATTACCAGAGTGCTCCTGGATTTTAGTGGGAGCTTTTTCTCCTAGTACAAATTCAAATTGTCAGGTGGTTGCTATGAATTAAATCACAATGGGTGAGAAAGAATTAACTTCTTGCAATTCCTATTCCATGTTTCAAATCAGTTTGGAGTTATTAGGTTTATAATTCACTGTCACTGATTATGCAACCAATAAAAAAAATGGGATTTTTTTAACCCACTGCTCTAATTTTTCTACAGATCCCCATTGAAAAATTATCCACCCCCAAACGGTCCCCACAACAGATCTTCTGGATATAGTTGCCACTTTGTCCCAACCACTGTTTCACTTCAAGCTTGGTGATTAATGGCCATAGGTTTGGCTTTTGGGTTCCCTAACCCTAACCCTTCCAATCTACCAATGTTCAGAATTCTAAAGGAACTTGTGGTCTTATAAATATGAATAAGCACATGATTCAAATTTTCCTTCCTGTTTTTAGATTATTGAATTGAGGGTACATTGCCTAAGTTAAGTGTGCACAAAAGCAACCCAGAAATCTAATGAGATCAAGTGTATCATTTCACCCGCCAAAGGCTAGTCCCTCAATGGTTCTTGTAAATGGGCCATAAAAATCTCTACAGTCTTGGTCTAATCTATAACTTTTTTATTTTTAGTGTCTATGCTGTGGATGATTGTTGATCGAATAAGCTTCTTAAGATTTAAAATAATCTTATAACAGTTTATTTTTGAGTTTGGTGCATTCAAATAAGACAACTTGTTTTCTTCCCAATATAATTAAAAGCTGTCTATTGGAAATCAACACTTGGATCACTTAATCAGTTTTAAAGGCTGCCCACTCATCAACAATGCTGGTCAGATCATATAAATGGTGAATGTTCTATCAGCAGTTATGAAGTACATTGTGTGAATTTCCACAGTAACAGAAATGGTGATTGAGATTTCCCAACAATCACATTATTAACCATGACTTTGCTCATTGCAGCATCCTTCAGCACACATCATAATAGATCCATGTAAAATCCAGGTTTAAAAATATATTTTCCCAAAATAGTGGGGAAAAAATAGATGAGCTAGAAAAAGCTTCAGACTGCTTTATTTGATGTGCTGTAAAGATATATTCATATTTCACTTTCTGGAAAGAAAACTGGAGGTTAAATCACTTGTCCTGCAAAAGTAGTTTATAATTTTCCCCCAAAAAATTATTATCCCAGTTTTTCATTCACTGTGAATTAGAATATTTGTATGTATGTTTTTTGATCTTACAAACTGGACTACTTTCTGGACCAATTAGCAAAAAGATCCCATTATAAATGTGAGATATTGAACAAAGATATTTCTCTTGCAAGGCAAATCATATTTTGAGATTCAGACAGATGAGAATAAATGCTGCAGGGCAGAGTCACTCAGATTTGCTTATTTGTACTTTGCCTCTTCGAAAGGCTTAATATTACAATCTAAAAGCCTAGCATTACAATCCATATGCACACCCATATGGAGATGGGGCACATTAAGCTGATTAAAATGTATATGAACCCAAATCAAGTGTATTAAATAGTAAACACAAATATAACATTCCAAGTCTCCCTGATAGGACACCATAGTCTCTTTTACATTAATTTCTACTAATATCAATTGATGGGAATAAAAAAATACCTGTCCTCACAACAGTTACATTAAGAGATTTAGGCCATGGCAACTGGGAAATCTCAGAACAATAGGATTCCAGATGGGAAAGGCCATGTCAAGAAGACTGTTTTGTATAAACGGAAAGAAGCCGAAAAAATATGGACATTTCCAGCTTCCCTTTTACATCAAATCATGGAACAAAGAACTTTTTTTTCTTTTTTTATGCCAGATCGCCATGTTGTTGTCTTTTTTTGTTCCCAACACTTTCAGCATGAGACAGCTTTAACAAGTAGTTTTCACCATAAGTTGGTAGTAATCAGCAGTTTCAAAACATGTGAAAGTGTGTAAGGTATGTTGCACTTTGCCAACAGTTCTGTCAAATGATCTGTACAGAATGGAATTGGCACTTAATTGGCCATTGCCGCCCTCTCCAATTCTCAGGCACTTTCCTGCGCTGCAATTTCTTTTTCCTGGTCCCCCTATCAGACAGAATCATGTTTAAGATGACCCTTTTTGAGGGTTCTTTAATCTTCTGCTTTACCAAGCACTCAACCAAGCAGAATTTTGAAAGAAAGCTAATTCCATGCTCTCCAGGAGAAAAATGGATTGAGCTGTCTTTCAAAACTCACAATTTACACAATCCCTCTGAAAAACTGTTTGCAGAGCATGGCCATCCATAAGGGAGGAATGGGGACAAATGATCATCCATGGGTGATGATATTATCTTGCAATGTCATGACTTACATACTAGCATCAGATGGTGGGATGCAAGAACGCAATCAGACATTTGTGGGATCGTATTATTGCATGTCTTGTGGTCAATTTGGTGTCATTGCAGTGTGCTTGGGTACCACTTCTGTAGAAGTGCATTATTCTGAAAAGGCATTAAACCTGAGCTGTAAATATCTTTTAAAGCTTACCTTCACATACCAGCTGAACACAGAGGTACTTCTGTATCAGTGTCTGCTCTTCCAATAAGGAGTCTAAGCATCTCTCACAATTTTGAAAACCAATCTATATGCGTACATTCATAGAGCTCTACGATGCTTGCAGCATCAATTGCCTATATGACCCCATTCAATTATCTTCACTGAAACTTGTGACATCAGCTAGTTGTCACATGTTAGCATGAAGGATGCTTGGCATCCAAGAAATCAGACTTCATATGTCACATTTCCTGCATCTGCGATTGGCAAATGATTTCTGCCAATTGATGGCATTAAGAAAAGGTGTAAAAAAAATAGGTAAAGGAGTCTCTGCGCATTCTACTCCATTAGTCGATGCCAACCGTGGGGGAAGTGCTCATCTCCGTTTCAAGGCCATTGGGCCAGCACCGTCTGAAGACATTTCCATGGTCATGAGGTCACAGAGCACTGTTGTTACCTTCCCCCTGAAGTGGTACCTATATATCTCTACTCACATTTGCATGCTTTCAGACTGCTAGATTGACAGGAGCTAGGTCGAGGATGGGCGTTCTCGTTAAGAAAATGGTAATGAAGTAAAGTCAGAAACTTTAACCAATCACTTTACTTAGTATTCCACGCAGACACAACATCAGAGAACACTCTTGGCAGCAAGACAAAGCCAGCAATAGTTTCAAGAAAGACGTTAACAATGGCAGAGTAAATTTTATAGTATTTTTTTCCTAGAGGAAGATGAGCAAGTAGCCTTCCAAATAGACAGCTGATAGATTTCACAATCAAAGACATGATGCAGCTTCCTGAATTGAGCTTCTTGGAAGAAGACAACGATTGGGGATAATGCAGTAGTGGGTTTCGGCTCCCGTTGCAACTGGTACGCTGAAATGGGAGCCAGGTGTGCACCATGGGCATGTGCACTGCGCACACATGTGCACCCACCACCTGTGATGCTCCAGCTGCTCAGCGGAGCATCGCACAGGCGCCGTATGCTGCGTGCGCATGCGCAGATGGCCCGTTTCCTTCAAATAGACGTAAGGAATGAGGGCAGCCAGGCGGGCCCTCCAAAGCACCATTCCTGTATGGTGGCTGCTGCTTCCGGCAGGCACTGGTATGCACGTATCAGGGCATACCGCCTGCAACTGGGATAATGGGGAGACCACATGGTCACAAATGGTAGATGACATCACCTGAAGCTGTACTGCAAATAAGGCAGGATAACTGCTCTATATCTGGAAGTATTAATTGGCCAAAGAACCACAACACTAGAATGACATAGGAGCAATGATGGTGACAACATTGCTAAAACATATCCTGGGTTCATTATCCAAGGACCACCTATATATATAATGCAAGACTCCTTACCAAAATAGTCTTTTAGCTATACAGTAGGGAGATAATCTGTGGCACTGCTCTGAACTCTTTTGCAGACATTTGAGATTGCACTGCTAAAATTCAGCAGCAAGTTCCAATGTCAATACAACTGATAGAAAGTGATCAGTCAAACAGTGTCTAAGCCTGGCCATCAAAGTGCAAAATTGTTAGGCTTGGCATGCTTATTCAAACTGAATTTATCCAGATGTTCAGATGGACTTTATTAGTATCACAGCCTGCTCTTCTTTTGGGGTTGAAACAAGTGTTTTAAATTGTCATGAAGGGAAATAGTTCCAAACAGACAGTTTATTCATGATGCATTTTGTTAAATGGGAAACAGTAAGTATAAATCAAATATAAATTAGGTATGGCACAATTCCTTCCATTTTTTCCAATTATTTTCCAAACTGCAAGGCACATTTTTCAACAACAAGCAATTTAGGGAAGATTTAAACATTGCATGACCCTTCCATAATGTTTTGCATGAAGTTTTTACCTGTTGGAACATTTACTATTAAACTGTGTAATCTTAAACCATTCCTCTTGCTAATAATACCGTATCTTCCATTTAAGGGGAAAAAAGGTTATTTTCCATTCTACACTGCTCTAGTCTACTTCTATGTTTCTGCTGCATCTGTATGCCTTAAGTAAGTTCAAGAGGTCCACTTGTTGCTTGGTCCCACTTTCTGACCAATCGACAAGTGGATATCTACAAACTTTGAATATCATAATTGCACCTGAGATGGACCATATGACAAATAAAAAAATAAATAAAAGTATTTTTATCATATATGCACTGACAATAATATCCCTAGTTGGCATGGGATACTGTGCAACTCCATAAAACAAAATACTATTCCAGTTACTGAGCCCTCATATTAAAATAGTGAAATCTCATAGTTCTGTGTGATTGTGCCTATGATGAAAAATGTTGCCAATTCCTAAGTTACAGTACATTAACAATGAATATTTCCTGCAGTTAAAGGGAAATCTGTTAAGTAGCTCAAAACATTATTGCAAAATTGTTCCCCAATATGATGAGTTTGTAACTCTTCAGCATTAGAAATATCTATCATATTTTGCATGGTCTATAAGCCATCCTTACTGCCACACGAAAATCAACATGACTGCTTCCTTTTTGAGACAAGGAGGTTACATGTGAATATCTTGGCATCAGAAATCACAGAACCTGTGCCTTTTAGAGTTATGAAATTCAGGATTTATCCAACAATTCCTTATATAAAATATATTTGCATTTAGACAGCAGTAAATGGTCAAGGTACTTGTAGAAGTACTCCCAAATTCTTGAATCCAAGGAATGGGTTGGTTTCATGTAGTCTTGCTTGATTTTGCCCTTTTTGTTCTTTAGGAACATTAATTTGTTTTGCACAGAGAAGAAATATCCAGATTCTCCACAACATACAAGCCAGGTCTTTATGAAATAGCCATTGCAAAATCAGTTTTCCAAGTAGACTTCCTTTGGGATATTTCCTTGACAAGTGTATGACCTGCCAATTTTACTAAGGGCTAAACTAGCATCTCTGGGGGTTGTGATCCCATACCTTTTCTTCCAGTAATAGGATTTGTTTGCAGCTAATGAAATAGGCTTTTACTTTGACGACACCCTTTCCTGGATGACATCTGGTCAGGCGGCATCAACTTCCCTTCCCCCCCCCCCAAAAAAAGTTAATGACAACTGAGTTGGAAAGAGAGAATTTCCTCCTTTTCTTTAACACATTGGTACAGAAATTGATACTCCCCAAAGACCTCAATGTTTCTCCTTCCTCTCATCCCATTTATTAGTTGCCCCAGCCACCGTAGTTTATCATGTCCAATTAGCCATCTGCCATGCCGATATCATGATACAAAAGATGTGCTCAGCCTTCCACCATAACCCATCAGTGGGCCCTTTGTTCAAGCTGACAAATCGGAATCAGACCCCATTGTTCTTGTCTGATGCTCTTGTCCGTATGTAGGCTGCTACTTCTGATTAAAACAGCAGGAGTATCACAGGGCCCTCCAGGACTCAAGATCTGTGCCAGGAACGCAACACAGTATCACAAAACTTCTACTTAGCTGCATGGATTTGATTAACAGAGTATATTGGGTTACATTATTCTCTTTAGAGTTCGCCCACTGCAAAACATGCAAGGATTTAGGGGGGTTTACTATTTGATTAGCAATTAATGTTTAATTTGATTAGTTGGAATGTATAAGGAGCAGCATCGTACCAAGCCTGAACTGAACTTATTTCTCACTTACCAAAACCCCATTTCTATAAAGAGACAAGTAGACCTTCCTAGCAGACAACTGCTCGTAATGCCACAAGTCTATTCTGTACTAAAGGTTATAAAAGAAATCAGGACCAGAATTTCCATCACTAAGTAACGTGGTTGTAAAGTGCAAAGTAATGTGACTACATCGCATCTGGAAGTCCTGGTCACCCTCATAAATCTAGAACCATACAGATGTTAAGCAGGGAGAGGAAGGAGTCCCAAGAGAGCAAGTTGGTGGATGTGCAGGTACCATGGTGGGCAGCAGGTGCTGCAGGCAAGCAGGCAGATGAAAAAGCACCAGAAGGGACTTCCTGCCAGCTTCCCCATGGATTTTGCTTAAGGGAAGCCAGCAGAAAATGTCAGAAATCACAATCAGGTAATCATGGGGACCCTGAGACAGTGGGAACTCTGAGGGCCAGTCGTAAGTCCCCCACATTTAGCAATGTTATAACTTTAAACTTTGTTGAACCCATGGTTGTAACCCATCTGACCTATATATCAGATGTGCTGGCATGGCCTATGTACACAGACAGTACTACATACAAACCATCTGCCTTGAGGAACAAGATTTTGCCTGAGATCCCAACACTCTGCTGTTGTCTAGAAGAGTCACAAAGACTTGACACTTCACCCAAGCCTTTGGTTACACCCATCCCTCGTGTCATCATGTTTGCCATATTTCATCTTTATCTTTTTTTTTTGTATTATAGATTTAATTGTAATTTGTTTGAGTCTGGTGAACTGCCCAAGTGTTGAGAGTTGGGTAAAATACAAGTTTAATAAATGATCCTCATCTAAAAGAGTCAAGGTGGTGCAGTGATTAGAATGCAGCACTACAGGACTAACTCACTGCTCACTCCAGGAGTTAGATTCTGAGTGCTCAAGGTTGACTCGACCTCCCATCCTTCCAAAGTGGGTAAAATGAGGAGCCAGATTGTTGGGGGCAATCTGTAAACCGCTTAGAGAGGGCTATATAGCACTGTGAAGCAGTAAATAAATCTAAGTGCTATTGCTGAATCTGAACTATGCAATCTGAACTATAACTATCTATGATCATAGCGTCCACATCTCACTGTGCCACAAATAATGGGAGGCATAAACAAAACCCCAGTAAATCCAGCCCCAGCATCCTTCTACGAGTCACAGATCACTGTTGTGATAGCCCTCCTATCATAGCAGCCCAATAGAATAAAAGTGGTCACTGGAGAAAATCTATAGACAACCCTCACTCAAATAATTTATCTATCCTTTGGGAACTTCTATTCACCAAATCTACTCACTAACACAGTGGTTGGTTCCGGATCCCGGTGCAACGGGGCCTGGTGTCACCACATGAATGCGTGAAGCATGCACGCACAGGTGCACAGCACACGCATGCATCCTTACCTTCTGTGACTCCTCTGCAATGCTCCAGCTGCTCAGCAGAGCATTGAGCAGGCGCCATATGCTCCATGCACGTGCGTGGAAGCGCCGAAGAGCTCAAATACAGGTAAGGAGGACGGGCAGATGGTTGGACCCTTGGGAGCTCCGTACCAGAACGGTACCCGGTGCTCCCGGCAGGCACCAGTACACCCGGGGCATACTGCCTGCAACCCACCACTGCACTATCAGCACTTAATTTTGTTTTTGGGTGTGACCACAAAGGCACTAAAACTTTATTTTTTCAATCACTGGAAGCTAACAGTGGAAACACAGAATAAAACAAAAGTTAATCCTAAAAGACACAGATTGTTTTCTACACATCAATTCCTTCTGTCTTTAGACAAAGAAGCATTACTGGAAAAGATAATACTGAACTCTATTAGCCAATTTCTGATGTCTCCCTTTTGAAAATGTTGCCCCTTGTTCTGAAACATTAAAGTCCAGTCTACTGTAATACTGACTTAATTGCAGAGGTTTTTAAACTCCCAAGTAATACAGATTATCATTAGCACTGGTGAAACTCCCACTCTAAACAAAGAGTTGCCAGCACTTTATTAAGTGTGAACTGCCAGACAAAGTTAAATGTCTGAATATCCTTCTGATCTTCAAATTAGAGCAACAATCACTGCCTCCCGCCAAGCAGCAAAGTCTGTTTCTCCCTACTCAGGACATATGACCCTACAAAATAATTTCTATTATAAAAATGACCAGGCACTTCAACCTACAATTGCTACTATTAAAATGAAGACAACTCCTTTTCATTATCCTCAGTGAAGCATAATGTGATCAAAAAACTCTCTGTGTACCTCTAATTACAGTAGTTTTGTTTCACTAACAAAATAAAAGCCAAAATCCATGCCTGTTGTAAAGAGAGAATATGAGGCTGATTTTCATGTTCAATCTTAAGAGACCATTTCTTTTCTGTAAACTTTAGACCCAAAAATGGAAGAAACATTCCTTGAAGGAGAGATGTGATGTCAACTCCTGAACCAAAAGCAGTTCCAAACCAACTCAATTAAATTTCCAGAGCTCATTGAAAGGGCAATGGATACCACCTCTTTCTTACAGGGAGATAAACATCTAACTATCCATTGACAAAAACTGTGGCCAAGTCTTGATCTGAATTAAGATGTTGTCAGGATAGGAATCTAAAATAGGAATCTTTTCTGGAAATTTACCAGGAATCTCTCCCGGATTCCTGAATAGATAATGTGGCCATCCATATGTTGTTTGACAATAATACCAATCCTGCTGTTTAGAGCTGTTTAGAGTCTTGTCACAGAGACGAATCCTAAAATTTTCCAAGGTGCTTGACATTGGGCACAAACCATTATGTCTTTCAATAAACCTATGTTTAATCTGGTCAGCCACTAACTGAGTCATATCTCCTTATTGAAGGTCCTAGCAACATTCAGTTGCAGGAACTGTGAATGGTTGCCATTTTAAGCAGTCCTGTCCTCACCCACTTCCTTTTCTATCCACTATATTTCCTACTCTTTTACCTGGAGGACTAATTAGGTAGGACTATAGAAATGCCCCAGAGTATTGGTTCATTACTATTTTTTCTTACACCCCTTGATTAGTATTTAAAATTCCAACAGTGCTCCTGAGACTTCACTGCAGCACCCCAACGCTACCTATGAGGTTGTAATAACCTTGCATGGTTGATGGAAGGAACGCTCCCCGCAAAAAACCTCAATGATTGGTGACAAAACTAATCTTTTTTTTCTACAATACAGACTGAGCTAAAGTGTTTGCACAAAACATTTATTCTGCTATTAATTAAGTTATTGCAGACTTAATTGCCTTCAGTGGCTTGCCTGGTTCCTGCCAAGATACAAAGACAGATTTTTTTTGGAGATAAGAAACACATGAAACTTCTGCCTGAAGAGATTAGGCATCTTTCTCAGTAGCTAAGTTCACACAGCATGGATGATAAAATTGGTTCCTTCTCCATGCTAAAGATTTATCCCTTTCTGCCAGCAGCACATTATCCTCATCTCAATTAATAGGACAGCAGCCATTTTCAAGGCCTGCAGCCACTGCAAAAAAGGTTGGCTGATCGAGGTGTATGTGTGTGAGTGTCTGTAATTTAGAGGTATAGTAGTATCCACACTTTTCTTTCTACTCTCCCTTTCACCCAGGAATGAAGAAAAGATCACAGAATTCCCATCACTAGTTCATTAGCTCAAGAGGGAATTAAAGCTTTCTTAATCATTTCAAATGTATTTGAACCATGTGACTGGCTGAAATACTTAGCCCCATATAGCCCTGGAATTGTTGGGAGTTTAAACTAATCCTGTTGGGGATTGGGTTAGGGTGTTCATGTCAGACACAAGCTTTCCTTGACCCAATTAAACATATGAGAAGGAGGCTGGTGTCTGTGTTCTTTGATTATTTTGAAGACACGCCTTTTCCTTTTATCTGTTTTTAAAAGCATTTGACTCAATTGCTGTTTAATTTTGTTCACTGAGGGCTCATTTTGGCTTTTCATGGTTTTTTTTTAATCTTTGCTGTGTTTTACGGATTATTATAAAAGCTAGTGATGTAGTAGCTAAACTGTTGGATAAGGATTGGAGTGAGAGCCAAGCTCAAACTTCCACTCTAGCACAGAACATTGGATCAGTCACTCTCTTTCCATCCAGCCTACTTTACAGGATCGTTGTGGTGAGAGTGAAATGAAAAGAAGTTCAAAAAAAGTGCTTGCATGGCTTGCATTTGCAGAGGGAAAACATACAGAAGAAGGGACCAACAGGCAACCTGTGTTGAGTGCCTGTTTTGTGCAGAGAATTTTTCCACACAATTAGGAATCCTGTTTTTTTTCCAGACTCCCCAGTCATCTACTACAGAGTGCACTATTTGCTTTTGTACAAGTGTTGTCTCACAAGCAACCAGGGAAAGACACATTCATGCAGAGGAATCTTCCACTGAGATCCTTTCACATTCCTAATGACCAAAGACAATTATTTTACTTGAAGAATGCTTGCAGAGCTTTGCAGGTCAGAGAGGGAAGAATATTTGGTGCACGGTCCTCTGCATTCCACCCTCTGTGGCTGCTTTCTACCATGTTAACAGACAAGGAAGCATCATCCTGTCTGTATGGCCTTTAATTCAGTGGAGCTGTGGGCAGATTGTTACTGAGCTCAGTGCCCATCTGACAGCAAACAAATCACTGAAGCTTTCAACTCTATTTATCAATGTGCCTTGCGCATCTGCATCTGATTTGCAATGCAGGCAGAGAAGGCTGCAATAATGTTAAAGTTGACACAGAGATTCATAGCCAAAATATTACTGTCTCTTCTGAACCGCAGACTCATTGATTAGCGCATATCATGAAAGCTGACCTGATCAATTGCAAAGTCTGAAAGCACAGAAATTAAGACATGCTGAAGTGCAGGGCTCATCACCAGAGACAAGCACTGTATTGAATCAACATCTATGACTTATTAAGAGCTTCAGAATTCTTCAGCCTCAAGGAATCCTTCTCAACAGACATAATTTCAAGAAGCTATATTGATCAAACAGCTCAACCCTTTGCCAATCATTCTTTTCCAACTTATTTAGTAATAGAACTGCCAATCACTTGTCCCTATATGAATATCAGTAAAATTATAACCCTGAACTTCAATGACTGGTAACCAAAAAATAAATGAAAGAAAGAGGAAAGTAGTTAAAAGAGAACAATTCATGTCTGTATTTTTTTAAAAAGAGAATGTTTTCCATTTTGTCATTCAAAATAATGCCTGGTAATAAAACATTCTACAGCCCCATAACAATCATCAGAGAAATGAAACACATCTTACATTGAACTGATAAAATGATTCCCTTTTCTTGGATTTGTGCACTTGTATTGTGTTATTCTGGCATTTTCTGTTATAAATATTGAACTTAAGACAAAATATTTTCTGTTTTCAAGAAGAAACTGATGAAATACTAGTAACAATTTTCCTACAAATTATTATTTCAGTGGAAACAATATTGGCATTAATAATATTAGGCTCACATAAAAGTACTCTAAAAGCTCAAATGAATAAATATTATTTTTAGAGAATTAACAACTTATTAAAAACGAGGGTAATCTGTTTAGTTTAATCACTTTATTTTTAAAATATCTATATGCAAACTTAAAAAGCCATAATGTGGTTGGTTCAATTCTGGTTAGTAATTCTGATTTGTAAAGCCATTTGACTGATGGCTGCACAATACATTAACCAGGCAATTTGACCAACAAATCATAGTTGAATCAAGCCCTAACTCAGCAAAACCAAATACAAGAATAAAGTCAGCATAGAATCCAACATGATAGAAGCAAGGAAGACAAAGCAAAACTTACATTGCAGATAGTCTGGCTATATGAAAGAGGCTCTTCACAATGTATGAGAGGGCTTACAAAGAAAATCAATTAAAGCAACCATCTCTTTTTCCAGATTTGGGCAGCTGCTTTATAAGCTATTCCTGACTGTCTCTGTGTTTGAGTACATGCATCAGAAGTGGATTGCTCCCGGTTCGGCCTGGTTCAGCCGAATCAGTAGTGGCGGTGGTGGGAGGCTCTGCCCACTCACCCAGATGCTTCTGTGCATGCGCAGAAGCATTGCACACACACGGGCGAGAGAGAGAAGCAAACCGGTACAAACCCACCACTGACATGCATCACAATGCTTCAGAAGTGTACACAAAGAGAGAGGCATCTCTAAGCAACTTAGAGGAAGTCACACAAGCCAGGAATAAGAAGTTTCTCCATTAAACATCTGAAGAGTGAGGTTTCGTATACACTCAAGCAGGGATGTGCAGTCAGGGGAGGCAGGGGAAGCAGGGCCTCACCACTATCATCATGAAAAGAAAAGGAAATGTAAAAGGAAAAAGGCTGAGGTAGTTGCTGCCAGAGTCACAGTGGATGACTCTGCTTAGTGCTTAACTGTTTAAAAAAGCCTCTAAAAAGTGCCCTCTACAGGAGGAGGTGGGAGAACCACGTTCCTCATTTAGTCTATCTTTATGATCACTTGAGCAGAGTTAAGCAAGGGTTAAAAGCCGAAAAATGTAGATGAGGCACGTGGTTCTCTCACCTCCTCCTGTAGAGGGCACTTTTTTTAGAGGCTTTTTTAAACAGTTAAGCAGAGTCATCCATTGGAGACTCTGCAGCAGCTAACCCAGCCTGACCTCAGCAGCTCTTGCCTTTTTCCTTTTACATTTTTACATTTTCATCATGGCAGACAAGAGCAGAGTTGAAATCCTCTGTGAAACAGCCGGAAAAGGTATGTGGGTCATAGGGAGGGGGAGGAATTCAAAATTAATGTAATTTGTAAGTAATTGTATTATTGTAAGTAATTTGTTTGTGTGTGTGTGTGTGTGTTTTACCTGCCTCTGCTGGCGCGCGGGCTGGCACTTTTTTTTATGTCGGACATAGGGCTTTTGGACACAGCAGCAGGGCTTTTGGACATAGCAAGACGCCTCTATGGCGGGCACAGCCCTGGCACTAGAGGCAAAAGCCACCCTGCCGCTATGTCCACCATAGAGGCATCCCATCTCTATGGCAGACACAGCGCCGGGGCGTCCGAACGCCCTGCCGCTGTATCCGGCATAGAGGCGTCCCGAGAAAGAAAATCTGACATAATTTATCAGACTGCAAAAAGAGACAGTGGGAGATTTGTACTTTCAAGACTTGCAAGATTCTGTTAATGTGGCCTTAAAATAAAGTAAAATTAGCTTCTCTTGTCTATTTCCTATCTGGTCCATCTAGGAAGGCTGACACTGGAATACTATCCTTCCAGAAATTAGACTTGTTCCGACTTTGCTGGCCTTTCATAGGACACTAAAAATCTGACTTTGCCATTGAGCCTGGGGCCCTGAGAAGTATGTGTGAGCCTGTGTCATGACTTGCTTGAGTGAGTCTTCTTGATTGATTTTTTTTTATGTTATTTTTATTTTTAACACTGGCTGTCTTTTACTGTGATAATTCCATTTTCATTGTGAGCTGCCCAGAGTCATATGTACGAGGCCTATAGTATAAATTTACTAAAAAATGAACTCTAGGCAGCCCCTACTGTACCATATTGTAATGTACTATAAATATTACTACTATGGTATCATGGTCTCTGTAATATCATGATCATTCAGTGCTAATTTATCACCCAGTGCTGTTAGGTCTTTCCTAACTAAGTAGGCATTTGACAGCATATTAGTCTCAAGGTAATAGCAGCCTGCTTGTGCAATATATTTGTTTTTGCTTTACAACTAATGTCAAGGCACATAGGTGTTTTTGTTACCAATGTCATCTGCTCTTCCACTAATGTTCTTCTGCCTTAAATATGCTTATGTTTCCAATTGTCCATACTCAGCTGAACCTATGACATTGGTGCTACATAGCATTTTAGGGGAAGGGAGTTCATAGAGCTCATCTGCTTTTCATACAGAAAACCTCTGATACCTCTTTCTCAGAGTAGCGTCAGATGGAAGATGATGGGAAAGCTTGACATCCAGTAAAACTGCTTTGGTGAGAGAAAACATGCTCTGCATGCAAAGTGCCCCAGCATCATTAGTTACTATCACTCATTAAAAGGTTCAAGGAGCAGGAAAGAGGACTCCATAGTTCTGTCAGAGTCAAAAGTTGACATAGGCAGGATAACATATCACCACATTGTCACACCTATTTCAATTTTTAATTACCTGAGGATCTGGCAAACTATAGAACAGCCACAGCTGCTCCTTCAGTTTGGTTCTCAGATCTTCCTTGCAGAATGTTGACCTCTGTTAAAGACAAGATCACATGAACCATCTATATTCATTGATGAACATACCAGTGGAATATACTTGATTGCTGGACATACTACATATTGAGGGTGAGTTTGGTGTAGTGGTTAAGGTTCAGTAGAAATCAGAAGCCCTTTTTTAGGCACAAAGCCAGTTGAGTGACATGGACAAGTCACTTTATCTCAGCCCTAGGTAGTAAAAAGGTAAGGAGTAAAGCACTTCTAAAAGTCTTCCAAGAAAACTGCAGGGACTACTTCAGGCAGACCCCAGGCACTGACTCAAAGATACACACATGCAAAAGGAACATATTGCCATATTAATAAATGAAGTAGGACTAAAGCAGAGTGGGTTCCTACCAGTTCGTACCTATTCAGTAGAACCGGTTCGTCAAATCTACTGAACCAGTTAGAAGAGGTTCCACCAGTGGACCCGGAAAGCAGGCGACATGTACAGAAGAGGTTCCAAAAATTTTTGAAACCCACCACTGGACTAAAGTAAGGTAAATGAATATTCTGCAAGTAATTAGAAGGATTTGGGTAACACCTTCTGGCAAATAACAAATATTTTTAAAAGCATTTAGATGCTGGAGCCACTCTAGGCACTCTATCTCTATGTTGTGCAGTCTCTGCATTCTAGGCATTCTTTGCATCTGATAAAACTCCTCTCTTTCTGTCACAGAGCTCTCCTCTTACAATTTCTGCAAGTCAGACAATCAAAATTAAGCTCCCCTTCATGCTGAAAGCTATGGCCACCTCGTTTTTCCTGGCTCCAATAAACTACCTTGGAGCAAGAAAATGCTCCAGTAAATGTATGTATAATACTTATTTATTTAAAAATCTGATTTCTAAGCCAGCCAACTCATAGCAAAGATAGTACAAACAAAAAAGGGGGGCAATAAAGCACACAAAGCATGTTTATAAAATTTAACTGTAGCTCAAACATTCTAATTCAATGGCTGGGAGAAAAAGCAAAAGGGTCCCATCGGATGATGCTATTTTAAAGATGGACCTTGCACATGCCATCTGTCAAATCTTACTGGATGTTGTGGAAGGCAGTCCAAGAGTGATTCTTACTTTGTATGAATTAAGATTGAGGCTACAAATCCCAAATTCCCTGCAGAAAAAATGTATTTTTCTGGACTTTTGCAACTTGTCTTTCTTCTTTTAGAAGAATTACTAGGTCTTGAAGCTAAGATGAGGAGAAGCATAAGTTCTAATTTGGATTTTTTTGTTGTTTGGGCCCATTCAAGAAGAGAAGATCCACAGGTATCTTTAAGGGCAATCTACATTTCCCGGATTCAAACCACTGTCAAATGCATTGAGTTCTTGAAGGTAACCGGTAAGTTATGGCTGATTTCACACATGACACTGAACTAGGGATTTAAAACCATTTATCAAACAAGATATTGTGGTCTGGTTTACATAGAATAGGCCATAATGTGCACATTCACATAGCAAACTAAGCCAAATAAGAAACCATATTATGACTTATTAATGCAACGTTGTGAACTTAGTCTGTGACTAAAAAAGCTCTCAGAAGACCTCAGAATCAAAATCTGATAATATAACCTGAAGGCCCCCAATTCTTTCATTTAATGCATTATTATTTATTTATTTAAATAGCATTACTATTGGTAATAATGAACATTTCTGTTGTTCTTATGTGTCATTGTTTGTATCCCCTTCCCCATGAGTTGTAAGCCACCCTGAGTCCCCTCAGGGAAAAGGGCGGCCTATAAATAAACTTTCAAATTCAAAATGTATGCCTCTCTATTTTTATAAATGTATAATACCAGGTTTGTGGAGGCGCGGTCCCGTGTCACACCCACTAAGGCCATACCCACCCCAGCCATGGCTGCCATGGCCCAGCCCCACCACACAAACATGGCCCTCCATGGTCAAACACAACCCTGATGCGGCCCTCAATGAAATTGAGTTTGACACCCCTGAACTAGGGCTTTTAACTGTTTATAAAGTTTTCTTCACTACTGTATGTTCTTTGAACAAGCTACTCACTGTTCTGTTCTCTCCTACTCTGTCCTCTTTCCTAGCATCTATCAGTACTGACAATAACACTAAGTATGTTGAACATCTATGGTAAATATGCAATGCAGAAAAGTTGTACAAACTGAAAGAGAATTTCTCTAAGTGAATGGTTTTTCCAGTAATAGCTATTGTGACTTCATCCATTTGAAGCCCACAGTCAGAAGACTGGATCTTTCTCGCTCACTGTCCACTGTTCTCCTTAATTTAAAATTCTGCCTTATCTGATGACTACAAATGAATGTTTCTGTTTATGAGTTAATAATAAATTCCTGTCTGGAACACAATCACTACTTATCTACAGTGTGCAAATATTTCTTTGAATGAATCTGAATGCCAAAACCACACATATACACATGCACTAAATCCAGAGGTCTCCTAATCTAAATTATAAACAAGATTATTTCAGTACTGAATTTCTATTTGGGCCAGAAATGTCTCATCAAATTATTACTTCAAAAAAGAATTCAGAAATTACTTTTCAAAGTAAATAAATAGCAACAAAGAATTAAAACAAAATAAAAATAATTAAAGATATTGAGTTTGGTAAGATTTGTACAAATTAAAAGGTATCCTTTTTACCACACATAGCGCATTTGTACTCTAGAAACCTGTGAAAAGTCTATAATTGGTTTGCTAGTTTCCCTGTTAAGGTTTCAATAAGAAAATACCATTCAGCTCCAAGAAGTTCATGAGATTCAAGTTCAAGGAAGAACATTTCTAACACTTTTGTTAGACTAAGAACATCAATGCAAAACAAGCTCCCTCTTGCATTTACAGGCATAGTTCACAAGCTCTCTTCTCCTGTGCCCTTTGAGAGAAATGAAGCTACTTGCATTCACACTTCTATTGTGGGTGTCAGAATTAAGGAGCAAACACCAGTTCCCCTGTCATGCCCTTTATGCTGACCTTCTCAAAGGCCTGACTGTAAAGTTCACAGCAAGAAAAGCCTTCCCTTTACAGGAAACATTCATACATTGTTAAAATCCCACAGAGATCTACTGGGATTCTGGTGAGAAGTCGTAACTGAAAACATGGAAGCTGCAGGCACTTCTTCACCTTAAAACCACAATTTCTGTCACTACGTGATGTGGTTCTTAAATGAGTCACCTCATTCAATGATATTTTTTTGTCATCGCCATTAAGCAAAGTGAATCCTGCAGTCATTAAGCACATTCAGCTTCCTCCATTGATCCTGCTTGTTGGAGGCATCCTAGGAAGGTTGCACATGACTTTGAAAATCATTGTATGTACATGCCAGTTGCCAAATGTCCAAATCACATAACCATTGGCATGACTTTTTCCCCACCATCATTGTAACTTTGAACAGTTATTAAAAGGTTGTACACCAAAGACTCCCTGTATTTAAAAACATTGATATCACCTACAGAGCAGTAAGTTACACTGAGAAAGAGGCACGAGTGTATTTACAATTATGTTAATTGCTGAGATCTGACAGCAGGGTTAATGCCATCTCTGTTACACACTAGCAAATTGTAGTTAGTGAAGACATTCTTCTTCCCCTAGTAAATTGTAGCTACTGAACATCTTCTTCCCCGCCCACAATTCTCATTCCTCTTACAAACCCCGGAGTAAGGTAACTCCGTGCCATATCGTAGTAAGAACTCGAAGAGGGCTAATATCTAAGCCTCTGGCTCCATCACCAGACCTGATCTATGCATCAGTTTAGAAGATGTGTTCAGAAAGCCAGCGTACAACTGCCTTCCCCAGCAAGGCAAAAACGTTACACTATATTATAGCGTCGTTTCATTCCCGTCACTCGATTTTTATTCTCTAAAAGTCAGGAAGTGAGACAGCACTAACGCTTCCAACAACGCGAGTGGTCGTGCGGAATCTTGGAGGCACTTAAGCACCCAGCAAGCCTTCCCTCGGTTGTGCAAAAGTAATCGAAGATCGTCCGAGTGGAAAAGCAAAAAAAAATCCTCTTCTTTAATTTTAAATAAATAAATAAATAGTAAGAAGTGTTCCGACAGCCACGAAGCCCAGGAAAACCCAAGAGACCACAAACCGCACACCCCTCAATGGAACCCAACACGTAAGAAAGGGAAGCGAGCACAGCATCCGTCCGCTTCGCCTCGCCTTGCCTTGCCTTGCCTTCAACAACTGATAGGCAGCCAACAGTTTGTTCTCTCCCCCCCCACCCCCGCCCAACACACACACCCCATCCTTCCGCGGTAAAAGCACACCAAAGCTCGGCTCACAAAAAGCACCGTTTGACCGGGAGAAGAGGTTTTGCCCAGTGCCAGAATAGGGAGGGGGTGGGAGAGAGAAGGAAACACGAAGTTGCGGGGGTTTTGTAGGGTTTGTGGTGGGGTTTTTTTTTGTTTTTTGTTTTTTTTGCTCGCGCCGACTAAGGAAAACAATACAGGGCGGGAGATGAGACGGAGGATCGGAAGGAGGCGTGAGTCCAGAAGAAGGCTCCCCAATTAAGAACCCCTCAGCTTCTCTCTCTCTCTCTCCCTCACTCCCCCCCCCCGTAACAAAGGGAACCGAACCTCTCACGCACGCCGCTACGCCAATCGTGCCCCGCACAAGGCAACACCTCGCCGAACCTCGCCTCCAGGTCTCTCGTTTGGGCGCTGGCAGCCTCTCTCCGTCTTGTCAGCTCACCCACCCACCCCGGCCCCTTCCGGGCCCCGCCGTCCCTCCGCGTTTTCTACCTGTTCGGAAAAAGGCGTCCACCTCCGAATCCGGGACCGCTCCTTCCTCCGCTGCCCCTTCGGCGGGGTTCATGGCTGGGCGCGGGGAGAAGGGACTCGCGAGCAGGAACGGCGGCGGCAGCAAGCGATCCCGGCGGCTGGGTAATATCCAGTGAGTGGAAGCAGAGAGGAGAGGAGAGAGAGAGAGAGAGAGAGAGAGAGAGAGAGAGAGAGAGAGAGAGAGAGAGAGAGAGAGAGAGAGACGGGGGAAGAGAGAGAGAGAGAGAGAGAGGAGCCACGCGCCCGCGCGCGCGCGCTCCCCCAAAGAGGGAAGGGGGGGAGAGGGATGGAGGCGTCTTCAGCAGCCCGCTTCGGCACTTCCCATCCTTTGCCACAGTGTCTACTGGGAGCTGCCGCTGCCAACAACCCGGCGGAGGGTGGCAGGGGTCCCTCTCCGCCGCTTTTTCTCAAAAGGCGTGCGCACAACACACGCACGCACGCCCAGACCGTACACACCCACCGCAACCCTATCTTCCTTCAGCGGTAGCGGCAGCCGCCTCCTTGCGCCGCTCAGGCTCTGCCCGTCCAGCCGCCGCCGCCGCCGCCGCCCCCCCCCTCCCTTCTCCCTTTTCCCTCCTCTCTATTGTTCAGGCCGGCTTTGCTTGGATGTCCTCGCCCACAAACCGCCTTCTCAGCTCGTGCCGACGGTTCCCCTCGCTGGACAAGCCCCCCCCCGCCGCGGGACTCTTTCGCTCAAACCCAACCCCCTTCTCCACCCTCCCCCCCCGCCAGAAAGGCGAAGCCCACCGAGCCAAACCACCGGAGGTGGGCGGCGGAGGAAATGACAGCTCCACGTTTGCGGAGCCCCGTCGCCGCCGGCTTATTGCCGAAGGATGTCGCCCCCCCCCCCCCAACCAACGGCGAGCCCGCTTCCTTTGAAGGCTCATTGTTGTTGCAAGCGGCTTTGGAGTGGGAAAAGAAGCGCGGGAAAGGCGAAGAGTGTCCGTGTGCGCGCTTACATTTACTGGGGGAGGCCAAGAGATTGGGGGGCTTCCTCTTTTTGCACCGTTGTGGGTACAACCACCTTCCCGGTCGAAACGGCCCCGCTTTCCCATTCCCCCACCCACATCCACCAGGCTTTCTTTCCCCCTGCCCACCTTTGCCTCCCGCCCAGCTCTCCTTTAAGATGAGTCACACTTCCATTTACAGAAACTGCAATTAACGTCGTTTCTTTCTCGGGCGGAAGAGTTTAAGCAAACGGGGGAAGGCGAGGAAGCGTTCAGGTGCTTTTCGCTGGGGACCGAAATGGGCAGAGGGCGGGGCAGGCAGGCTCCTGCTGAATTTCGGGGAGAGGAGGGGGCGTTTCTTGCGGACGTCATTAGGGTAATTGTGGCAGACAGGAAGATCGGGAGGCTTCGGAACAGTAATTAGGGACCTTGACAGTTGCTAGAATTAGGACTGGAAGTTCCATTTTTGAAGGTGTCAAAAAAAAATGTCCAAAAGGAAAATAGATAAAGAGGAGGGGGAAACATCGCCCAACATTCAACAAGTGGTTTTTGTTTTTCTCCTTCAAGGAAAACTATTTCCAGCAGTGTGCATTTCAAACTGGCATCCATTCAGAAAGATCCCTATAAAATCACCACTTTATTTAGCTATTATGCTGATACGCCTTCAAGCTATTTTTTTTTCCTTTTAATGTTTACAGGCCAAGGATTCAGGCTTCAGGGTGGCATTCACTTATAGCAGTGGTTCTCAACCTGTGGGTCAGGACCCCTTTGGGGGTCGAACGACCCTTTCACAGGGGTCGCCTAAGACCACCAGAAAGCACATATTTTCAAAAAAAAATACAGAAAACATAAAATAATTTTATGGTTGGGGGTCACCACAACATGAGGAACTGTATTAAAGGGTCGCGGCATTAGGAAGGTTGAGACCCACTGACTTATAGCAATGGGCAGAGATACTGTAGATATAATAATAGAAAGGGGTCCGCCAAGAACTAGATTTTCAGATTGCTGGAGACCTTGGGCTAAGACTGATGGTTTTATTTTTGGATCATTTTCCTTCAAAAAGGAAAATTGACAAGAAAAAATTGAATAGACATTGATAGAAATCTAGAAAGTTGAAATCAGAGTTGAAGAAATTGCGATGTTTGGATTATTGTACGGTAACTGAGAGCTTTAGCAAGATTCAGTTTATAAATTATAAACTAACAAGATGGAATAGAGGGCAACTATGTGGTATAATCTTAGGAAGGAAAGATAATAAATTGGTTGGTAACTGCTATAAAGATTGGATGTAACATTTAATTATCTTATCTTTATTGTACAGCTTCTCACCTTTTTTCATCTTCTTACTTTTATATATGTTCTTGCTGTATTAATTAAAGAAGTTATATCCAATCGTTTCTCTTTTTATTTATGTAAAAAAAAATCTTCAAAAAATTATATAAAGGAAAATATAGAAAATTTAGGAAATTGGAGAATGGGAGACACTATGAATATGGCATGATCCTTTTCTGCAAAATTATAATTCGAAAATGACATCCACTTGAGTTAAATTCCATAAGATTTCTTTTTAAAAGTACAAAGTAATTTTTGATACTAACATATATTCCCATAATTCAGTTTGTTATTCTTCTGTCTAAGGAATTATTTGTGCTTTCAAATAAGAAGTGTAGAGCAGTCTAGCAGTTATTACAAGGTACAAAGCCAGATGAGTATATTTTCCAAAAATATAAGGTATAGTAATATTTAGTAAATAAATAGCAGATAGAGTGCATTGCATTGAGGAAACAATGCATGCTTAGAGACATCTTATGCATAGGTCCTCTGACCCACTCCTACCACTTCCTCTTCAAACAGGAATAATGAGCCAAGGAGGATTATTTACTGGGTCTATTTTAGGGAGTATGACCCATTCAGAACCAAAGCAAAAAAAAAAAACCCTCTAGATGCAAAAGACCTCAAAACCCACAGCATTTGGTCTTACTAGGGTTGAGTCTGAGTCTGCTCCCCTCTCTACACCCTCCCCAACTCTAAACACTCAGAACTTGACAGCACCACTTAGATCAGAGGTCAGCAACGTGCAGCTCTGACGCTCCATGTGGCTCTTTCATCCCTCTGCTGCGGCTCCCTGTTGCCAGTGGGCACCACAATTTTGAGAGGAGCTTCCAGTTAGTGGGGGGAAGCAGGGCGGGCCAGGAGGAGACTCTATGGCAAGGGGCAGGTTTTCCAGTCAGCTCCACAATTGATAGGCTTTCAGTTAGGACAGGTAGAGGGAAAAGGATGCCACGCTAGGAGGATACTCTATGGTGGGGAAACCGGACTTCCAGTTGGCTCCAGAATTGAATGAGGGGGGGCTTCCAGTTAGGACCTTTGCAGCTCTTTCAGTGTTTAAGGTTGCCAACCCCTGATTTAGATGTACAACTGGATATCATCAGTATATTGATGATGCCAATAGATGACCCCACTCAGTAGTCTCAGGTAGATTTTAAATGACAACAGGGAGTAAATAGAATATAGAGGTACTTCATAAAATAAGAGGTTAGTGCTGGACTTCTCCTCACCCTTCAACACTGACTGGGACTAGTCCTAGAAGAAGGAAGAGAAGCACCAGAACCAGCAGTACTTCTCTCTCAATGTCATGAGCTTATCCAGAAACATACTGTGATATAGAAGGTTGTTGGTATAGAAGGTTGCTAAGAGCCAAGGTGGCGCAGTGGTTAGGGTGCAGTACTGCAGGCCACTGTTCCCTCTAAGGTGTGCGGCTGCGCGGCCGCACACGTGGCAAGAAAACACCACACAGCCGTTTCTAACTGCCGTGCAGTGATTTCTGTCACAGGGTCCGGAAGCTGAGGGGCCTCAAAGAATCTAGGGTCAGCACGGGCGCAGGGACGGCGGCAGAAGCTTACATGGCACAGCCGGTCACCTAGGACCTCCTAGGCGCCGGCTGCACTGCTCATTATCTTCAGTCGCCCCATGTTCAGCAAAGCAAATGTGGGGAAGTCCTTTGCAGGCGGCTAGAACTGGCCACCCACAAAGGACCTCCCCAGACTTGTTTTGATGAGCACGGAGCAACTGACGGTAGTTTGTGCCAGCCGCGGCCGCTCAAACTAGCATCAGTCGCCCCGTGTTCAGCAGAGCAAGCCCGGGGAGGTCCTTTGTGGGCGGCCAATCCTAGCCGCTTGCGCCCGGTGCTGCGGCTGAAGTAAACCCCCAAAGCCCTTGCCGCCACCACAATATCTGCTGCCGCCTCCTCCTCCTTCTCCAACAGCAGCACCACATTTGCTGCCCAGCGCTGCAAAAGCATGGCAGAGGTGGAGGCGGTGGCAGGGGTAACTCGGATCCAGCTGAGGTGCTCTGAGTGGAGGGGGAGGCACCGCCGCTGCTGCCATAGGCGGGGGCACCAGCGGGAGCTTTGGCGGCTTCATCGCAGCTGCAGCGCTGGGCAGCAAATGTGGTGGTGCTGTTGGAGGAGGAGGAGGAGGAGGCGGCAGCAGTTATTCTAGTGTCGGCAGGGGCTCATTGGCATCTTCAGCGGCAGCCCTGCCCCCTGTGAAAAAAAACGAAGATGGAGCAGATCCACGCAGATGACATCGCCGCAACATGACTGGAGGAGGAATTCTGGGAGTTGAAGTCCACAAGTCTTAAAACTGTCAAGTTTGAAGACCCCTGGGGTTTTATTTTCTAAAGGGTTAGGGGTGCAAGGATTTTGTAACAACAGCTTTAAGACTTGCGTGCTTCAAATGCCAGACTTTCTGAGCCAACATTTTGGTTGCTAAGCAGGAGCGTTGTTAAGTGATACTGATATTATATAACACTTTTAATTAAGCGGGTACCTTGAATAAACATAACTTTGAGTTTCAAATAATACTGATTTCGTTGTTGTCTTAGGTGACATCTGTGAAAAAAATTCAGGTGCTCAAGCATGAAAATATGCCGCTCAAACACTATACTTTTCTGCTCACACTGAAAAAAAATTAGAGGGAAGATTGCTGCAGGCCACTTCAGCTTACTGTTATCTGCAGTTCAGCGGTTCTAATCTCACCGGCTCAAGGTTGACTCAGCCTTCCATCCTTCCGAGGTGGGTGAAATGAGGACCCAGACTGTGGGGGGCGATATGCTGACTCTGTAAACCGCTTAGAGAGGGCTGAAAGCCCTATGAAGCGGTATATAAGTCTAACTGCTATTGCTATTGCTAAATCAAATTCCAGAAGGGATATACTACATCCATTATGGTCCCATGCCACAACCACAAGTATGACCAATGCATCTCGACACAAGTAGATCTTGCTTAATGATTGCCCTGCATAGTGACTTTTCGAAATTACAGCCCTGGCTGATTCTCATATATACACAATGTACCAACAGTCACATGATCACCATTTAGATCCTTCACAGCTTTTTTCTGTTAAGCAGAGAAAAGGGAAAAACTGGCTGTAAAATCATAAGTCATGGTCCTATATCTTGTTTAATGACAGTGGTGATTTGCCCATAATGATCACAATGTTTTGCTTAACAGCCATATCACTTAACCATGAAGTTGCCAGTCCCAATTGAGGTTGTTAAACAAGGATTACCTGTACTGTGCCCAGCCCTGAAATCTGATTGCATGATACACTTCTTCACTTAAAGCTGAAGTATGATCACCTTCTCTATAGGCTTCCACAAGGAAGAACAATTGTTAAACAGGCTGGAAATTATCTAATAAGGTTGAGTCCAGTGATAGCTTCTTGGAGGCTGCTGCCTCCCTAAGTGGAGGAGGAGTCACCACCACCCCCATTCAAAGATGAATTCAAATTATCTGGGCCCAGTCACATGTTATTTAGAACTAAATGACAGTCATAGCTTTGAGTATTCTATCAACTTTCTTACATTACAACTATGAACATTCTTATAACCAACAGATTCTAACCAGTGGTGGGATTCAAAACTTTTTACTACCGGTTCTGTGGGCGTGGCTTGGTGGCATGGCTTGGTGGGTGTGGCAGGGGAAGGATACAGTAAAATCTTAATTTCTTCCCGATCAGCTGGGACTAGGGAGGCAGATAATAGATGGGGCGGGGCCAGTCAGAGGTGGTATTTACTGGTTCTCTGAACTCAAAATTTCCACTACCGGTTCTCCAGAACTGGTCAGAACCTGCTGAATACCACCTCTGATTCTACCTATTCCCAGGTAACATGCCAGACTGTACCACAATTAATTCAACAGGATCTGCACAGTTGCAGTCCAGCTCAGAGTGAACCTGAAATATTTTATCTAACAGATGCCTTGAAAAATTATCACAGTGGCTACAATGATATGTGGGAATGCCCTTAGGAGACTACAGGAAGAATTGCACAGTAAAGGACTGACAAGCAGCAGCTGAGTCCACAAAAGCAATGGGGGCATGGCAAATATCTCAGACTTGCAAGTTTGATGTCAGCCATGCAAGGCAGTCCAGACAAGAAGCATGCCCAGAAGTAGTAGCCCTAACTTTATCCTAAGGTTACATTAACAGAATCTTGCAAGTCTGAAAGTACATCTTTCCCACATACCATTACAGGGGTCCTTCAAAAAAAATGTTTGACCCTCACTTCACAGAAGAAAATGAGTTAGCAATAGGGCTTACTCCAGGGCTGTCAAACCTGTGGCCACACCCACGACCAGTTTAGCAAAGGGGAGGAAAGTCCCGATACGTCACGTGACAACACAAGTTTGACACCCCTTAGACTTATATACCACTTGATTGTACTTTATTTACTCAGCGGTTTACAGAGTCAGCATATTGCCCCCAACAATCTGGGTCCTCATTTTACTGACCTCAGAAGGATGGAAGGCTGAGTCAAGTCAGCCGGTCAGCATTAAACTCCTAGAGTGAGCAGTGAGTTAGCCTGCAGTACTGTATTGTAACCACTGCGCCACCACAGCTCTTAAACTGAGCCATCTTAAACTGGGCCATCAAATGGTAATCCATGGGTGCAATCAGAATGGAGAAATACCTATATTTTCCCACTGTCTTCACATGATGCAACCCTTAATAAAGGGATTAATACATCCAATATTTTAATATGATGGTTGATTTCAATCCACAGCCTGGAGGTGGGATCAGGATTGGCTTAGAATTTCATTGTGGTCCCAACAATCATGGGGATATCCCCAGAATTACAGATCCAATGTACAAGGAAGGTTACATGTTGCTTGTTATTTATACCTAAGACTATCTGAAACATGAATTAGAGCGGGGAGAGAGGGAGGGAGGGAGAGGGTGCATAATAGCACAAAAACCATGCCCCATCCCCAAGGTACAGAAATATGATCAGTACCCTCATTGTACTCTCATGGGCCACACACATTGACAAAATGTGTGCTATTTGAACAGGCATTTGGGGGCTGAGTTGAGGGCGATGGATATGATTCCGGATGCTGTTTATGAAGTTGTCATTTTCATTATGATTTTTAGTATTAAATGTATTGCATAGTGTCTTGTGTACTTCATTGGTAACCTTATTAGATTTATTATTTGAATGAAATTGTGTGTCTTGTGTACTGCATTGGTAACCTTATTAGATTTATTATTTGAATGAAATTGCATAAAATCACTTATTTATTTACTGCTTTTATTGAGTAGAATAAAAATAAACAATACACAGAAGTACATGAAATAAAAGTTTACATGACATATATACTGACAGATACATATGCATAAACACAAAGTTCTACAGAGGCATTGCAATGAACAGTAACCATGTGTCATTATAATCATCCCTAGCTAATTCATGCTGATAAATGATTCATTCATAAGTTGCCAAGGGCATCAACTTTGCCAACCCATGGGCCATACGTTTATCTTTCCAGTGCTGAAGAATAGGCCTTTTAACTATACATGTGCCATTTTCTTTGCTTAGATATCAACTTCCACATGAAAGGAATAATATGAACATCTGAAAATATTGGAACTTCATTCAGAGTTGAGTTAGTACTTGTGATAACTGCTTCCATTTATTTATTTGTTTGTTTGTTTGTTTGTTTATTCCATTTCTTTGATGGAAATATAGGATGGAGGAAAATGGAATAAATTAGGGCACTGTACAGTGGTCTAGGGTTCTGCTTCAGTTAAAAGCAGCATTGCAAGATATGCCCTGCCCCTTTGGAGTATGCAAATATAAAAAGGGTTTCATCACACCAAACAAATGTAAAAAGGTTTGCATCACACCACTGCAACAGTGCTTTCCTCAGTCTGACCCACCTTATTCCCCCTTGCAGAGAATATTGATCCTGCACAGATATCTGTATGCAGCATTAAACTCATCACATTTCCAAGAACAATTAACTCTAGTTTTTTTTTTCTATATCCATGCAGCAGAATGCAATGCATCCAAAATATTGTGGGGGGTTTTGTTGAATAAAACTTAATCAAAGATCAGTTGATGTTTAGGTACTGAAGTTAACTGTGATTCCCATTGTCTAGGTAAAATAGAATCTGTAAGTAAATGAGTAAACTACAATAGGATCAGCATCATAACTACACATTAAGAGGCAGAAAATAAATCCATAGAAACAGCACTGAAGGAATAAAAGCCTCCAGGATATAAAAATAACCCAGTATATAAAGACCAAGGTCTTTTCTTAAAAAAGGATTCTACAGAATTAAAGTGCACCTACTTTTTTAAAAAAAGCACTTAGAAAAATATTTTTAGCAAAAGATTTAAAAACCACTTTTTAAAGGTTCCATTCTACATTGGATGTTACTGCACATTTTCTGCTTATACATATTCACAATTCACATATACAAACATGTACAGATGGAATTGACATGATCTGTTTTCTGACATGATAATTTTGCACTGTGTTTCAATAAACAAGGAACGACTGATTTTGGGGAAGGGGAATAATTTATTCAATCAATAATTGAATAATCAATAATTATTATTTCTAATATTATTAGAAATATATTAAATAATATATCTAACATATTATCTAATATTAAAATAATATTATTTCTAACACATCCACCCACTGGCAGTAGCACAAATATTATAACAAGAGTTATTTTAACACAGTGATAAGAAAGGCAGTGTTTGCTTGCATAAACAGAAGCCACAGAAATGGATAGTAATAACTGCTGATAAATGAGAAAGGCTGGAGAACAGTAAGTAAATTTTGTCTGCTTCATTCATCACACTAAGTCTGACTTAATGAATTAACTACATTTTCTTGAATAAACTGTGAATGGCTAAATTCACACAAACTGTAGCCACAGCCAACCAAACTGTATTATTTCTTCCTGAAAATCCATCCTGTAAAAGGCACAAAGCCTCATACTTGTTTAGATACATTTTAAAAATATGTTGTTTAAACAGAATGTATAGAAGCTAACTTCCAGGCCAGGCTGGGTTAAATTAGCCTGTCACAGAGCCAATGATATAATTCTTCGTTAGACAACCATGTCATGAAAACTATTGACCCTGGATTTAACCATAGGCTCTTCTAACACTATCAATTGAGAGACAAAAGGTGTTTCATCCACCTCTCAGTAACTCCTCAAATATGTAAGTTCCTAGGCTTGCACTAGCTACTGCAAGAAGCAAAACAAAAATGCTCCTTAAGTATATCTGTATGATCCAAAGCACTTTCCCTCCTGTAAATTTGAAGTATAGCACAGCCCTGTTACTAACCCAGTTCTTGTCTTGGAGACAGAGTAGAAGTTCTAGAAAGACTCCACAAAAAGAGGGTCTTTCTAGGCATTCCCTTTCTGTGCCTACTTTGATGTTCTCCACTTTCACTATCAAATAGAGGTGAAAATAAAGCAGGAATGAGTAAAAGAGGAGTAAGCTACCAGCACCCCATTTTTTTTTTAATTTTACATTCAAGTGACCCTAATCACAGCATTTTGAATTTATTTTTCTTAATTTTGGGAGGGGGAACAAATGCTTGATATTAATCTCTTGACTAAGAGATCATTCAACCATAAATTCAGGTAGTTCTCCACTTAATTGAGACCAGAATTTCCACTGCTAAGCAAGACAGTTGTCAAATGAATTTTGCTCCATTTTACAATCTTTCTTGCCACAGTTGTTAATTGAGTCACTGCAGTTAAGTTAGTAATATGGTTGTTAAGTGAATCTGACTTCCACATAGACTTTGCTTATCAGAAGGTCACAAAAGGTGATCATATCACTTCTGGACACTGCAACTGTCATAAATACATGCCAGTTGCCAAGCATCTGAATTTGGATGATGTATGACAGGGTGCTGCAAGAAAATGATCATAATTCATTTTTTTCAGTGCTGTTGTAACTTTGAATAGTCATTAAGCTGTAATTGTTTTTGGTTTAGGATTCTTAGTAGCAATATATAGTTTTGGTTTAACGTACTGGATGAATCTAGTCCCTGGGATTTGTTCATTAAACTATAGTTAAAATAAAATATGGAAGATTGTTTGATTTTGCCTACTTAGAAATAAGCATTGTTTATTTCATAATGACAACTTCATAAGGGTTACAACCAAACCCTTAATCTCTGAGGATTAAAATATCCAAGAAAAGTTGTTTCTGAAGTCTTTACAGGTTTGTTTTCACACTTTGTCCCTCACCATACTCCTATAGAGAAGGAACACTATTTATATTGTGTACTGCAATGGACAGTATCTCCCACTTACCACTATTTTTCTATGAATATTTTCAAGGCGTATTAGATTATAGCTCATTTAGTTAGCTGTATCAAATAAAAACTTCCATAATTGGCATGATCACTGGCTTTCCCAGTTGGAAGACTGAGAATGTAGCCCAATATATTTAGCAAGCTAGGGAAAAATGAAGCCAATTCAGTGTGAGAGTAATGTTCCCTCTACTAACTTGTTCTCATGCACAATGCATAAAGAAGGAAAATAATGCAAAATTTTAGAACAATGTTAACATGCTCTTCTACAAATTATTAGAATTGGGGGAATTCCTTGCATTCTGAATAAAATTATAGAATAGACTAACCTAATCAAAATATCTAGAGTTTGTTTAAAAATGAGTATGTAGGTTGTGCTGTGAATCTTGCTCCTTTTACTAAATTCTTACTATTCTATTTTTTTAACCAAATGCCAAAATATATGGTATATATGAAATATGAGTGGACTGCTTGTAACTTGTGAGTAAATCGCAGGTATCACAGTTTTGTGGCCACTTTATGAGTCCAGGGCTGAGAGTTGTAGGATGAACCATTTTTACTCACAGTTATGAAGATAACGTTTTTTAAGGACATAAAGCTGGACAAACATAATTTCTTAATCACTTTGTATTTACTTTTTGTGGTTGTTATTGTTGCTGCTGTTTTGGAAGGATTAAGAATATTGGAATATGTTATATTGCATTCGCCAGGCCAGCTGCTTCTCCTTAGTGAAAGAATTTTAAGTACAATTTAAGGTTTTGAAAATATTACTTTCTGGATTAAAAAATAAATTGAAGCATAGAATATTGATTTGATAAAGTCACCAGTGGAGATGAGCTTAGAATTATAATTTTAAACTGTTAGAACAATTCATCCTGTGGGAAATGAGTAATGTAAACTTAGGGTCTAAAAATTGTTTTCTTTATGTGTTGTTTAACAAAGGAAGATGAGAATGGTCAACCATGGGCCTTTACAATTAGATACTCCACTGATGTAAATATGACAACAGCATCCATGGGGGAGGTGAAAAAAGGCAAGAAGACAGATGCAGTATCATAATTCAAACCTCACCCCTTTTGTAGACTTCATGTACATGTAGAAAGGAAAGCACTTTGATCACCATGCCATGACCATGTCTCATTATTTTGACCTTCCCAGGGGCCACTGCTGGTGACAGTGCATGTCCATATGGAAAAAGATGTTTTCATCCATGTTAATACTTAAATAACAAATATTTTCACTTCATGTTTATATATGCATAGGGAATGAAATACAAAAAAATCACAAGTGCAGGTCAGACATCATTTTGGGTTTATACTGATTACAACTGGTTCTTCTTACTCAGAAACTAGCAATTAATTGGCAAAGGTTACTTTATACCAACCATTTATTTTTATATCACTCATAATGATAAATATTTGGAGTTCTTCTGCCAAGCTACGTAACCATTGTTTTCATAAAGTACTACGTGTATGAATAGAATGTCAGCTTTAAGTAAACCATTCTTAAACATTTTATTATGTAATGTGGGGTCCCAGTCAAACTGCTGAAATGCAATAGTTAGGATGTTTCTGAATGCCTGTTTTTTTTAACATGGGGCATATATAGGAAGGACCACAAATAATAAAATGTTTTAAAACAATAGTCTTGCACCACTAACACTGCAATATTCTAATCCGCTACTTACTTTGTACAGTTTTTATTGTACATTTTCGGTGCTTAAAAATTGTATTCAAATATAAAACCTTTTCATCTCAAACTACAGCCCTGTAGCTCTGCTAATGTCTCCCTACATAAACTTTTGTGAAGGCTTCAGTGAAAAAGGCATATCCTCATTAAGAATGCTATAAAAGCCCAGTTTTATAGCTTAAATGCTTACTCAACAGGGCACATTTGGAAAACAATTTATATCAGTAAATGAAACCTGAAGGACTATATGTCTGAGAAGCATTTGGTAATCTGAAACTATGTTAAATTGACATAGTAAGCATGATTGGATATTAACAAGGCATATGGCAATTCTCCAATAAATAGAATCAAAATGAGACAATAAACAATAGCTAGTGAGTTGGTAGTCTTCTTTCCCTTTGGCTTGGTTTTAAAATTTTGTTGCAGATTATCAATTGGTATTTCCTGGAAAGAGTTGTTTTTCCCCCAAATCATATCAAATTGGTGGTGATGCAATCATGGTCTCAACCAACACATCCAACAAAGTTACACAAGTCCATATATGAAAACAAGATAAGAAAAATAATATACAGGTAGTTCTCATCTTACAACAGTTCATTCAGTGACCATTCAAAGTTAAAGAAGCACTGAAAAAAGTGACATATTTTTCACACTTACACCTGTCCCCATGGTCATGATCAAAATTCAGACACTTAACAATGGACTCATATTTATGACAGTTGTAGTGTCCTGGGATCATGTGATCTCACCTTTTGCTTCCTTTTTTCGAATAACAATTTGATTTGTTTGTAATGAAGCATACAAAGAAAATACAAAAGTAAATAATAGGAAAAATAGTGAAGGAAAAAAGGGAAGAGAAAAGGGAGGGAGAGAAAAGGGGGGAAAGAAAAAAAGGCATTGACCCTAATCCTAACCCTAACCTTTTGCTACCTTCTGACCAGCAAAGTCAATGAAGAAGCCAGATTCACTTAATAGCCGTGTTATTAACTTAACAATTGCAGTGATTCACTTAACAAATGTGGTAAGAACGGTTTACAATGGGGCAAAACTCACATAACAAATGTTTCACTTAGCAAAAAGAAATTTGGGGTTCAGCTGTAGTTGTAAGTCGACGACTACCTATACTATCAGAGGTGGTATTTAGTCAGTTCTCACCGATTCTAGCAAACCACTAGCGGAAATTTTGAATAGTTCAGAGAACCGGCAAATACTACGTTTGGCTGGCTCCGCCCCCATCTATTTGCTGCCTCCTAAGTCCCAGTTGATCAGCATCTCAGATGATTGGCTGGGTCATCTTCTGTTGCCCTGCACAGGAAAAGGGAGCTGGAAAGCAGGTTAGTGGCGTAGGGAGGGAATGGGGATTTTACAGTATGCTTGCCCTGGAGTGGGGTGGAAATCAGTGGTGGGTTTCTACCAGTTTTACTACCTGTTCGCTTGTGCGCATGTGTGACACTTCTGTACATGCACAGAAGCTTTTGTGCATGCGCAGAAGCATCCGGACAGGGGGGGTGGAGCCTCCTGCCACTGCCACTACCGGTTCAGTCGAACCAGGCCGAACCGGTGGAAAGGGAGATTTTACAGCCTCCTTGCCCTGGAGTGGGGTGGGAATGGAGGTTTTACAGCATCCTTTTCCTGCCATGCCCACCAAGCCATGCCCACCAAGCCACACCATGCCCACAGAACCGGTAGTAAAAAAAATTGAATCCCACCACTGCACATGACATATTACTTCCCAGCAACTGCTGTTTAACTATGACTAAATCAGGATTAAAGACGGTCTGAGTTTACACATTAAGCCAAATTGAAGTTTGAGTATCAGTATCAGAACCAATTTTGTTGTATTTATTTTATACAATGACAATAAAGACTATACTACTATAGTTTGGTGTAGTGGATAAAGGCACCAGGTTGGAAACCAGGAGACTCTGTGGTAAGCACAAAGTTAACTGGGTGACTTTGGGGCAGTTCCCCTCTCTAAAGTCTTAGTTAGAAGTGCAAACCATTTTCAAAAATCTTGCCAATAAAACTGCAGGAACTAATCCATCTAGTCATCTCTAGTTAAAATCAATTGGAATACATTTTTAAAAAGTTTGTGTCTCAGCGAGTTATGTGAACACAGGCATTGTAGCTTGTAATAATAGATTATGATTCAGCTTTGTGTGAATTCAGCTAATTTTCTTATATTCAAAAAATGGTAACTAAGGGATTGGTGATTGGTGATTATGCTTATTATGCGTAACAGCCTTAGTAACTATGCTTTCAGGTCTGAATGACATATTAAATCACAGCATGCAAAACAACAAAGAAACAAAACATACAGTTTAGCCCAAGGTGTGAACTCAATCATTGGCCCTGTTTAATCATGGTTTATTTCTTATTGAATAAACTATAAACAAATTCTTGGATTAAAACAATTTGTGAACCAGATTGCTTACTTAGAAACTTAGAAGCCTATTCAACACAAAAGTTACAACCAAATATCTAAGCATAAGATTGTACTATAGGGTATAATTCTGAACACACTTATACTTGTTAATAAATCACATAGTTAAATTTAACTTGTGGCAATAAAAGGTCATAGAAATGAATTATAGGGTTGGATGTTGGCAACTGGACTCTGAGGGAGAAACTGAATGAAGCCCGGACAGAAGGAATAATTTAATTGGCATGCCAGGGGCAGAGGAAAACCAAAGGCTTAACCATTCATACTGATTGGGGAATTCTGGGAGTTGACGTCCACACGTAAAGTTGCCAAGTTTGAGAAATTCAGTTCTAAAGCATTCACATAGGCCAGGGGTATCAAACTCGATTTTATTCAGGGTTGTGTTTGACCTTGGGGGTCATGGGCAGATCAAAGTCAGTCATATGGGGGGTACCTGTGGTGGCCCAAGCACTCTGCCAGTGAAAACAAAGCCCTGGAAATGGGGCTGTTTCCAGGGTGGCCCTGTGGGCCAGATCTAAATGCCAGTGGGCCCAGATCCAACCCCAGGCCTTGAGTTTGACACCCCTGACATAGGCAGTCTTAAAGAGTAGTTTTCATGGTGTAGAATCTTTAAGATCTGAGCTGGAAATATCTTCAAAGAATGTTAATTGCCTTCCTTGTCATTGTATTTTGGAATGCTTCATGACAAAACAGGCTACAGGTAGTCCTCAATTTACAACCACAATTGAGTCCAAAATTTCTGTTGCTAAATGGGTTTTGCCCTATTTTACGACATTTCTTTCCACAATGGTTAAGTGAATCACTGCAATCGTTAAGTTAATAGCACGGTTGTTAAGTGAATCTGGCTTCCCCCGTTGAACTTTGCTTGTCAGAAAAGTCCGCAAAAGGTGAATCACATGATGTCCCAGGATACTGCAACTGTCATAAATACATGTCAGTTGCAAGCATCTGGATTTTGGTTATGTGACTGTGGCCATGCTGCCAAGGTCATAAATGTGAAAAACAGTCATGTCACTTTTTTCAGTGCCACTGTAACATCAAATAATCACTGAATAAACAGTGTTAAGTCAAGACTACATGTATTAGGTCTCACCTAGTGGAAGCATTTTCGTGAGCCTAAGGGGGAGGGGAAACATTCTGGGTGATAAGAAGTTAGTTTAAAGTTCCAGTGTCAGGCAGAGAACCTTTACCGAAAAATAAAAATTAAAAAAAAACCCTTGGGAATGCTAATATATATGCAAATATACTCTCTTATTTACTTTTTTTGCTATTAAGTTTTAATTATGACACAGTTAACTTGCTTTTTTTTATAGTTTAGTATATTTTATTTTCATTTTCATACACTCACATGTATACACCATACAGTATTAAACAATAATTGCATCAATTCCTCTTGTCAACAATGCCCCAGAAAATAAAAGCCCAATATACCTCTTCCATTCTTCATATACCTCTTTCTTCCCCCACCCTCCAACTTTCTATCTTTCCTCCATCATCCTACTCTACCCTACTTCCCCTCGCCCTCTACCACTCCTCTCTCCAGATCCGCCCCCCCTTCCTTTTTGCCTTCCCCCCCACCCTCTCTCCCATCCCTCTCTACCTATCTTTCTTCTTCCCTACTCCTCCTCCCCTTGGTGTATTTCCATTATATGTTAATGTACTTGGCTTATCCTATTTTTAAAGAAAAATTAAAGAAAAACAGTATACATGTGAAGTCACATTGCATTGAGATCTAACTTATTGTGTCTAGCCTAAGATATATCCCTCCCCCCACCCTCCCCCCCAACCCCCATCTCCTTCCCCCCCCCCCCGGCTTCCCAGAACCCGTACACGGTATAGATTACTGTTAACTTGCTTTTGTTGTATTTGATTGTAAGCAGCCTGAGGAAGAACTTGAAGAGAGAATAAACACCTATAAATAAATGGCTGAGATGAAATTGAATGAAAACTATTTCGGTATGACTTAATCTGCAACTTCTCCGGGAAACTGGAAATAAATATTGCTAAACTGAACCTATAATTTGAAACATATTAGTTTTTTAGAAGATTGTTGGGGGAAAAAAAACAATATTTGCATTTTCACTGATGCCTTCTCTTTCTGATATAGAAATTATACTTCAACACCACTTTAAGGTGAGCTGCAATCTTCAAGGGTCCCCCTTTGGCCCACTAAGTGCTCAGAAAGGAGCTTGATAGGGATATATTCTTGTCCCTCTGTTTTCAATTTACACCTCAGTTCAGTGTTGGATCTTTTTTATAATCTGGATTTCTGCACTCCTTAAACCAGCAGGGGACGTCATGATGTTTGGGTGGGTGGGTGGAGCCTCCGGCTGCCACTGCTACCGGTTCACCTAAGCCTGATAGAACCTGCTGAATTGCACCACTGGCGCAAAACCCCTATACTCTTCTATATTGATGATGCCACCATAATTTCACAAACTGCTATGGGTTTGAAAAGGGCTATGAGCTGCGATATTTTGGCACTGCAGGAAAAAAATCATCTAAGTCTTAATTTTGAAAAGTCTATATTTCTGGTCTTTGCTAAGAAAGCCATCTAGCAGTCCTAGTTGAACAATTGAAGTACACAAATTAGAACAGATTAGTGGATTGAAATATTTTGGTGTGTTTTTCCACTTGAAAGGCTCCTGGAATGCATATCAGATCATGTAGTTAGTACATCCAGCTCTTAGATCTACAAGTGCTATTAAGTGCTTCTTTTATACAAGCAGAGGACAATTAATCCCTGGGGCATTAAAACATTTTGAGGCCAAACCACTGGCCCAAATCCCTTATGGTACACCAGTAGGAATTTATGCGAAGAAGAGTACACTGGAAATATAAGAGCCAAGGTGGTGCAATGGTTAGAATGCAGTACTGCAGGCTACTTCTGCTGATTGCTGGCTGCCTGCAGTTTGGCAGTTCAAATCTTATCAGCTCAAGGTTGACTCAGCCTCCCATCCTTCCGAGGTGGGTAAAATGAGAACCCAGATTGTTGGAGGCAATATGCTGACTCTGTAAACCACTTACAGAGGGCTGTAAAAGAACTGTGAAGTGATATATAAGTCTAAGTGCTATTGCTATTGGAAATAAAATTTGCAGGATCAATTCTTGCACCCAATGGAGCAACAAATGCGCAGTTAAGGCTTGGGAGAAAAATGCCTGCAATCCAGGTAAGGCCTTGGAACAGGAAAATAAACTACTGGATCATCCAACTACTGAATCATCCAATTCCTTCCTATGAGTATAACTCCTTTAATTTTAATACTCTGTTCCCCTGAAAATAAGAAATCCGTGGATAATAAGCCCAATTGGGCTTTTGAGCACATGCGCTAAAATAGGCCCTCCCTGAAAATAAGCCCTCCCACCCAAAAAATATTGTAACACAGCAGCAAACATGAGGTGACCATACTCGCTGCCTCCTGCACCTCAAAAATAATAAGACCTCCCTGAAAATAAAGCCAAGCCCTTATTTTGGGGGCCAAAAGAAAATAACACCCTGTCTTATTTTCAGGGAAACATGGTAGACAATTTCCCTTCTCCCTGGAAACAGGCCTAGGAGCAGAATTCAAAATTATATGGGTCTTTTGCGCCATTCCTAATTTCCTTAGGACAGGGGTGTCAAAGTTGTGTCGTCATGGCAGTAGCATGTGACATATCATGACTTTTTCCCCCTTCGCTAAACCGGGCATGAGCATGGCCAGTGCATAATGCATCCAACTCATGGGCCGCGGGTTTGACAGCCATGCATTAGGATACAACCAAGCTAAACAACTGCTCACTGAAAGAATAAGGGATATGGAATTTCAGTCTGAAATTATATATCCAATTTCAACTAGGTTGGGGCAATCTATTAATAGGCCTGACCATAGGCCTTATCATGGCACGACAAAACTGCGGTCCACTAAAGCGCGCCCGATTAAAGCGCGTCGCTGATGTCATCAGCAGCGCGACAACAGTGACCGCGGAGAAAAAAGGGCGCTTTAAAAAGCGCTTTGAAAGCAAGCCGATTCACGTTAAGGTAAGGGTTAGGTTTAGGGTTAGGGTTAGGGTTAGGTTAAGGGTTAGGGTTAGGTTTAGGGTTAGGTTAAGCGTTAGGGTTAGGTTTAGGGTTAGGTTAAGGGTTAGCGTTAGGTTTAGTGTTAGGTTAAGGGTTAGGTTTAGGGTTAGGTTTAGGGTTAGGTTAAGGGTTAGGGTTAGGGTTAGGTTTAGGGTTAGGTTTCGGGGGGTTAGGTTTAGGTTTAGGGGTTAATTTTAGCTTTAGCGCTCACAGCATGCTTTTTTCGTCGTGCTGTGATGACGTCAGGTACGCGGTTTCGTCGAGCGCGCTTAAGTTGACCGCGGTTTTGTGGTGGAACCAGGCCTTATATCTTTATTATCTTTAAAATGTTACTTTACCCAGACTGAGGATAGTATTTTTCAAAGCCAGGTATAACATATTATTATCTACACTACTGCAAGGTAGATACTCCAAAAACCCCATTAAATGAGGTTACTTGCCTAGATGGCGACAAGGAGATTGAAATCATTTTGCATGCATTATTACATTGTAAATTCTAAAGGAACATCAGACCTGTTTGTTTTCCCCCTAATATGTAAATTTCCAGGAAGGCCAAGCAAGTCCTATATGAATCATCTTCTAGAAGTTCAAAGGCCTTTATCACTTGTGAAGTAGCCAAATAATTACTTCTGTTTCATTTATCACTTTAGGATTAATATATACTAGCTAGCTTGTTTTTTAGATGATACAAATTTTACTTCATAGATTATAAACGTTAGCTTTACACTTGCACAGGTAATTAATGCATGATTATAGTAGAGTTTGTCATATTTTATGTGCTATTTTATCTTTGTTATTCTAGTATCTTAGTTCATCAATTGGATTTCACTTTGGCTGCTGCTTTTTATTTATTTTTGTAAGTCCTGGACCAAATAAATAATATTTCATTTCATTTTCACCATAGGTTGGATTTCTTCAGGGAATTCCTTTGCCAGTAAATAAGCAAGCATATATTCCTATTCACCCACTTGCTCACCTCTTTTCAGCTTGTTTCAGTAATTCTACTTTTTTCATATAGCGAACAGATGTTTGCTGAGCAAAGAACCAATATTTCCTCCTGAGATCCTCAGTAGCAGCTCAACAAAAATTTCACCAAATATATAGTCTTAACAGTTTCAGACATCATTCTGTCATGCACATCAGAGCCACAAATAAGCAGAGCAAAACTAAGGTCAATTTTGTGTGGTTTTTCTATTCTTTTACTTTATTTGATTTATCTCTGTCCTGGGTAAGCACTCAAGGTGAATGACATAGGGGTGAGTACACCTGGAGTTTCAAATCCCCGTACAGCCACCAAAGCTCTCCATTTCTCATTGTGACTCCTAGACTATCTTCTGACTGCATGGTTAATGTTGATTCTCCATTATTTTGAGATTGGAAGTCTAGAAACCTAAATAAACTTTATGCAGTATAATAATACAAAGATTGGCCTTAATAGACCCAAATCAGAATTAACCTTACAAGCATGCATGATGCACATACAATTATACACACCCGATCTTAGAAGATGCAAATGCTGATAACAGGGGTGGGTTGCTATCGGCGTTACTGATGGTTTGCAACCTGCATGCAACACACACATGTGTGCACTGTTCAATGTAAATTGTTCTGCACGCATGCGCAGAACAATTTACAGTGAATTGTGCACACGCAGTTACTAAAATCCAAAATGGTGGCCACCAAGCCGCAGCAAGGAAACTGGTTCGGGGGTGTGGCAGGCCTGGATCGCTGCTGGTTCTGTGACCCAGGCCAGAATTCCACTACCGGTTCAGGCGAATTGGGCCGAACTGGCAGCAACCCACCTCTGGCTGATAACATGATGCACTTGTAACCAGGTAGCATCATTGCTTTGCTCACTGAAGATCTCATCCCAAACCATTATAGTGGCTCTTAGCCATAGAAAGATAGTGTCCCTGTTTTGTCATTAAAAGAGTAAATAAGCTGCAAAGTTTGTTTGCTTTCCCTGGAATTCTTAATTTTTATCATTCTGATTGTTTACTGAATAAAAAGGACTGGGTAAACTGCAGGCACATTTCAGCTGTGAAACACCCCTTTTACTTCCACGATGATACTACATTTAGAATATGACCACAGAATAGGAACAGAAATCTAAAGTCAATTTGACTCTGACTGTCAACCTGTTGTACTATTTGTGACCATTCACTTTCACTGGAAATATAGCCTGCTTGATATAAATATAAAGGTAGTCCTTGACTTACTACCACAATTGAGCCCAACATTTTTGTTCTTAAGTGATACATTTGTTAACTGAGTTTTGCCCCATTTTATGACCTTTCTTGCCACTGCTGTTAAGTGAGTCACTACAGTCAATAAATTAATAACCCGGTTGTTAAGTGAATCTGATTTCTTCATTGACTTTGCTTGTCAGAAGGTTGTAAAAGGTGATAACACAACCCTGGGAAACAGCAATGGTCACAAATATGAACCAGTTGCTGTAGGAAGTTAGCACCTACCCCTCTCCTAAAAAGATGAAATATTCTAGGAAAATTAAAAAGGAAGACTATTATATTTTCCTGGATGAGAAATGGAGAAACGTGTTTTTAGGCAGGAAACAGATTCACTCTTAATAGCTGCCACCATCCTCAATACCCACAGCAGGTCTGAATTTAAGAGATAAAGAGATAGCTAGGTCTATTCATAGGCAAATGCTCTCACTCAAGATCTAACAAAGGTAGGATTAGCCCTCTACCCATCTCACCACATGGCACCTGGGAAGATAACATCACCCAGCAAGGCTAAACCAAGCCTGGGACTCAGGACAGCCTACAGAGGCCTCATGGGAGTCTGACAACCAACCAGAATACAAGCTCAAATTCAAAAGCCCAGAGAGGATATAAAACTCAGGCACTCTCAGCATCTCTGCCCTTTTTTTCTTCACCCAACATCTTCAAGGCATGTTATCCTGTCCACCATTAAAACCATATTTCCAAACAGTCACCATGTTTCCAGTGTCTTTTTCCCCACTTGGAACTGAACCCAGAAGGACTTTTCTTCCAACATTGCCAAGCATCTGAATTTTGTTCACTTGACCATAGGGATGCTGCAAAGGTCATAACTGTGGAAAATGGTCATAAGTCACATTTCTCAGTGCCATTGTAACTTTGAATGGTCACTAAGTGAAGTGTTGTAAGTCGAAGGCTACCGTATAAAGGAATGTAATGTGAGCATATCATCTTTATTTTATATTTGGCTCTCTACTTAGTAAACCTGATACTCAATATAAAATGGTAATTCAAAAGCAGATACAAGAGTAAATAATTAATATCTATTAGCAATGTGCCATTAATATGAATGCAAGATAACTGCCTGTGGGCCAAATGAATCTCCACATCTAATGCTGAGCCACTCTGACAACAAGCTTTCTCCTCTTCCTTTGAAGTAGCTCAGTTTGATTTTGTAGACAAAAATTATTTATCTGAGCAGTAACTTTTGCACTTGCTTTCAGTGACAACAGTGTGTATGCCTGGCTGGGAGTGAGATGTTACCTCTTATAACTGGGTGAGGCCCTGTTAGCTTTGGGATAGCAATTCTGGCGTAGGTGGGAAATCGTCAGGGTGATCAGAGACTGACAGTCAAACAAAGCAATTAAATGTGTGTGTGGGGGGGAATAAAAAGGAATACAATTTAAGGGAAATTAGAATCCCACAGCACAAAGAAAGGAAAGAAACAGCGAGTGACATTTTAAAAGGCATGGCAATCAGTGGATTGAATTGGATTGGCTGGGCATAGAGTGGCAGAGAAGGAGAAGGAAGAAGAATTGGCAAGCTGATTGGAAGAAGAAAAGGTCTATGCTTGCACTCAGAATAATAGGTAATAACAGAGTAAAAGAGTTGGAAGGGACCTTGGAAGTCTTCCAGTCCAAATCTCTTCTTAAAAACCTCCAATGTTGGAGTACACACAACTTCCAGAGGCAAGCCATCCCACTGATTAATTGTTTTCACTGTCAGGAAATTTCTCCTTTGTTCTAGTTTGGCTGTCTCCTTGGTTATTTTCCATCCATTGCTTCTTTTCTTGCCTTCAGGTTCTTTGAAGAATAGGTTGACCCTCTCTTCTTTGTGGCAGCCCTTCAAATATTGAAACACTGCTATTATGTCTCCCATAGTCCTTCTTTTCACTAGATTAGATTTACCGATTCCTGCAACTGTTCTTCACATGTTTTAGTCTCCAGTCCCCTAATCATCTTTGTTGTTCTTTTTTGCACTCTTTCCAGAATCTCAACATTTTTTTTATATTGTGGTGACCAGTGGTGATTGCCATTATTTTTACTATCGGTTCGGGTGCGCTCCCACGCACACTTGCGCATGTGTGCATGCCACTTTTGCGTGTGTGCAGAAGCATCCAGGTGGCTGGGTGGAGCCTCCCGCCGCCGCTACTATTGGTTCACCCAATCCGGGCCGAACCAGGAGCAACACACTTCTTGTGGTGACCAAAGCTGGATGCAATAAGTTGTCTAAACTAAGTAAGTTGTCAATGAGTATTCCTCATTTGCTCAACCTGACAACTTACTTAGCTCTATTCTGATCTAACACTGCTATCATGTCACCCCTACTCCTCCTTTTCATTAAACTAGACATATCCAATTCCTGCAATTGTTCTTCATATGCTTTAGCCTCCAGTCCCCTAATCATCTTTGTTGTACTTCTCTGCACTCTTACTATAGTTTCAACAACTTTTTTTACATCGTAAAACAGTAAAATATTCCACCAGAAGAGATGAAGAGGGACCTGCAGTCATAAGGAGTCAAATCAACAATATTGGTAATTATTGCTGTGGATAGGCTAAGCTGAGAAAGAAGAGAGAGCCCAGGACAAAAAGCACTGCAGAAGCTAGGATGTAAAGCTTGGCCTGATGATGAAATGTTGTATAGTAATATCAGTCAGGAAAAAATGGATAATCAGACGACGGTGTCTATATATAGTAGAATCTCTGGTCATAACCATAATTCGCTCCATAACTTTGGTTGCAAGCTGATTTGGTCGTGACCCAAACCAAATTTTGGAAATTTGGTGCTTAGAAAAAAAATGGCGTGCAAGGGGAAATCGGCTGTGGAAAATAAATTGTGAAAAGTTTGGTCAGAACCTGATTTGGTCATGGTCAGAAGCATTCATGACCAGGGGTTCTACTGTACTCAAATATATAAGAACTGTGGATCGTTCATAAATCCACAGTTATGGGAAATTTTATCTTCAATACTGGCAAAAAGATTTGAAATTGCCTGGCCTGATCTGTGCAGGTCAGGGGATGAGGAAACAAGCTGGGTTGAGAAGGCTATTCTCCAGGGTAGCAAACATATCCAACACACCTCCCTCTTCCTATTTTCTCCACAAGAGCAGCCCTATAAGTTGAGTTGGGTTGAGAAAGAGTGACTGGCCCAAAGACACCCAGCTGGCTTTCATGGCTAAGGGGCACTTGATCTCATGCCCTCCAGCTTTCTAGCTTGGTATCTTAAGCACTAGACCAAACTGCCTCTCATTCATTGCTAAGCTTTAGAGAAGTATATAGTCCCTTAGATACATATTGGTGGTAAGAAGTTGAAGAAGACATGGTAGAAGGTATCACCAGGTAAACTGTTACAGGGTAAGGCTGATCAATAATTTGGTGGTGGTCTCCTCTTCCAGCCCAAATGCCTCAATCCTGACCCCAAGAAGTCACTAATCAACTTGATCTGCTGATGATAAACATCAGGTCCATCTGGAGTAACATCACATTCATCCTCAATCTAATGGAAAACGAACAAGTGAACCTGGCATGTATCCCCAAGATGTTCTCTTTTCAAACAGACTTGGGATTCTTTGGGATTTTAGTCTCTACAGTAATTATGAGCTTGTCCCAGGTAATACCAAATCATGACTTTAAAAAATGCCCCATAGGCTCCAGCAGATTTAATCCAGATGAAAAGGGGCAAAATTTAAATCTAAACCCCATTTAAATTTAAACCTCATTCCATTACTATTTTTAATTCAAAATTAATGTATAGAGTCTATAATCCAACATATACACTTATGTGGAAGACAGCTTATTGAATTCACTAGATTTGTGAATTAATTTGGGAGTGTGCTCTATGTCATGGAGCTGAACTTTTGCTGAATTACCCTGTATGGCAGCAGTTCAAAAAGAGTATTTAACTACTAAATTAAACAGTGAAAGCTAAATGTATTTAGTTGAGTGTGCTTTTAGGACATTAATTTCACACCTGACTGGGCATAAATACAAACCTTGTTTTAAATTCACTCTTATCATATATATTCATTTGTGTTTGTGTATATTTGTGCGTATACACACAAACACACATATGTACACTTATACATTGAAAAATGGATAAAAATGCAATTTATAGAGATACAGTTAAATTAACCACATCAGTTTTACCAATCATATTGTTAATGGGTTTGAAGCAATAAAAATAAACTGCAAGCAAAATGAAATAGCTTTAAACCTTTACTAACCTTAAAAAGTCTACCTTTATTTCTTTGTTGGTAAAAATATAAATTCAACGCAAAAAATAGTTTGTTGCAAAAGCAACTGCCTGTGAAGGTTCCTGGATTGGGACTGAAAGACGAAAGAGCAGTATGCTCTGTCCCATATTTGGGTAGACTAGATTGCCCTGATAGACCGGTCTCATCAGAAAAACACTTAACCTTAAAAAAAGACTTAGAGATAAGTTATCTAAAACAGTTGTCCCACCTTTACAGCTTGGTGGCCCAGCTGTGAGGAGAAGAGGGGAACCGGACTGCAGACTCAGAGAAGTGAAGTCTTTGGGGTGCCGCTCACATGAGTGGAGCTGTGCGTGCATGCATGCATGTATGTGCACCAGCCTGCCCCTAGTGAGGTCCAGTTCCAAAGAGGCCATGGCCCAGTAGTGGGCCACAACCCAGGGGTTGGGGGCTCCTGGTCTAAAACACTGACCTGTAGATTTTCTAACTAGAATTGATTTCTCCAACTTTTTGGCCTCCAGACAGATTGGGATATAGTTCCCAGAACTCCAGTTACCAGGCCTTTGGAAATTCCAAATATTTGGAGTATAATCAAATGCTGGGTAATGCTGGCTGAAGTTAGAGATTGCTTCATTTGAGAAACACAGGAAATTTTTGGACCTGATAAAGTATGAAAGATACATTAGTAACCTTCTCCAACTGTTACTTTCCAAAGTTTCAAAGATTCCAGAGTTACAATGTTTGAGGTGGGCAGCCAAAAACTTCTGTAACTACCATAGTTAAATAAATAACATTTTTCAAGAACTCAGGTGAAGAAGCAAAAGCTTTACCTTGCTAATGGTAGCAAGGTACAAGTATTGGGAAGAGGGACATACCTTTAGTAAAATTGGAACAGCTAACATAGTATTTGTGTTGCCAAGGCAACTGGGCCCAATATTCATGTTTTGCTACACCATGCTACACGATGGTAGTTTCTTTTCAATGCAAAAGAACTGAAAATAATCTCCCTAGTTTCCTTAGCAACAAAATATTCCCTAATAGCAATATGGGTTCTCTTGTCTTTGGTGACATTGGCACATAACACCATCTGATTGGTAAAGTAGCATGCCAATGTCACTGTATTCCATAGAGTGGGTGGCGCAGATGGGAGGTGTCCATGAGCAGTTCAGATGTTGGTACATCATTATCAGAAATTTTGCCTGGGAGTTGGAATTTAGCCATCCCTACCGGATTCAGTTCTTGATTAGCTGAGATCATTTAGGGAGAAAGTCTCTCTCTTCAGTCTTGCCACAGCAGCAGTAGGGAAAATAAATTCTTCCAGGTTAGGTTGTTTCAATCTGTAATTTCATGATTCCAAATTCTTTGAAATGTTTTAGAGGAAAAGAAATGTCCTTCTATCCCACCATTAATGTCACAGACACAACAACAGTATGGAAAAAGCAAACGCTGCAAACACAAATTGTTTGAGAGGTTTGAATAACAATTTGAGTCCAGAAAGGCACCTTTTCACATATACTTTTGAAAAAGAAATTCGATACAGCAACAAAAGTACGATCACTCTTAACAGAGAGACTTATGAGCAAAAAAGCAAGGGGCATGTTGAAGTCATTCAATTTCCACATATTTGGATAAATGGAAGTGATGATTGTAGACATTCATTAAACCACAAACCGTGATTTATCAAAGTTTCCTGAAGAAACAAAACTTTTTGACTTAACAAGATGTTCAGATTCATACAACAACACCACACTAAGGTGCAATGTGTCTTGGCCTAGTTAATTGTGGCTTAGCAAATGGTAGTATGAATACTATTTAATCATGATAGGGTAAATAAATAATTATTAGGTTAATACATAGATTTATTTGTTTGTTTAATTTCTATGATGCCCATCTCACTTTGAAAGACAACTCTGGATAGTAATATTAAGTTATAAACCATTTGCTTACAAAACTCTTTGACTAGCATAATCCATACGTTCAGCCAATACTAAATCAATGCCTTAATGCCTTAATGTAATAGATGAGCAAAACAGCAGTCTTTGAAATCTGAGTCTTGCTATATAATCTTAGGCTGATTTGCAGCCAAAGCTCAATGGGTCACTCTTGGCAGTTAAATTGATGCAAGGTGAGCATCCTTCATGTCATGCTAAGCCAGGAAATTTTATTCATAGTTTATTGAACAACATGTGTCACAGAAACCCATGATTTGTCCAATAAACTCAAATTATAAGACTTTCAGTAAATCAGAATTAAGTAAGCCATACTTTGGCTTAATAAAGATGTACTTTGGTCAACAAAGGTGTGTAAACCAATCAGGGAACAGAAAAATGTATAGTTCTACTTCTATCAAAAAAGGTGCTCAGTAAATTTGGTGAGCCATGCATTTTTTTTTTAGGTGGCCTCCCCAGGGTCTCCAATTATGCTTAATCTTCTTGTGCCACCTGGCCTCTAACAGCTGGTGTGCACTCAATTCTGTGACCCTGGCTCCTTCTTCATAACCCCCTCCAAGAAAGTTCGAAGTCTTTCTGTGGGAGGAGGTGGGCAGGGCTCCTGATTACAAAAGCGGTCAGACACCCCCAGGATCCGTTCCCCTGGGCTATCTTTGCTCCCCCTGGTTAGGAAAGTCACTGAAATAGAGGAGCAGGTGTGGGTTTGCTTATGGAGGGCAAGCCAGGCTGGAGAAGGTCTGGTCAGCAGGCAGAAGAGGGAACAAGAGGGAAGCTGGTCATTACTCTCAATTTATTCAGCTCCACTGGCTTGCAGAAGCTGTAGCTTTGTTTGTGACCTTGCTGCTGGAAAGGGAAAGAAATCGCCTTGGCTCCTTTTGGCTCTGCACAAATTCACACCTGGGCTTTGGGAGAAATGAATCAATCACAACAAAAAGCTCCTCCTTCCCCTAAAAAAATGTTTTTAAAAAACCCAACAGAGGAGGAAAGTTATGGTGGAATCATACAGGGGGTAAGCAATGGACCCTAACATTGATCATGACTGGATACTGCGATTATTCAAAATTTTAGGATACCAAAAGTACCATAAATAAAATGCAGACTTAGATAGATGCCAATTATTTAAGTGGCATCAAGACAGACCCAACTCCAGCTGACCATACAAACAAGCATCTGCCATCACAGCCTGCCTCTGCTGAAAATTTGCAGCTTTCCTGGGATGTTCCTAAAATCTTTTTTTATTGTTCCTCCAGTTTATCTATGGTTTTGCCTTCTACTTTCAGCTAAGCATAATTCTTTTTTTTCCTAGTTCATCATCTGTTTACATCACATGGTGAAGTACATCAATTTCATTGCCTCGAGGGAGCGGTCACTCTATTTTTTCCAGAAATTATTGATTGGGTTGTTGTTGTTGTTGTCATTTGCAGTCCATAGCACTTTCAGTAACCATCTTCACACCCATAATTTGTGGGTGACAAATAAAAAGTGACTTGTCCTTTTTCTCTTCTTCTTAGTGATCTGCTTTCATTGCTATTCATAACCACTGGAAAGACATTGTTTTAATTATGTTTGTGTAGCACTTCAAAAGGGAATACAGGTAGTTCTCAATTAATAACCCTTTAGTTATTTAATGACCATTTAAAGTTACAACGACACTGGAAAAAGTGACTGATGACTATTTTTTACACTTACAATCATTGCAGCATCCTCATAGTCATATAATCAACATTCAAATGCTTGGTAACCAGTTCATATTTATGACGGTTGCAGCATCCCAGAGTTATGTGATCACCTTATGTGACCTTCTGACAAGCAAAGTCAATGGGGAAGCCAGATTCATTTAACAACCAATGTTACTAATATAACAACTGCAGCAATTCATTTAAAAACTGTGGCAAGAAAGAGTTTGTAGTAAAACGGGGCAAACTGTCTTGCTGTGCAACATAAATTTTGGGCTCACTTGTGGTCATAAGTCAAGGACTATCTGCAGGACTATCAAATTGGGCATGGGTGTGCTCACAGAACCTATTGGAATCTCCTTAATCCAACCATTTCTCCCAAGATTACACTAGATCTGAGAAACACAGTGGGACAATCATAGGAAAAGACATGGTTGCTTTAAGGGGTTGCTGATGGTAAGGAGTTGCCCAAAAGTACTAAATTAGAGCCGAGGTGACGCAGTGGTTAAATGCAGCATTGCAGGCTACTTCAGCTGACTGCAGTTCTGCAGTTCGGCTGTTCAAATCCCACTAGGCTCAAGGTTGACTCAGCCTTCCATCCTTCCGAGGTGGGTAAAATGAGGACCCGGATTGTTGTTGGGGGCAATATGCTGACTCTGTAAACTGCTTAGAGAGGGCTGAAAGCCCTATGAAGCGGTATATAAGTCTAACTATTGCTAAATGAACTTTTCTGGGCACTCTATTTGAATCTGAAATGCTGCACAAGCCTATTAACTATTTTGATCTTCATTGTCATAGAGACATCTTCATCCTTCCTGATTTAGTCTGCTTCTCGTTGCCTTCTTCCCTAACATCAATCTGTTTACTTATTCAACATGTAGCCCTTTTTATATTCCTAAACCAAAGGAAACAAAACTATCTACTATCTTTATTTCCTTTCTGTCATCTGTGAATTCAACAAGCCCACTAGATCTCTTTGTGTTCTTTCTATTTAACACCAAGCCATATTTTTTTTAACTTTCTATTTTTACTTCCCTTAACAAGTTTTTCTGAGTCTTCTTTATTTCAGCTAAGAAAAGGATGTCATCTGCATATCTCAAGTTTTTAGTGTTTTAATTTCCAATTTTGATTCCAGCTGTCATTTCTTACAGCCTTGCCATTCTGTATAATATATTCACTGTGTAAGTTGAGCAAACATGGAGACAATATGCCTCCTTGTCTCACAGTCTTCTCTACTCTGTTCTGTTCCTTCTGGCTCACTTCTTGCTGTAGCTTCTTGTTCTCTATCAATGTTTCTCAAAAGAATGCCCATTTGACTTAATATTTTCTATATTTTGGCATGTTCTACCCAAAGGTAGTCCATAAAGCAAAGGTAATACTTAGAAACTCTGGCTCTGTCCATCATCTTATCTAGATGTACCATATTTTTTGGTGTATAAGATGCACCTTTTTCCCTCAAAAGAGAGGGTGAAAATCGGGGTGCTTCTTACACATTGAATACACCATTTTTGGCCTCCTGAAACCCTGCCCCCTTTGCAAAAATGGCCATGCATAGCCATTAGGAGGCTTCCAGAGTGCTGCTGGTGCCTGGGGAGGGCAGAAATGAGGGGAAAATGGGCCATTTTTGGCTCATTTTGCCCCCCAGCCCCTAGGAGCACTCTATGAGCCTCCTAAAGGCTATGCATGCCTCTTTTTTGACAAACAAGGGCCCGTTTTTGTGAAAAACAGGCCCTTTTTGGGAGGTCTGCAGAGTGCAAAAACTTTTTTTAAAAAATTGCCTCTTCAAAATCTTGATGCGTCTTATACTCCAAAAAACATGGTATATACTGCCTTTATTTTCGTTGATGGAGATTCTCAGTCATCCAGGTCATGGCTGTCCCACAGGTGCTTTTTCAAGAGGCACCTGGACTTTTTCCTTGAAGATGTTTTGTTCCTAGGAGAAGAGAGCTGAAGTCATGATGGCACGATGTGCGATCTTGGTGCTCTGACATCGCAGTTGAATTCCTGCCGCTTGACTGTCCATTTGGACCTAAACTGTCCTGCAGAGATGGTGATTGAGAAGGCACCTCCTGCTGAACTCCGGGACACTGCAAAGTCCCTGAAAGATCCAGGAATAGCCTTTTTTGCCAGCGACAGAAACACAGCTAATGAAGCTGCTGAAGTTGGGACAGCTCCGGAACAGGAAGAAAGCGGAAAGAGAAAGTGTGTTGAATTGGTGAGGAAATTTTATTATTAGAGGAAGAGGATACCCAAGAAAAAAAATTAAGTTAAGTTAAGATTGAAGACAAAAGACTCTAGGCAGTGAGATTGATCTGCATTGAACTTAGTGTGTTATCCAGTTTCTAATTTTTTTTTAATGGATGGAACTTTTGCAGGGGCTCCCTATTTTTTAAACTGAATGGATTAATTCTTTCTTCTTCTTTTTTCACTTTTGCTTATACCTATGGATTAAAATTCTCCTTTTTTATGTTTGATTTGATTGATTGGATTGTTTTTGATCTCCATTTAAGGGTTTTTTTCTTTCTTAAACTTGGAATATAAAGAAGAAAATAAGAAGGATTATAAAGAGGGTTGTAACAACAGGAGGAAAACAGTTACACTGCCACTTAGAGGCTGGAGGCTGAATACATTGTTTTTTCTTCTTTCGCTTTGATCACTTGAGATTCAAGGTTCTTTCAGCTTGTTTACTGACAGTGATAGTAGGAAGTGCACAAATTGTTTATACAGGTGCCTTTTGGAAGTTCTATCACTAGCTATTGGAGAGAAGACAACATTTTGATTTGAAAGATAATAAATGAACCTGTTTGAAGTTTATTAAAATAGCCTTGAACTCTATAGTGGCAGTATCTGCAAAATTGATAGAATGGCCTTGCAGGAAAAAGAAACTATAACATTAGCCATAGCAATAGCAGTTAGACTTATATACCGCTTCATAGGGCTTTCAGCCCTCTCTAAGCGGTTTACAGAGTCAGCATATTGCCCCCAACAACAATCTGGGTCCTCATTTTACCCACCTCGGAAGGATGGAAGACTGAGTCAACCCTGAGCCGGTGAGATTTGAACCGCCGAACTGCAGAACTGCAGTCAGCTGAAGTAGCCTGCAGTGCTGCATTTAACCACTGCGCCACCTCGGCTCTATTCATTGCAAATGATTATGTTTGAAATTCAAAATCTATTAGTTGTGACAGAGAGAATTGAAAAGAGATTGGAGAATATGGAATACAAAACAGAAAAATCTGATGGAGAAACTGAGGAGGTTTACCAGATGAAGAAAGTGGAGAACAGAGTTCAAAAGATGCAAGAAAAAAATAAGCAAAGAGATAAGAAAACTGTGGATTCTGACAACAAAGTGAGTGTGGTTGGTAATGGCACGAGCGGAATATGGAAAGGGGAGATGGATGGGTTGGAACTCTACCCCAGACTTCAAAGCACAGAAGAAGAAAAGAGAGAAAAATTGATGGAGATAAGGAGAGAAATCTTGATAGAAGCACTAGTGATAACCAAAGATAAGCTGATGGAAAGAGCAGATGTTGGGTTTCAAGCTTTTGTGCGATACGAAAGGAACAGCATGTTGCCAAGGGAGGTTTATACAAGATTTATTAAGAAAGTAACTACAACATTAATGCAACACAAATGGCAAGAGATATAAGACCGTACTATTGCTGGAGGAATACAGATTGATGCAATGAAAATGTATAATAAAAATTAAGCTAAATTTAGTTTACTAGTAGTATGTATAAAATGAAGCGACAATAGCTATAGTTAAATAATGATTAATAATGATAACAATACATATAGATATATTAGTTTGATAATATGAAATTTTATATAAACAATATATGGAGATTATGAGAGGAGGTTTAAAAGCTTTATCTAGAATATGTTGTAAAGATGTATTGTGATTGGATGATTTTAGGATGATTTAATGGAATGTTATCATATAATCCTGTTCTAGATTTTGAATATGATATATAAAAGGGTGTAAAAACAATTATAGTCAAATTAAGGTCGAGATATAATTGTGATATACATGAATATAGGTGAATTTAAAATATGCGATTTGATATGAAAAGCAGGTGATGACTATGGAAGAGCTGCATGGAAATACTATAACCAACTGACCACTTTCTACAATTTGTAATGGAAGATGGGTTTTTTTATTTTTATTTTTATGTTTGTTTGTCCTTGTTTAAAAATAAATTGTTAAAAATTGTTGTTGTTTTTTTAAAAAGATGTTTTGCTCCTTATCCAAGAAGTTTGGATGAGAAGCAAAATGTCTTCAAAGAAAAATAAAGTCCAGTTGCAAAAGCACCTTTGGGACCATCGCCTTTGTATAATTCAAGGCAGCAGAAATCCTGTTCCCATCACCCTTTTTTCCTCACAACAGCCCTAGGAGGTGCTACCTGATTCAATGTCTCTCTGCCTTTTCTGATATGGCCAATTTGCCACTTTTACCTGAATGGATGCCTATTCTTTTTAAATGTTATACAAAATTGTGCTTACATTTCAAATTAATATAACTCTTTGGTAGTTTTTAGTCTTCTGTGGGAGAAAAGGACATACTAAATGTCTGTTAACTTTAATGACTACATTTCCTTAACTTAATCTTTGGGGTTTTTTCAGACTCATGGAAAAGTCTGAAATATGGTTGGGCTCCCTTAACAAATAGCAGACAGGCCTTGCTCCTAATCCAGGTCTGGATCACTTCTTCTGAATGAAATTACTGAATGACTGAATGAAATGACTGAAATATAAAGACTACATAGTCCTGGTGGGAATCCACACAATCTAATAGATATGATCCTGTCATCTACTAGAGGTCCCCAACCCTCCAGTCCATGGACTGGCACTAGTCCATGACATGCCAGCACCCGGGCTGCACAAACAAGTGAATCCCCATCTTCAGGATGTAGGCACCATGCAAAACCATGTCCCCTCTGCAGACAAACCTCTCTCCACAATACTGGTCTCTGGTGCCCAAAAGATTGGGAGCCACAGCCACTGGTCTCCCTGAAAATAAGACCTCCCCAGATAATAAGCCCAATCAGGCTTTTGAGTGCATGCGCTAAAATAAGCCCTCCCCCCAAAATAAGCCCTCCCGAAAATATTGCAACATAGCAGCAGCCATGAGGTGACTACGCTCGCCACCTCCTGCACCTCAAAAATAATAAGACCTCCCCCAAAATAAGACCAAGTGCTTATTTCAGGGGTCAAAAGAAAATAAGACCCTGTTTTATTTCGGGGGAAACATGGTAGCTTAAAGCCAAACACATAATGATAATGGGATTTTTTTAGTAGCATTATCATTCCGTTCCTTTCTGTAGTCCCATACCTCAACCAGTGTATCACAATCATTGGATTTATAGTGTCCCATTCCAGTCTACCTATGTTCGCTTATTCCTTAAATAATTAAAACATGTTGTAGATTAATTTCAATAATTCCTGGTTTTCCTTCTTTTTTAATTTACCCACTCCATACTCCAATAGTGTCCTTTTCAATCCTGGTATATTTTTTAATACTGATACCATCAGTGACCAAACGTCCTTGCAAATATGGCCTGGAGGTTTATCTTTTCTCAAAATATGCTCATGATTTTTGTTTTACATTCTTTCTCAGTAGCCAGAAGAGAGGCATCCAAAAGATGTGTCTCATCATCAAGAACCCAAACTGAACAAAATATTTGGACCATATTTTTAAACTTCTTGGCAACTCTATTTCACCACTGCCCACTTCCAAGATTTATTTTGGAGTTTCTTCTTCTAAATGGTTGATTCTGTCACCCGTGGCCGCAACTTCACTGTGGACTATCCTTAGCTCCTCTCACTTCCTACCTTCAGCAAGGGGGAATCCTTCTAGAAATTTATGCTTCCACTGGTATTATTCTCAGTGTTAACTAGAGTGGTTGAATCCTCCTACTACTTCAAGGCAATAATCCTCTGGGAAGTGATTAGATCAGTGTTGCCGAACCTTTTCAGCACCGAGTGCCAAAACAGGAGCGTGTCTGTGCGCATACATGTATGCCGGAAACCGGAAGAGCAGATGCCCGGTACGCATGTGCATGCCCAGAAGATGATCTTCCAGTTTCCAGCAAATGGATGTGCACCGGCCACCTGTCTTCAGGTTTCTGGCATGCATGCACATACGAAGACCAGCTGGCAGCACGCATGCGCACGTCAGAAACCAGAAGATTGTCCTCCCAGTGTCCGCATGTGCACCTGGCAGCTGTTCTTCTAGTTTCTGGTGCTCCTGCGCATGTGAAGACTAGCTGACCGGCGTGCATGCGCGCACCAGAACCTGGGAAAGCAATGGGCGATGGCTCGCCTGCCCTGAGAGATGGCTCTGTGTGCCACTTCCAGCATGTCTGTCATCGGTTCACCATCATGGGATTAGATAGATAAGTAGATACATGGGTAATTATGGATTTCCATATTCAGTGAGGCGTATGCCAAAAAACATCATTTCAGTTTCAAAACAGAGGGTTGACAACACTAAATAATATCATTGTCTTCCATCAATGAAATTCTAAACCTCTTAAAGATTGTTGGACAATTGTTAATTCAAGCATGGAAAATGATCTTTAGCATAAGAATAATGAAATTAGTTTTTCCACTAATGCCTTAACACTGAGCAGATTATACTTCTGTAGCACAGATATATAGCTACATAAATAATGAAGCAAAGAGCCTTCCTCAACATTATCTGAAATAGCTGTCAGAACTACACCTTCTTCCTGATTTAAAACCAAAAAATCCCTAAGTTTAAACTATTAATTAGGATAGCAACTTTTATTGCTCCAGCTGTAATTCTCAAACCTGCTGAAAACCTTTTCTCTCAGATCCTATCATAGCTTTTTAAAAACTTTTTATTCTCAGATTACTACAGTGAACTATTTAAAAATGGAGCAACATCTACTACAACGTAACTAGTGGTGGGTTCCGGATCCCGGTGCAACTGGTACGGTGCAACGGGGCCGGGCACCCACCACATGAAGGTGCACAGTGCGTGCATGCGTACTTACCGCCTGTGATGCTCCAGCTGCTCGGCGGAGCATCACGCAGGTGCCGTGCGCGCCGTGCACCTACACGGAAGCCCCAAAAACTTCAAATACCAGTAAGGAGTGCAGGCAGGAGCGGTATCTGGTGCTCCTGGCAGGCACCAGTATGCCTGTACCAGGGCATACCGGTCGTAACCCACCACTGAAATTAACATACTATGCTTTTCCTGTAGTAATATCCTCATATGCTGGTGATAAAAGCAGAATCACCTGAAGTCCTATCTGAACTTCACTTCTTAAGAAGTAAAGACACTGCTTATGTGTTCCTCAACTGATAAGAACAAACAGGAGGACAAATTATAGCTTGATTGTCCACTATGTTAATCTAATGGGAGTTCATTAATAGGATTAAATTATGAATTTGTGCTAAGAATTTGCACCATAAATATTATCTGTCAAGCAATGCATAATATCGAGTTCATTTTAACAAAAAGTTACTTTATATAGGGGTGGGATCCTACCGTTTTAACAACTGGTTCGCTGAGCACACACCTGACGTGCCTGACGCACGTTGCACGCGCATGCACAATTCACAGAAAAATAGCTGAGGCACAGTAATCCACTCTGCCATGCCTATCAGCTGGGCTAAAAAGGCCAGTAGAACAATACAAAATATTTGAAGGAAGTGTTTCACAAACAAAGCACTTCCCTTTGAATCATTTGCAAAGTGTAAGTGGCTGCTTCACAATCTCTTCCTGGCTGTTTCCACATATGTCAAGACCATTTAGATATCTGTATAGTCCCATTGCCAAAGATTGAGAAGTATGATTAATTTAACAAAATATTGTTTTGTGCATATCTCTTGAAATATATCTTCCTGTTGCAGGATGCATGCATTTCATGAAGAAAATGGAGGTTTTAACTAACAGAGATCTGGAGCTAAAATACAGTTTCAGTTCAGACAATATGCTCTCTGCTTTAGTGGAAAACATGTTGGGTTGATGCATATTTTTCTCTAATATTCTGGAAGTTAAAAGGAGAACAATAGAAGTGGATAATAGGTGTTTTATGATTAAAAAATAAACATACCACAAGATTGGAAAATAACAGTGCATCAAGTTATATAAAGCTTCAAAGAACTTACTTTCTATAAACATTTTGCAGCTAGAAATACCAATATGAAGACCATTTAGAAATTAAATTTTCTTTTAATTTCCCATTTTCCATCTATTTCTCCTCTTAATTGATTGAAATGTTGATTTAATTATCTATTATATCATGGAATCAAGCTTTGATTAATATATATGTCTGCATGTATGCATACAAATGTCATAAGGAGAATTATTTATTCTTTTGCTTTTTTATTTTTGCATACAAATAAAATTTTAAAATGAAAAAAAAATCTGCTATGGTAATTAAATATAAACAAAAACTCCTGAAAATACTGAGTTGAAAAAAAAAATACTGTATATTTAATAAGTAATGTCCTCAGATCACTGCAAGATTTGCTTCTTAAACATTTGCCAAGTCAAAATTGTTGTGGAAATTATCTACCCACTAAAAATAATTGGGCATTTAAAATTATTAGAATTTTTTTTTTTACAAATAATTGAGGGGGAGATTTATTTATGCTGGATTCTTATACACAGAAGGAAGTAAATCCCACTGAGCTCATTTAATTTACTTCTGAGTAAATATGCATAAGATTATATGTTGAGGTTTAAAAGACAACCTGGCCTCCTCGTTTTCATAGTATCTTACTGCCCAGTGGTTTCATGGAATAGCTATTGCTCAAGAATGAAGCAAAAGATTTTTAACATTGAGTATTCCAAAATCAGTCCTTGGCATCTCCGATTGTAAGGATCAAGTAGCAGATAAGGAGAAATAATTTTGTTTCAGATCCTGGAAAAAATTACTAGTCAGAACTGATGAATCTTGAGTAATGGAAGAATATAAGAGTCCTGAGACATTAGGCCAAAGAAACTACTTGGCCCAGATTATAGTGGTTATATTTATTCATATATCAAGAAGCTCACCAACATAGACTGGAATGATAGCCCCTTTGCATTGTTGCTCTCAAGCAACTGATTTTTAATCTCTTTGATTCTGGAGTTAGTCTGGTTTCATCAAAATTAATAGCAGTGATCTCTCTACCCATAAAATTGTCTAATGCCATTTACGGTAACATGTTCTAAATGTGGGGTTTTTATCATATCTAGTAATAAATTCCAGCAGGTAGAAGGTTTGACAGCTCTAGATAGATGATTTTAGGTTCTAATGTTTTGGGAAATGACACCCCCACCAAAAAAACCTCCTTATTTTTATCTTATCCCTTAAATAGATAGCTATCTTCTCTCTAAAAACTGGCTAGATCAGAGCTGGACAGCTATTCAATCCCCCACCCCAACAAGTCCTAGCAAGCCTGTCTAATAATGAGGGATACTGAGGTACTCCATTAAGAGCAGAGGTTCTTCATACCTGGACTTGCTTATATTTCTAAGAGAGAGGAATTTAGAATCTGTCCCAGAGACTCATTTTGGATTTTAAATTTCAAAGCTTCACTTTCTGGATGTTTTACAATTTCATCCTTTAAAATAAATTATTTAATCTCTATGAAGGCTGGACACTTCATTAGCTGTATGAAGTATTAGCATTCCAAATGAGGTTTTGGTCGATGAGTTGATAAGAAGGATGGCCAGATGGAGAAGATGAAATGGCTCGTATATCTTGAAAGCTGGATAAAAAAAGAGTACTAGCAGTTGCAGCTTATCTCACACTTCACTTGCCAATTTTTTCTTCTCTTCTATTTAAGTATTAAAGCTGTAGGCAGTACCTGATAACTTAGGTTAACCAAGTACCCTCCAGTTCTGTTAGACACCGGCTAAAGGGAGCTGCTTTACATATAAAGGGACCCATTCAATGGACTAGATAAGTCAAACAGAAGGATTAAATTATTTTTAGGGCATGGCTATCTATAGGAATTTGGTCCGTGAGATACCTCCCACTCTCCTAAAATGTTTAAAATAAAGATTGAGTCCACTTACCCATATTTTCTTCAGATGCTTGCCATTAGAGTCTTTGAACCATATCCACTTTGCAATCGATTCCACAAAAACCAACAACCCCAAACATCCTTATAAAATTATTTCAAGGGAGATGAGGAGCGGGGGAGAATCTTTCCTGCAGCCAATCCAGTAGCGTTGCCAGGCTTGCTCAGGGCTCACAGCATGTTCAGCTTTGACTTGAATAATATACTAATAGTTAGCATAAATCATTAGGGCAACTTTACTATATAAAAGACCAAAGCATTTAATCTGAATTGTTCTTTTATATATTCCCCGCTTTGCAATGTTGCCATGCAACTGATGGGTAGCTAAGCAGCAGTGAGGAAGGGATGGTGCTATTGCTCCCTCTAGTGTAAATATATCTTGCTTATTAAATTGATAAAGTCAGAGCCCCTAATTCTTCACCCCAGCAAATACGAAGAAAGAGCAGGGCTTTCCCCCAGTGACATGCATAGCATTAATTATTGCTTGGTGCAAGATGACATAGGAACAGAATGCACAGGTAACTTTTGATCCCCTGCATGGACTGGTTACCTGGAGAGGTTCATTAGCCTGAATACAGGAGCTAATCAGAACAAGTGGGGAGGGGCCCCAGTTGTTAGGATTGAAATTTGACAGAAATTTGAAAGAATCCAGGAGCTTCTGAGGAGATAGTTTTAGTACAAAAAAACTAGGAAGCCATTATGAAAGAATTCCAATTTGTATTAAACACAGATTCTATAATCACCTTTATCTTTTTTTCCTACCCACTCTATATAAAGGACTATAAGCAATTCTGTTTGGGGTGAGAGATACAATTTCCCTGTGTTCCTTATTTAGGTAATAGTTCTGTTTTTTTTATTATGTTGTTTGCTTCTGACTACATAAAGCATCACTTTCGCCCTGGAGGGACAACATTTTCTTGACCTCTGGTTCACTCTGTTTGTTTCAATCTAAGGCCTCTGGAAAGCATAATTTCTTTTCCATACTTATCCATGTTGGGAATAACTTTGATACAAATACTGACTTTTGTCGTTCAACATTTTGAATTCCTTAATGTCAGTAAATAGAAATAATGGTTTACTGTATGATAATAATAATAAGTCACAACTTCAATAAAGTATTGAGGCAAGACCATTTTATGGCTTGGTCACAGAGGTGATATTCTATTGGTTCGGACCGATTCACCTGAACCAGTAGCAAAATCGCATCTGGCCCCACCCACCCACCCCGGTTCTATGGCATTCCGTTAAGGCCCTTCTTTCACCAAAAGCACATGGGTGGAAGGCTGTGAACCGGTAGGGAAGATAAGTGAATACCACCCCTGTTTCGTAGGATTTTGGACACTATCCTTCCACAAAGGATATAAGGAATGGTTGGAAGAAATAACCATCTGGTTCAGTTCCAAGCTGGAAGAAAGACACTGGAAACATGGAGGTTGATGGAAAGATGGTTTATTGATGAAGCAGAACCACATGGGTTTGTGGTTCTGGTACAGCTGACAAAATGGAGTTGAGAGTGGGGTGGGGGGTTATACCTTCTTTGGATTTTGTATTTGAGCTTTGTATTTGAGCTTCCTGTTTCTGTGCCAGAACATGCCCTTTAATATTCTATTGGCTATTGTCAGATACCTATGGGGTCATGCAGGGGTTATGCAGGGGTGATAGCTGGCTCTATAGGCAACAGAGGAAATGCAAATTGTAGGTGCTTGTCTGAGTTAATTTGGTCAACATCTGGCTTATTGTTTATCTGAGCTTCTGAATTGACCCAGTCTTTCTGGATGGATTACCAAATCGGCATCGAAACTCAGGCTGGTTTCTGAATAGGCTGGCTCAATCTTTCTTAATGGGCACAAAATATCTGCTGGGGGTTAATAAGAAAGACTGAGTCTGCTTTCTATTTTTTTTAAAGCATGTTTCTCCGTTAGGGAAATATAATATTCTGCCTTTTTAATATTTCCTAAAATATTTAATTCTTCTAGGGGGTGGGGGGTGACTTTCCACAGAACTTTGAGTTCAGTCCTAGCCCAACTAGTAGCTTCATTAAGATGATGTAAGAGCTCGTCCTAATAGCCCAGACATCAAAGTATGCTGGCTGGAAAAATAATAATGAACATCAGTAATTACTGACAAAAGAAAGCATGTGTTTCCAGAATTCCCATTCATCATGGTCGTTGCTGAGAATTCTGGAAATTCTACATATCTGGAGGGCATTTAGGTTGGGGAATGCTGCCAGTTCATGCCAAACCTTCTGTAAGCTATAATCAATAAAATATGCAGCCTTCTTATTCCAGTTTTAGTTGGAATGGAATTGTTTTCTTTTCTCCATGAGCATGCTGTCCTTTTGGCTGTTGCTACAACTACTACAATTTGGGGAATTGATGTGGTTGCCTTTTCATTACCAACTGGAAGTCTCTGCTATTTTTAAACTGTATAAGGAAACATTGAGCAGGGGTAGGTTGGTTCACTCCAATGGGTCTTATATAAAGTATCATGGATTTGTTGATAGGCAAAAGTGATGGCTCTTGAGTTGTTAATGGCAGCACTGAAAAATAATGAATTATTTAGTTCTCCATTGTTCTTCCCAGCATCAGGTAAATCACATCTTAAGAGTCAGCAGCACATTTCGTCATTTGCCTGACTCTTTCACTATACTTTCTCAACTGGGACACGCTTAATTATTTTTTCTTGGATAGCTTTTCAATGATATGTTTCTTTTGCAGTACAATTGAGTAAGAAGATACATGGACTTTCCCACCTTTTTCTAGACAGAGGTAGTGGGTGGCATTTTAATCATGCAATCTGCTAAATAGCTCATTACTTGTGTGTGTGCATACTTAACAAGTGGTCTTGTGAACCATCTGCTTCTCCAACTACTTTCTAATGCTTTTCTCCCAGTGCTCCTGAGAGGCATATTTAAGCTTTGCTTACCAGCTGGCATTCAAGAAGCCAAGTCTTGGTGCACTTCCTAAAGATGAAATATCTTCTAGAGTTAGAATAGCACAGTGCCTTAAAATTGGGAACTATCTAACATCCTATCCCTATTCACATTTTTTTCTGACTTTGCTATATGTTGTTTATAAATTATATATGTGTGTGTGTGTGTCTGTGTGCATGTGTGTGTGTCTCTGTGTGTGTGTTTTCATAGATTTTCATGGGTGTAGGTATGCTGGTCTTGTTGTATTCGGGTCTTTTCCCGTGTAAGATTGAGATTGTCTTGGTAACGTTTCGGCGAGGTCTCACTCGCCATCTTCAGGCTGGGTTTTGGGCTTAAAGCATGGTCAGAGCTGCTGTCTTTCTATAAATCTTGGTGGGGTGTGTGGAGTGCTGGTGTTGTTTCAGGAAGTGGAATGATTGTATCATGATTGGTAGATTGGTGCGGATTGGTGCTGGCTATGTGTCTATTGTTGTTTCATGTTGTAACGGCCTGGGTGGTGGGTGGGGCTCGTTTGTTGATTAGAGCTGGTTTCCAGATGTCTGGTAGGCGGGAGGTATTGTCACGTATACATAATATTATACACACACACACACACACACACACACACACACACACACATATATATATATATATATATATATATATATATATATATATATATATATATATATATACACACACATACATATATCACACACAGACACACTGCAGTGGGAGGTAAGTATGCATTAGTATGATTTTGGATTATGCAACTGAGGCTACAAATGAGACTAACTGTGGGTTGTTGAATAAACCATATTAAGAGGGTTTATGAAACACACCAAGACAAAATAAGGAAAACCATTTATGTTATGATTTAGTTCACATATTGTTCTAAATCAAGACCATGTAACCAGTGCCCCATAAGCCATATGCAACTCCCAGTACAGTAAATTTACACCACCTCATCAAAGTCAGAAGCAAAAGAATCAAGGCATTTTTAAAATTAAGAATAGTGATGGAAATGAAATAATCTAGGATCTTTAAAAAAACTGTTGCATGTTTGCTTCAAATGTAGAGATTTGATATGCAGGGTATATGGACATCGTTCAAAAGGTTTTCTGGCACAGACAGTAATGTATGATTTTGTAATATTGTAGGATATTTTTGAGCTGCAGATACAATTCTCTATCTGTTGTATGTTTCTGATGACTCCTATATTTTATTGTAATTTGTCACCTTAACTACATTTCATTCAAAAACATTGCAGGACGCTAGACTATTTCTTTACTTTTCTGCATAAATTTGAAGTATATTCTTCAAAGTGTACCAGAAAAATCTCCCTTAATAAGTGTACTGAATTAACTACTACTGGATTTAGCCATTATGGTTAATATGCAGAATATGAATTTGTTTATTTAATGTATAGTAATATATATTATAAAATATTATACTATGAAATAATATGTATTTAATTTATTTATTCAGTTTCTATAACTGTTTTCTATAAGCTTTCAATACTAAAATCCTAAAACAATTTTAAACAGTTTAAAAGATATCAAAACAAGGAAAACATCCACAAAACAAATGAGTATAACAGCAGGAGAAGCAACTAGGATATACTGGAACATTAAACCAGAATTCCAACCAAGCTACCATGGAATAAGAAAGAAGAATCTCCTAATGTAGGTTAGGACATAAATGAGATGATAGGGAACATGGCTTGCCTTAAAATTAGTTAGCTCAGAAATTTTGAATTGAACCAAATAGTAGAGACACTTTAGAAGACAGATGATGCACTAATGGGTCAGCCTTGATTTTTTCTCTCTCAATGAATACTCTTTTTGGTTTCAGGTGATTACACAAAGTAGAAACATATAATGATCATCTACTCAAGTATATCAATGGCTGAAGTCCAGTACATAAGGAGGAGAAATGCATGAGAGGACAATATTAAATGATGAAAATGAGTCTTAAGGCATAGGGTGTCAAAACTCCCGGTGTCACATTGCCATCATGTGACATTTCACAATGGTTTTTTCCCATTTGCGGAGTATGGGGGTGGGCATGGCCGGTGTTTGTTACCCTGCCTTAAGGCTTGAGCAAAATGCTGGATTTGTTGACTGGAAAGTGGTAGTTCAAGACCCAAGTACTGTATGATGGAAAGGAGTGCCAGCTCCTGCCCCATTTAGCAATTTCAAAGCAAGCAAATGCAAATAGATAAATAGATACCACTTCAGTGGGAAGGTAGCAATAGCAATAGCCCTTGGACTTATCGTATATACCACTTTACAGTGCTTTACAGCCCTCTCTAAGTGGTTTAGAGAGTCAGCATATTGCCCCCAACAATTTGGGTCTTCGTTTTAACCGGAACATCGGAGGATGGAAGGCTGAGTCAACTTTGTGCACCTTTGATATATATAGTCATACTTTGTCTTTGGGACAAAGCTGGCTCCCTGGCTAGGAAACTGAGATGAGAATCATCCCCTAGAGTCAGACATGACTGGACAAGGGAAACTTTAACCTTTTTTAAAGTGTTTCCCCCAAAAATGTCTGAAATGATTGGCCCCACTCAAGGGAAGCTTGAGTTATAAGCTGTGCTATAGGGAGATTTTGTATGTGTGTGATAGAGAGTAGGTATTAGCAGGGTATGAAGTATGAATGTAAAGAAAATTAGACATGAAAGGCAGAACAACGTTAAGATAGAAGGTTCAATCAAAAATAGATATTAGTGTACTGGAGAGAGAAAAAATCTGTGTAGAAAGTGTATTTTATTTTTTTTATTTATTATTTTTCTCCACAGAACTTAAGAGCAATGTAGTTTCTTTCTTTCTCCCATTCTGATTTATAACTAAAGTCTATACTGAAGTACAGAAGCCTTGCTTAGGATTTTCAGCAACTGAACAAGAATTGAACCCAGGATCTTCCCAATTCAAGGCAGCCCTCTCCAACTCCTCTTTTTATTGCATTCACCTTTTGCAGATCTAAATGTGCACCTAGAAATGAAGTACAAATTATTTGTATATTTAGGTAATTCTATTCTAGACTTATTGATCTTTAAATGATGTTTTGTATTATTGTATTTTAAAGCAAATGAAATCAACTGCATTTGTCCTGTTTCTGAAGCATCATTAAAAAAAAGATCATGGGGTTTTTTTTTTGTTTTTGTTTTTTTGTTTTTTTGCTTTTCAGAGTCACATCCTTTGCATGCCTTCCTCATATTGGAAAATCAGTATGGCTTTCCCCCCAGTCTACTTATAGATTCATGCTGTTGGAAAATGCAACTCTTTTGATGGATTTGCTGCAATCTTCTTGAGTAATGAAGCCTGTTCTTTAATATAGAAGCACTTGACTCATGTTCCACCCACCTTTTCCATTCTATTCTGTGCTACATGCAGAAGCATCTGGCCCATTGTGCTGGAGTCTATAAATATGCATCAGTTTAAAATAGCTGAATATAAATGGTGCACCCTGAGCTTTTTGATTAAAGCCAAAAGATGTACAAGGTCAGGATCTTTCTCTGTTTTTTCTGAATTGAATGCCACTCTGGCTTTGACTATCAAAACACCAGGGAAACCTATTCAGAACACATCATTGCTGGAATTTTGGCAGCCTCCTTATCGTTGTACAACAAGCTCTTTTTTGAGAATAATGGCACATTTGAGTTTAGGTTTCTCTTCCCATCCTAAATCCTGTGGACAAATAGGTTGCACCAAACAACAGAACTACTTCTTGAACCTAATTAAAGTTATTTGTTACAATCACACACTGTAAAAGTCAGTTATGAACAGAAAATGAAATGATCTTGGCCTGGGTATAATTAGTGTAAGAAGGATTAATAAGTACGTGCAATTGTACATTGGGTTTTCCACCCAGGTTTGCATTCTTAGTGAAGAAAGAAAACGAAGTCACCAGGGTTGGAGCAAATGCAATAAACAAAAGAGATAAGTACATCTTGGTGCAGTTAACATAAGAAATGTATAGCCTGGTGAACATAAATTACTACGAACTTGGCAGCAAGCTGTGGCAGTACTTTCTTGTTAATCAGATGTTCCTAGAAGCAGGTCTTTAAATTTATTCTTAGCTTAGAAGAAACAAAGAAAATGCAAATTGCGTTCATCTTTGTGAGATTTACATGCATCTAAGATTAAGACTGCCAGGTTAATGAGTAAATTCAGGATGCTTAAGTGTACAGATCATGATGGAATTATCTTCCCTTTCTTAATAGTAATTGTATTAAATATTACAACAATAAATCTAATATGAATTAAAAAAAATAAGTACATGTGCAGAAAAGAAGAAAGAGAAATAAAAAGAAAGATAAGAATAAAGAAAAAATAAATACCATATTTTTAGGACTTAAGATGTACTCCCCCCCTCAAAAAAAAGTGGGTGGAAAACTCTGTGCATCTTATAGAGTGAATATTGCTGCGGGGGGGAGGAAGGGGGTTGGTGTGGTGCCAATCAGCTGTTCTAGGCTATGATAACATCATAGAACTTGATTTCTTTTCAGTTTTTCTTTGTCCCTTCTCACCAAATTCTTCAAGACTTTAATAAGCCTCTTTCATAAAACCAATATAGGAAAATTATTCTGGTCACCCCCTTAGTTTGTTATTTGTGTATTCTTTTAATTATTATGTCATCAATCAATTCCTTTAAATACCCAGGTAATATCTTTTTCCATGTCATTCCTGTAACTTGTCACTTTCCAATCCACTTTCAAATCAATCTTGATCTTGTCAAGTAGAATATGTTCTTCTTCCATTTGTTAAATATAATCCATTTATAGAAGCAGATCTTATTAAATTAGCTTTCTGGGCCCCTTGTTCAAAATTATCCTTCAAAATGGTAATGTTAAAATATTTTGCTTCATTCTATAATAGCCAATCAAATTTGATGGTTTCCTTTAATTATAATCTTTGGTTCCGTCTAGTGTCCAGTTCTACTATGATCTTACTATTAAAAAAATAAATAAAACAAAAGCATTTTCCCATTCAAAAGATTTTTTTATAATTAATTCTAAAATCTTATTTCAAATTATCAGGACCCTTAGTCTGTTTGTAACAATTGCTCTCCAGATAGGGAAAGTAATAAGGAAAGTATTCCAGAGAGCTTCTCCTTGCAAAGAGATGGCAAAATGGTGGTCTCCAGCAGATGTGGAGCACTGGGAGATGAAGGAATAGCCATCTTGCTCAACTGTGGCCAGGAAGTCCTTTCTTTGAAAGGAGCCCATGTTTGCCTATTTCCATTCATTGTACTTTGACAGCATAGGTGATTTAAAATTCCATGTACAGTCTATCCAGTAAATTATAGCTTGTTATGTAGAGTCAGGAATATTATATTTATTATATTACATTACATTACATTACATTTATATATATTCTATTAATAAGCGTCGGGGATGACTAGCACATATGTGCGAGGAGAACCTTTACCTTTATCTATAGCTTTTTATCATGTATGAACCAGGTCAAAAACTAATATTCTGACATATAAGTATATCTATGTTTCACTCTATTACTGTTATGGTATGTTATCTCTATACTTACAATATAATAAGTAATGTAACTATATAGTTACCTTTTCAAGCTTTCTGTTTTTTTAAAAAAAGTAGGGCAAGAAAGGTGTATTTTTGAACAATTTTTTTTGGACAATTGTTAGAGTCATTACTTTCAGGATATCTCAATTCCATTTGCTTTTCTAGATAGCAATAGCACTAGCACTTAGACTTATATATCTCTTTACGGTGCTTTACAGCCCTCTCTAAGAGGTTTACAGACTCAGCATATTGCCCCCAACAATCTGGGTCCTCATTTTACCCAGCTCGGAAGGATGGGAGGCTGAGTCAACCTTGAGCCTGGTGAGATTTGAATTGCCAAATTGCAGGCAGCCAGCAATCAACAGAAGTAGCCTGCACTACTGCACTCTAACAGGAGCCACCGAGGCTCCTGTTGAAGAACAATCCTGTCTTTCTCCTCAAGAGTAATTTCTGGAAAGCAAGAGTTTTGTAAACCCAGGTATATCAAGAGAATTTATGTGGAATTATTTTCACCAGCATGATAGATGGAATAGTTTGACATCTGACTAGGGCTACCAGATCCATCCTGCTAAAACCCAGATGGCCACTAAATGTTTGCTGCTATCTGTGGTTGTCCAGATTTTTCCAGTCCAGGTCTGGTAATTTTGCTCTGACCCTCCAACCGTGAGGATGAGGTTTAATTGATACTAATATGACTGAGTGGTTCAACATCAGAATCAGTAATGGTTTCCTCTTATCTTCGCTACTGGTTCAGAACCGGGAGCAAGCACGTGGCGCTTCTGCACATGCACAGAACCTTCTGCGCATGCACAGAGCATCCGTGATGACATCTGGGCGGGTGGGCAGAGCCTCCCACCGCCACTGCTACCAGTTCACCCGAACTGGGGTGAACCGGCAGAATACCACCTCTGATCAGAATGCTGTGGTTTTTCAGGGAAGCATAGAACTAAAAGATCCTTTTTAAAAGATCCCTTTTTTTAGTTAGGCTCAGATTGTTCTACAACTGAAGATGAATGTGTCTCTATAGATAGGAACATAAACGCTTTTCTTTGCCACCAAGTAATACTGGCTATGGTGGCCTTGTTCTATCATAACATTAAGAAATGTTGTGCTGGAACAAAGTCTATTATTAGCTTGACTGTTCTGTGCTTCCACTCTGATTGTTCAGCATTTGATTTCTGGTCCTGAATCCTTGCGTTTCTTGGATTATATTTCTTTGCCCAAAATCTGGCACTATTGACTTCTAATAAAATTAATAGTCAGGTGGGAAGGTAATAGTGTTCCATGAGTCTTCGGCATGAGCACCACCCTCTAGAGTAAGGAATGACTACCACATACAGTATGTGTTACAAACAACACAAGGCAGTGAATGTATGTCACATCTTCCTCCTATGTTTCCCACAACCACAATCCTGTTTCAGTAGGAAAGTCTCCCATGCAGCCATTTTGTGAAAAAATTCACAACATACTGTCTAAACTCCAATGTGTGCAAGACTACCCTTATTTATCCCTGATGTCAATGGAGGACAATTTTGCCCAAGATACAATGAACATGATCTAGAAGCAGAATATTAAACAAGGTAACAATTACCTTGAGGTAAGATGGGCGGCCTATAAATTTCATAAATAAATAAATAAAATTGCTGTTCAGCAGTTATTGAGACTGTAACAAATGCTTTGCTTTTATTAACTACAGGAATTATTTCCACTTGCTAGAAGGCATATGAATAAAACCAAGTTTGGGTTTGCTGTGTATATGGTATATGGTGTCATGTTCCTGTCGGAGCCTGAATCTGCGGAGGAAGATGAGCCAGAGCTGGAGCTGAGGGAAACGGAGGGGGCGGCTTTGTTGGCTTTGGAGGGATGTGGGGAGGAAGCAGGCTAGGGCCAGTCAGAAGTGGGACAGCTTGCTAGCAGAGAGGAATAGGGCCAGAACGACTAATAGAGGACAGGCAGTGGAAATGAAGAGCGAAGGAGCTCAGGTGATGAGTAAACACTGCCCCCTCTTGATCCCCAAGAAGGGAGAGTGGAGAGGAGGCGGGAACAGCGCAAACCAACCAGACGACTCGATAGGAGAGTGCCCCGTCCCTCTTCACAAGGCACACCTGAGGATTGAGACTTAGGGAGATGCTGTGGGGAGGGGTGTTTGTTGGGAACAAACACTGAATTTCATGGAGTTGTGTGTGCCATTGCTGACATTTGGAGTTTCTGCACTTCTTGCTTTATTTCTTGCTTCCTGGATTAATTGCCTTGTTCCTTTGCTCCCTGAAACCATTGTCATGTTCCTTTGCTTCCTGGACTCATTGACTTATTCCCTTGCTACTTTCCATAACATGGGAGCATTTGGGAGAAAGTTGGAGCAATAAAGGGACAAATTGAACTATCAGCTGATTGTGTTGCCCCTGTGCCTTGCCCCGGGTCATCACATATGGTACATGTTTACATGATATGTGTGTGGAGAATGGTCAAATATGACGGCTTGTACAAAGCACAATCAGTGAAAAGGCACAGAAATGCAAAGAAGCAAGCAAACCAAAACCCTTGATGATCCTAGGGCAGGGGGTCCCCAAATTTGGCAACTATAAGACTTGTGGACTTCAATTCTGGGAGTTGAAGTCCACAAGACTTAAAGTTGCCAGGTTTGAAGATCTCTGCCTTAGAGACAGAGATAACAGAAACCAGGATGCTGCTTTTCATTTGGTATGAAGGGAGGCGGCGTACAGGGGCAACAAACGGCATTGCTGATGATACATGGGGTTAATATCCATAATCAGGGTGGTTACTGTCCGATTAATGGTGAAAAAAATGTAGAAGTGCTGGGATAGCCATAGTAAGGTCATCCCATAGTATTATCAGATGTGATATTCCAGCTTTAAAGGTCATGGTTTACATTGCTCTCTTTATTATTCCTGTGCTACATTTGGGGTTGTATAGCTCAGGATCTTGCTTAGTTAGGAGCCTTGGCAGTCTTAGCAGGATTGGAAGATCAACATATGTATCCAGCATTTCTGGTTTTGGCAAATTTCTTCTATTCATATCTTGTACCTGTCCTTTTAAATAACTACTCGCTATTTAATTCAGGATTTGCTTCTTTTCAAACTTGGTCTGGCTACATGAAACTTGATTTAATTTGAATGTGATTAATATGAATTGGAATTGGTTCTGTTTATGTGCCATTGTTTTGATAACATTCTTCTTTCACATGGGAAGAGAATTTAGTGGCAATTTTTGGAAAGCCTCTAGATTCGCCTGTAATCTTGAGATCACAGGCTGCACTCCCAAGTTAATTATTCTTAAAGTCGTTTGTAGATTGCCAGCTCTCGCAGAAAAAGACACGTAAGCTTGTATTTTCCAAAATATATTGGAAAAGAACAACGCTTCCTATATCACTGACTAGAACCAATCCTTAGTTGTTTGCTGCTTCCTTATCTGGCAAGGAAGTTGGCCCTGCAGAGTTACAAAAAACGCAACAGCATACATGGAAAAACTGCCCAGAGATACTGGAAATTGGAATGCATATGCATCTAATAAATGGTTGTTATTATTATTTAATGAAGTATGGGTGAAAGAAAAGAAATCCCTTCACAAGGATAATTTCCCCACTAGATTTGAAGAATCATCTAAAGTTATCTAGCTGTTACTGTGAAAAATAACAGTAAAGACAGCAGGTTTTACATCGCTTCAACAGTGAAGACAGTATAAAGAACTAGGATGGTCAAAAACTTTAGAAAAATATAATACATTTTTTTGACCCTACAACCATAAATGTCTGAGCCATAAATATATCTTACAAAAAGCAATTGGCATTAGTAGCTGCAATATGTAAACTTTTCATGAGTTTACTTGTTTTATAATTTAAAAAAATCAGCAGAATAGTATTTGTGTAGGTGACAAAGCACAATTTGCTAAAAAAAAAACACACACACCTAACTATAGATAGTTTGTAGCTCATTGATTTTTTTTCTGTAATTCATAAGGCATGGTTGGTATATTATCTGAACATAAACATAGGATGCTGTATTTTATATTAAAGATTAACTGGGAAAGTCTTGAGGAGGTACCTTGAAAAATAAAATACCTTGATTGTGAACTACTAGTGAAAACATTCAGATAAGCACGAACTGAATTAATGTGTTTAGTGAGTCATAGTATCCTTCCTCATAATGCTGAAAAAAGGTCTGGAAGACTTACTAATTCTAGGAATGCAACAGGAATGCTCCATACCTAGATCTGTAATTGTTCAAGCAGGGATTTAGCCCTACTGCTACTGTACATCACTGTGGTTTCTATGACTTTGCAGAGAAACTCTTGGTAGATCACAGCCTCCTGAAAACATTTTGCAAATCAGCTCCAATTCTCTTAGCTCCAGCAGATGCTCCTTCCTGCTATTTGTTACCAATTCAGGTTATAGTTTTCTACTACTCTCTCTAACACCAACCTTTTACAAGCAATTTTGTTTTACTCTTATTGAGGTTCGTTCCATCTGTCTTCCCAGCTGGGCAACCTATTACTTCTCTTTTTTCCCATCTCCTCTCCAGCTGCTAAAAATAATTCTCTTTCTCTCTTCCCTCCCCTCTTTTAGTCCTTTGATCTTTCCCTTTCCCTGTCCTCATAAGCCACCTGACTCTTTTGTGCTTTCTCACACTCTCATTTCCTCTTCTCTTGATGTTCAGTTCAGCTTTTCCTTCTTTTGTTCTCTAACTCCCAGGTCCCTTTTCCTTCAGATATACAGCATTTCTCTGGTCATTAGGAAAAATTCAGAAACAAAAAGAATGTCATTGTAATTTAACACAAGCAAGGATTGTATCATTTCACTCCAGAGCTTACTGACCCAGCCATATTTTTGGCTCCAACAGAAAAAAGAAATTTCAAGCTCTCAACAGAGAAAAAAATTATGCTGAGACTCTTCTCAGTGCCCTTGTTTTAAATTGATCCCATTAAAAACATTTTAAAATAATAAATAATATTAAGGCATATATGCCATTGCATGTGCATTATTTTCATGTATGTGTGGCTCCATTGCTCTTTCTATTTATTTGAAAGGATAGGTGAGATAGCACAAGCATCCAGTGATGGAGCATTCACAACTTCTGAAGGCAAGCTGTTCCACTGGTTGATTGTTCTAAAGTCAGGAAATTTCTCTTTAGTTGTAGGTTGCTTCTCTCCTTGGTTAGTTTCCATCTATTGTTTCTTGTCTGGCATTTTGGTGCTTTGGAAAATAGATTGATCCCCTCATCTTTGTAGTAGTGGTGGGTTCCAGATCCCGTTGCAACCGGTATAGTGCAACGGGGCCGGGTATCCACCACATGCATGTGTGCAGCACACATGCAGCACGCGCATGCATACTTACAGCCCACAATGCTCCACAACTCTCCAGCTGCTCAGCGGAGCATCGTGCAGGTGCCATACGCTCCGTGCGCATAAGCCCCGATCGGCTCAAATACAGGTAAGGAGGGCAGGCAGGTGGTTTGGTGGGCCCTCTGGAGCACCGTACCGGAACAGTACCTGATGCTCCCAGCAGGCACCGGTACACCCATACCAGGGCGTACTGGTCGTATCCCACCACTGCTTTGTAGGATCCCCTCAAATATTGTAACATTGCTATCATTTCTCCCTTAGTCTTTCATTTCATTAGACTAGACCCATGATGGCGAACCTATGGCACGTGTGCCAGAGGTGGCACACAGAGTCCTCTTTGTGGGCATGCATGCCATCGCCAGCTGGTCTTCAGGTTTCTGGCGCCCTGGAACACGCATAGACCAGCTGGACGGCATGCATGCATGTGCCAGAAACCCAAAGACCAGCTGGATGGTGCCCACATGCTCACCAGCCAGCTGGCCTTTGGGTTTCCAGTCCTCTGGCATGCGCATTCCAGTTTGGGCACTTGGTGCTGAAAAGGTTTGCCATCACTGGACTAGACACACCCAATTCTTGTAGCTGTTCTTTGTACTTTAGCCTCCAGCCCACTAATCATTCCTGTTGCTCTTCTCTGCACTCTTTCCAATCACAACATCTTTTTTTATATTGTGGTTCTTCTTAAGCATCTTTGAAGCATGTATAACTCTGGAAAAGATGGATTCGGCTGACATTCTATTGCATTCTGTGATAGTATTTTGCATGGAGGAAGATATAGTGGTTATACTTAAAGGATGTACCTGTGTCCTTGAAACAGTTCGACTATTTTTGTTTCCTTTTCCTGCAACCCTTCTCTAAGAGAAACAGAGAAAATTAAAAACAATACATTATTTTCAGAACGTTTTAATCTCATCATAGTAGGGCTCATAAAAGACAGGAGGAAAACATTACAGCAAATGTGACACTTGCCCGTCCCATTCCATTTTGTAGAAGATTGCATTCCCAATGTATATTAGTAATCTCAGGGCAGGGTTTTAGGAGAGAAATCTACGGTTCTGTTCAGTCAAGTGCACGCTAGAAAGCTCCCAGTACAGGTGTCAGGCCTTCAGTCGGTTCCTTTTGGGATCTTTGTCCTGCCACAATAATATTCTATTCTACTGTGCTGTTTCATTAGTGAGGAATTGGGAGGGGGAATAGTAAGGAGTACAATGGGATGTTGTCAAAATAAAATTCCTTTCTAGAATCCAAGGTCATCCTTTATCTCTGCACCTGACGAGAATTGGATGGGTGAAACTGCCAGCATGGCAATGGAAGATTGGACTGTGTGATGGACTTGTGGGTGTGGGGGCAAGATCTTGAACTTTCAACTGGGTGGGGAAAACCCAGGAAGCTCAGATTCGGGTTTTCACAGATGTGCCAACATGGCTCTCTTAACAAATTGGAACTTTGAGCAATACTTTCCTTGGACTCTGATTTAATTTTGGAATTTATTTGGAACCCTGACAACAGGATGAGCAGTTTGCATTTTGAATAAATAAAGTAAGACATACTAAAGCAAAAATAGCATGGTTCTCTATAACTTAATATATTATATATTATAGTCATTGGTTAATAATTGGTTTAAGGTTTATGGTAGAGGTGAGGAACATTTTAGTAATTAAAACCCATAATTAACAATTTTGGAAGGAGGGGCTATAAGTAGCAAGTGACCAATTACAGTACATTGGTGAGTCTGGATAAGGAATCCTACAGGAATCCGTTAACTCTGAAATTTAAGACAAGGAAAGCTATATGTAAGAGTAAGAGAATTAAACTGAAAATTGAAGTAAAATTAATTAGGGTATGAATGAATAAGAAATTGGGAAAAATAGAATCCTTCCCTGGCTGGCTTTACTGAAGAACATTAAAGGTTATTGTTAGGCTTCTTTCTAATCCAAAATGCAATTTCCAAGGATACAAAATGTTTTGATAAATTATTGTAGAAAAGCTCATGGAACCGTTAAGAAAGAATTCTGGTGACAGCTGCGTATCAAATGCAAGTCCTATTTATAGTGAAATCAAGCTTCAAATTCTTGTACTTTTTGGCCTAGGCATGTGCTGTTATTACAGTCTTAAGGTCACCCTCTTTTTGATGAGATTTCCATCTGCCTTTTCTTTTAGTAACAGACTAATTTGGTATCAGACTGTTTGCTTGTGACCTTGTATGCATTGGTTTTCACAGTTACAAGAAAAAAGTCATAATTCTTCAGTATTTTGCTTGGCTTTTTCAATTATCTGCTGGTAGGAGTGCCATTTGAAGTTTTAATACATAAAGTTGAACTTCAAGGTCATATTTATGATAAGTTCTTTTAACCCTAAAAGGTTTCCAAAGCCCTGTTGTAGCCTGTACAAAATGGGTAAGAAGAATCATTAGATTTACCCATTCATTTAATAATATCTGTCACATTACATTACTATTTGTCACAAATACTAACTTCAGACCCACTGCTTTCTGGTGCTCTCCAAATGTACTTCACTTCAGCTCCTGTAATACCTAGTGAAGTTTAGTAGAGATTATGGAAGGCAAAATCTAGTAGGCTCCCAGGTTAAGAAATCTGACTGTTTTCTTTACAAACATGATTCCTTAACATCAATTTATTAGCTCTTTCGGACTTCCTGGGAGGGACTTACTGATGGAAGCAGCTAAATATAGCTGTTCCCGAGTTACCAGTCGCATTATCTGTTTAGATGATCATCTATCAGACATCTGACAGACACCTTACTCTTCAGGCAAGAAGGGAAGGAGAGAAGTTTTGTCAAGCAAATGCCTTTCTGATCTTTGCAGCTTCTGTGTCTGGGAAGAGAAGGGGGGCCATCTGAAGGCAGAACTGTTCCGTGCTGGAAATCTCAAGCTGCTTTGCAGCACAAAGTAAGCGTCCCTCCCACTCAGAACAAAGATTGAATTACTTGATTTCAAAATGAGCAGAACTCGTATGCGAGAGCATTAATTGTTTATTTAAATCGTAGCTTCTTTTTTACAAGATCCTTTTTATCTATTTAAAGAGGCACTTAAAATGGCGACAAGCCAGTTGAATTGCTGAGTAACAATGTTTATCTAGTTTTACGGAGTTTCAAAACTTCAAAGGAAGAGAGTGATTCATTATTTTGCCTCACAGCCGGCCAACAGATCTTTACTAATTAGTTTCACTTTTAAAAGACTCTTTGCTAATATAGAGACATTCAAAACGGTGATGAATATGCTGAACTGTTTTGTTACAATGCTTATTTTTTGAAATCTTCTGCAAAGTCCTACGAAGTCTTAAAAAAAACACCTCAAAATAAAGGGGTGATTTAGTACCTCTTTCCTAATTGCTTGAAGATAAAACTTGGAATGGCCTCAAAACCAAATCCTAATTTGAAACCCCCTCCTTCAGCCCCCAGAAGCACATCGCCAATACTTGGTACAAAGTCGCAGCCACCGCCCTCTATGCCCCCTACTGGTGAGTTACTAATGACAGAACTCTTCCTGAGAGAACTGAGTGAAGCTCATAACATGCTGACAATTAAAGTGGAAAACAAACTGAAAGATTTTAAAGTGGAGATAAAAGGGGAGATAAAAGAGGAGATAAAAGAACTTAAGGAGGACTTGTATGATAAAATTAATGCCAGGGTTGCTAAAATTAAAGATGATATGCTGGGGCTTGTAACTGTACTGACAGAACATGTTTCAGGAGTTGAAGATAGTTTAGAGGATCTTAATCAAGCTAATACTAATTTGACATCGAAAACAGAGGTGGTGCAACAAAAAGTCAAAAATGCTGAAAAAGAAATTATTATGATAAAGTACAGACAAATGGAACTCGCATTAAGAGTAAGGGGGTTGCGTGAAGAAAAACAGGAAAACCTGAAACAGATTCTTTCAGAAGCTTTTGATAATCTGGTGGGAAGACAGGGGTTTGACTGGCAATTCGATAAAGTTTATCGTGTTAACTCTTGGGTGGCAAAGCAGAAGCAGCTTCCTCGAGACATTGTTATATATTTCACTACAAGAGAGCTCAGAAACACGATATTACAAGAGTCTTATAAAACTAAGCTCCAGATTGGGGGTCAAGATCTGACTGTTTGAAAGAGATACCACCTCAAATGCTAAGAGCCAGGAGAGATTATGCCTTTTAGTTGAAGAACTTAGAAATCGTCACATACAGAAAGATGGGACACGCCATTTGCATCACTACTTACACTGGACAGGCAAAGATATCGTCTCACTCCGTATGGAAAGCCCGAGATTTCTACCATAATATTTTGAAGGTTGGACATCCTGCATCTTCTGGACCCAGAGAAAGACCACAAGAAAGACAAGACAACAGCAAATCACACAACTACCAGTAAGATGGATCATCTCTCTCTTCTAGAAGCGCAAGGTGTTTGGAACAGAGACCTAGCCGTATGATTACTAGACGAATGGAGCAACAAGTTAAAATGCAACAACCGCTAACAACTACCGGCTATTGATCAAGGAGCCACAGCAACAACCTCAGAAGCAATGGTAGAGCTAGGCCAAAGGTTAAACAGGCCATGCAGGAGACTTCAAAAAAGCTTCAGCTAACCAAAGATGACAACTAAGATTTTAACATGGAATGTCAACGGATTGAATTCTCCACAGAGAGAAAGAAAATATTTCACTATCTTAAACAGTTCAAGAATGATATAATTTGTTTACAAGAAACTCATATTAAATCAACCGATCAAAAATATCTGAGTAACCCAAGATTCGGTCAACATTTTGTAGCTTCTGCTATGGAAAAGAAAAATGGTATAGTTGTATACTTAAGAAAAGATATGAAAGCTGAATTAATTGAAGCACATCCCTATGGAAGGTACATTGCATTAGATCTAATCCTAGAAGGGAAAAAGACATTGTTTTGGGGAATTTATGCTCCTAATCAACAGCAAGACGGTTTCTATAGAAATCTTCACGCTAAATTAGTACAGTGGGATTATAGGTCTTGTATATTAGTGGGTGACTGGAATGGTGTTATAGATACCAAGAGAGATAAGAAGATTTCTCGCCCAAACACTAAGATACGAGCAAAACTACCTAAATCCTTTTTTGACATGATTTTTTTTTTGAGTATTTTATTAGGATTTATAGGCCGCCCTTTTCCCTAAGGGGACTCAGGGTGGCTTACAATCATTAGGGAGGGGGTGCAATTCAAAACAAATAATATGTGAACAAAATAAATAAAGTAATAAAAACACAACTTGCATTCAACATTCAACACTCGGGTGGGGCAATTAGAGACTTATCCCCAGGCCTGTTGGGATAGCCAGGTCTTAAGGGCTGCGCGGAAGGCCTGGACAGTGGTGAGGGTGCGTATCTCGATGGGGAGATCGTTCCACAGGGTCGGAGCTGCAACAGAAAAGGCTCTCCTCCGTGTAGTCGCCAGTCGACATTGACTGGCGGATGGGATTCGGAGGAGGCCCAGTCTGTGCGATCTTATCGGTCAGAGGGAGGTAATCGGCAGAAGGCGGTCTCTCAAGTACTCAGATCCACTACCATGAAGGGCTTTAAAAATGGTCAACAGCACCCTGAAGCGCACCCGGAGATCAACAGGTAGCCAGTGCAGCTCGCGGAGGATGGGTGTTATGTGGGCGAACCGCGGTGCGCCCACTATCACTTGCGCGGCCGCATTCTGAACTAACTGCAGCTGCCGGATGCACTTCAAGGGCAGCCCCATGTAGAGCACATTGCAGTATTCCAGCCTAGAGATCACAAGGGCTCGAGTGACTGTTGTGAGAGCCTCCCGATTCAGGTAGGGTCGTAACTGGCGGACCAGGCGAACCTGGGCAAATGCAGAAATGCAAAATCCAAAGTCATGATGGATGACTTTGAACTGAGAGATATCTGGCGAGAAAGAAATGCAGAGGAATATGATTTTACCTTTTTTTCTGATAGGCATCAATCCTTTTCTAGGATTGATTTCATATTAACCACTAATGACTTGCTTTCTAGGGTGAAGAAGACAAAGATTGCGGCTAGGGTCCTTTCGGATCATAACCCAGTTTGGATGGAATTGGGAGGGGTGGTACAGGCAAGAAGGTCTTGGAGATTGAATGAAAACTTATTTAGATATGAAAAGTATATTAATGATTGTAAAAAATTGCTAACTGAATACTTTGTTTTTAACATGAATAAGGATACACCTATGGAATTTGTATGGGATGCAAGCAAAGCGTATATGAGAGGAGTATTGATAAATATAAATAAATCACATAGACATAAACAAGGGGTAAAACGAACAGAGTTGGAGGAGGAAATTAAGAGGAAAGAGCTGGAGTTAACAATGAATCCAGGCGATACAAAGGTCAAGGAAGCAATCACCATATTAAAATCCCAATTTGATATGTTGATCTCTGACCAGGTAGCCACCAGTTTGTTATACGCAAAACATAATACTTTCTGTAATGCAAATAAACCTGGCAGGTGGTTAGCTTATCAGATTAGGAAAAAAAAGAAAATTCGAAATATATCTAAATTGACCTACAAAGGGAAGGAGGTATTTCAACAGGATGAGATTCAAAAGGCATTTCGGGAATTTTTTACAGTTGTATAAGGGGGATAAAATTAATGGTTTAGATATAGACAAATACTTAGATAAAGAAAAAATACCCTTAGTTAAAGAACACAGGCAAAAATTGAATCAACCAATAACCTCGGGGAAAATTTTACAGGTAATTAAACAGTTAAAGTCAGGAAAGGCACCAGGCACAGATGGCTTGACAGCGGCTTACTATAAAAACTTACAGTTGGAAATGGTAGTACCTCTTAGAGAATTATTTAATAAGATTCAAATGGAAGGTAAGGTACCTCCTTCATGGAAGACAGCCTTTATATCTTTGATACCCAAAGAAGATCAAGATACTACTCAACCAAAAAACTACAGACCTATTTCATTACTTAATGTAGACTACAAAATTTTTATTAAAATACTAGCAATAGGTTAATGCTGGTTATCCAACAATTGATACACGCTGATCAAACAGGTTTTATACAAGGGAGACAGATGAAAAGTAATGTTAGATTAATTATTAATGCATTAGAATACTTGGGAAAGAACAATCAAATCCCTGCTGCGTTCATATTTCTGGATGCTGAGAAAGCCTTTGATCGAGTTAATTGGCAATTTTTGCTGAAGATATTACAAAAAATGCAGATAGATATTACAAGCAATCAAAGCAATATATCAACAGCAAACAGCTCAAATTATAGTCAATGGAAGTTTAACAGAATCCTTTCAAATTGGAAAGGGTACAAGACAGCGCTGTCCTTTGTCCCCACTATTGTTTATTATAACTTTGGAAGTATTATTGAATAAAATACGGCGCTTGGACGGCCTAAAAGGAATTAAGGTTAGGCAGCAAGAATACAGAGTGCAGGCTTTTGCGGATGATTTGGTCATAATATTGGAACAACCGCAGGAATCCAGTATGGTTTTAATGAATACGATTAATCAATATGGTCAAGTGTCTGGTTTTAAAATAAACTTAGGGAAAACAAAAATATTAGCCATAAATATGAATACTAAACAAAAGGAGGAATTAGGAGGAATGTTAGGATGTGAGGTAGTTAAAAAGGTTAAATATCTTGGAGTTAATATTTCAATCTCAAATGGGAAATTATACAAGTATAATTATGAACCACTCTGTCATAGTATACAGATAGAGATGAAAAAATGGGAGAAGTTACACTTATCTTCGCTGGGAAGAATCGTGGCAGTGAAAATGAATATCTTACCAAAATTTTTATTTCTTTTCCAAATGTTACCTATACTTAAAAAAGATGCGAATCTTTTAGAATGGCAGAAGGGTATCAATAAATTTGTATGGGCAGGAAAGAAGCCGAGAGTAAAGCTGAAAATAATGCAAGATATACGCGAGAGGGGAGGCTTGAAACTACCCAATTTAAAACTATATTATGATGCAGTGGTGTTGTCCGTAATTAGTGATTGGATCAATTTAACTAATGATAGGATACTGAACTTTGAGGGATATGATCTGGTATATGGTTGGCATGCTTACTTGTTATTTAACAAAAAACTGGACAAAAACTTTAAAAGTCATATTTTAAGAAATGCTTTACTGCGGGTTTGGAAAAAATATCAACATAAATTAAATGATAAGATACCTATGTGGGCAATTCCTAGACATGCAATTGAAAATATAAATATAACACAAAAACAGGATAGAATTACTTATAGACAGCTTTTTATTTGGAAGGAGGGGCACTACAATTAAAATCCTTAGAGGTATTAAAAGAGGAGAAGGCAGTTCAAACATGGTTCCAGTATGGGCAATTACAGGCCAGGTGGAAAATAGATCAAAAAATTGGTTTTGTCCAAATTGAGGACAACTTATTTAAACAAATAAGAGATCAAAGTTTAATGCATATAAAGAGGATATATAATGTATTAATACAGATAGATTCGGAAACAGAGTTAGTTAAAGATTGTATGGTAAAGTGGGCTCAAAATATTGAAGAACCAATAATGTTGGCTACATGGGGAAAAATTTGGGTAAGAAATGTGAAATTTACACAAGCTGAGAGAAAATTTTTACAAGATGTTCTATAGATGGCATTTAGATCCAAAAAAGCTGGCTTCTATGTATCCGAATTTACAACCCAAATGTTGGAGATGTGGTTCTCTCGATGCTACCTATTTCCATATATGGTGGACTTGCCAAAAGGTTAAGGCATTTTGGATAAAAATATGGTGGATTATGCAAAATATCTTTAAAAGAAGGATAAAGTTTACTCCTCAGTTATTTTTGCTAGGTATAAGTACTGACTTTACAGCGGTAGAGACTAACTTGATCCTGCACTTAATAACGGCAGCAAGACTGTTGGTGGCGCAATACTGGAAGAAGGAAGACCTGCCTACAACTCAAGAATGGACATTGAAAGTTACAAATTTAGCCGAGATGGCTAAAATATCGGCATATCTTAAAGATCACTCAAATGAGAGATATAAACGAGACTGGAAAAAATGGATTGACTATATACAAAATAAATACGGGACCAAGAAATTCCAGTTAGCCTATGCTTAAGATCAGGAATGATTTAAATTGTTTAAAGTTAGCTTAGCAAGAAGAAGCTAAGATCAATGTAGAGATGTTATTAATTTTTTTATTTTTTTTCTCAATAGATTTAAGACTGTGTTTGTTAAAAATCTATACCGTGTAGGGGTTCTGGGAAGTTGGGGGGAAGGGAGGTGGGGGTGAGGGGGGAGGGGGGGAGGGAGGGATATATATTAGGCTAGACACGATGTGGTAAATCTCAATGCAATGTGACTTCACATGTATACTGTTTCTCTTTAATTTCTCTGTAAAAATAGGACAGGTTGAGTACATTGACATATAATGGAAATACACCAAGGGGAGGAGGAGTGGGATAGAAGAAAGAGGGATAGAGAGGGCGGGAGAGAGGATGGGAGGGAGGGTGAGAAGGAAGGGAGGGAGTGGATCGGGAGAGAGGAGTGGTAGAGGGGGAGGGGAAGTAGGGTAGAGGGGGATGATGGAGGGAAGATAGAAAGTTGGAGGGTGGTGGAAGAAAGAGGTGTATGGAGAATGGAAGACGTATATTGGGCTTTTATTTTCTGGGGCATTGTGGACAAGAGGAATTGATGCAATTATTGTTTAATACTGTATGGTGTATACATGTGAGTGTATGAAAATGAAAATAAAATATACTATTTCAACTTAAAAAAAATTATTAGTCACACCTGCGAGAGGCGGCACCCAGAGCCTTCTCTGTGGGCACGTGCACCATCGCCAGCTGCTCTTCTGGTTTCCGGCAAACACATGCGTGCCAGCGAGCTGGTCTTCGCAGATGCCAGAGCACAAGAAAATAGCCCCCAAATGGTCCCAAAACAGCCTGAAAAATGATCTGAAAATGGCCTAAAAAAGGCCTCAAAACAGACCAAAAAATGGCCTGAAAAATAGCCAAAAACCAGGCCCTTTTTCAAGCCATTTTCAAGCCATTTTTCAAGCCGTTTTCCAGGCCATTTCCAGGCCATTTTGGGAGTCATTTTTTGTTCATTTTTGGGTTAAAAACCCAAAATACAGCCTGAATATGGCCCAAAAAATGGCCAAAAATGGCCAAAAAGCAGGCATGCACACAGCAGCCAGCTGGTCTTCAGGTTTTTAGTGCTCTGGTGCATGCACACATGCACATTGCATGCATGCACATTGCAGTTTGGGCACTTGGTGTTGAAAAGGTTCACCATCACTGTTAAGGTGATACTCAGTTATTTTGCATTTATTTTCCTCCATGATAAATACTTCTGCCCTATATTTCCAGGGCGTGAAGCCCTAAAACATAGGATATCATTACTGCATGCTGCATTCTATCTTCTACTTCAGGGTCTTCACACTTGGCAACTTTAAGACTTGGCAACATGGCTGACTGGGGAATTCTTGGAGTTGAAGTCCACAAGCCTTACAATTGCCAGGTTGGAACCCCCTGTCCTAGTTGGTAGGATATAGGGCAATAGCGTAGTCACGCAGAGGTGTCAAACTGGCGGCCTACGCACCAGATGTGTCACACACAGGCCATGCTCATCCAGCTACCACCAATGGGGAAAATGTCATGTGACAACAACATGACGCCGTCAGTTTGACACACCCGTGAAAAAAAATCTTTATTACGGTCAAAGACCAGCAATACACATTAGTTTTACACTATATTAAAAAATACTAACATTAAAAATAATTTTAAAGTATTGACATTAAAAGTGGATTATAACATAATGGGCCAAGATGTTAAGGTATGTCCAGATAATTGGTACAAAATGGTACAAAAATGTAGCCATTTTTTTTTCTTATGGACATTGCAGCAGCACAGAACTTTGCCACTGCATACCGTGGTAACCGGGTTAGTGTCCTGGGAGGAAAGCCTAGATAAAATGGTCTGCCCTCCCTGGCAATCTCTCTAATAAGGGAGATATGTGCAGACCTACAAGCTCTGTATAGCTCGCAGTGTAATAAACATGCGAATTATCTTCCACTTCTCCTTACCACATATACAAACACGTTCGGTTATAGGTGTTCTCTTATACCTGCCCTGGAGGAGTGCTGAAGGAAGAATGTTAAATCTGGCTCTGAAGAAAGCTATTGTTTGTTTTGGGGAGATCAGGTCATTTAGATATCTTGCCGATTCCCACACACCCTGTTTAATTCTGTCCCTACTGTGGAGAGGCAACCTATTTAGTTCTTCTTGGAACTCCATGTCCCTCATTCTAATGTGTAAACTAATGTGTATTGCTGGTCTTTGACCGTAATAAAGATTTTACTTGGGCTTCCGGGGGGGCGGAGCCTGTCGCCGAGGAGGGCTCAACCGAGCTCTCTCAGAGATCTGGTCTGTATATCTAAATAAGATCATAGATATTACCCCTTTTTGGCTATAAAGGGGCAGGGAGTAGCTCTGTGGTTAGGGTCTATTCGTAATTCACAGCCTTTCTCTTTTTTTTTGGCTGTGGATAGAGATTAGATCCAGCGTGAGCGGAGCTTTTATCTCCAGCCAGTTCTTCTCAGCTGCCTTTTTTTGCAGCCCTAGACAGGCGACCCCCCCCCCAGGACAAAGCAAAGTTGTTTGAAGCTAGGATTAATACGGGCGGGTCCCACTCCTGTGAGATTTATGCTTTTATTACTATCTTAAATACCAGCACCATTTGTCTTAGAGGCTTCTTTGTTTAAACGGACTTCAAAATGGCGATTTCTCTCCGTTGGTGACTGATAGGGGATGTACGTAGCCGGTTTTACCTTCCTGCAGACCGTTCCTTAACAAAATAACTTTTTTTTGGTTTTTTTGGAAACAGAGGGGAGCGAAAGCGCTGTTTATTTGTTTATTATAATGGCACCCAGGTCAAAATCGAAGCGTCTCTCTACAAATGTGCCTAAAGAATCTGTGAATGAGCTTAAAGAATTTACACTGGAATCGCAGCCCTTGTCTCCTACGCCCTCTACTGGAGAATTCTTAACACAGGAATTTTTTTTTCAAATGTTTAATGATTTTAAACAAGAAATTAAGGAATTTGTATTGGAGCTATATGGTGATTTAAAGTCTAAAATTGACCAAATGAAGGCGAATACGTTTGCAGCCGTGTCTGCCCTGTCAGATTATACCGCTGAAATAGAGAATAAATTGGAAAGTTTGGAGGAGGCTAATTCTAATTTGACTACTAATATTCAAATATTACAACAAAAAATTAGAGACACCCAAGAACAGCTTGTTATGATAAACTTTAATAAGAAGGCATTCGCAATAAGAGTCAGAGGATTCCGCGAAAAGGAGCGAGAGAATCTGAAACAGACCTTTGTTGAAGCCCTCAGCCATGCGGTGGGAAGCCCGGGACTTAACTTTGATTGGCAGATTCGGAAAATCTATCGCCAGAATTCGTTGGTAGCGGAACAGCGACAGCTCCCGAGGGACATAATTATATATTTCTCCACAAAAGAATCCAGAAACGCGATCATGCAAAATTTTTACAATAATAGATTGAGAGTTGATGGCCAGGACTTGACTGTCTTCAAAGAAATACCTTTCCAGATGTTAAAGGCAAGAAGGGACTATACCTTTTTAACTAAAGAGCTTAGAAATCATCAGATTCAATATAAATGGGAGGCCCCAGCGGCATTACGGTCACATTTGAGAATCAAAGACTTCGTCTCAATTCTGTTTCGGAGGCTCGAGATTTCTATTACAAGACTTTGAAGGCGGGACTTCCTGATTCACTTGGAAAAGAGGAGAGACAAGCCGAAGGAGAAGGCAAGCAACAGACCACATGGCTGCAAGATGGAGGGGGTAGCTCCCCCTCCCTCGGAGAAGCAGAAAAGCGGAGTTTGAGGATTTAGACATTCTAAAATATTCACCAAAGTTGTGGATTGAATGGGGGTTTGCGACCTCTCTCCGGCAGAAAAAGCGGAATGTATTGGTGGGGTGATACTGAATGTATATATGTAAAATGCATGCAGAATGAGTTACGTTGTTTAAATTTGTTAGAAGGGAAAGTTTGAAAGAGATTATTTTAAAATAGAAGGTAAACTGATTCTTGTTGAAACTATTATTTGAATATGTGGAATGATCTATGCTATTTGATTTTATTAGAGGGGAAAGCTTGGTGAAGTTAGTTTGAGCTAGATTTTAAGCTAATGTTTGTATAAATTTGATAGTGGCAGATGTTAGAGAAGCAAGGGATGAGGGTGAAATGCATGCGGAAATGATTTACGTATATTGGTGGGGTGATACTGAATGTATATATGTAAAATGAATGCAGAATGATTTATGTTGTTTAAATTCTGTTAGAAGGGAAAGCTGGATGACATAATTTTAAAACGGAAGGTAAACTGATTCTTGTTGAAAGTATTATTGAATATGTGGAATGATCTATGCTATTAATAGTTTTATTAGAAGGGAAAGCTTGGTGAAATTATTTTGAGCTAAATTTTAAACTAATGTCTGTATAAATTTGATAGTGGTAAATATCAGAGAAGCAAGGGATGAGGGCAAAATGCATGCGGAATGATTTACGTTGTTTAAATCCTATTAGAAGGGAAAGATGGTCGGATCATTTCAAGATAGAATGCAAACTGATTTTTGTGTAAAGTAATACTTGATCCACGCTGCTTAACTTTACTAAGAAGGGAAAGTTTGGTCAGATATTTTGAATTATTGTTTGAAATTAAGGTTAAGAAAGGGAAAGTGTTGATTATTCTTCTATAAAGTAATATTGAATATGTGATGATCCACGCTGCTTAAATTTTACTAGAAGGGATTATTTTTGAGTTAGATTGTATTGATGTCTATACAAATTTGGATAAATGTTTATCTGAATACAAGGTTAGGGAAGAGGAATGGGAGAGTCTACAGGAGGTCGGGGTAAATAACAAAGAAGCAAGAGACGAGAATAAAATATAGATAGAATGACTTACACTATTTAAGCATAGATAAATATGGGGGTCTGAGCTTAACACAAAGAGTTTCTTTTTTTTTTTTTTTTTTTCCTTTTTGGTTTTTTTTTTCCTTTAATATATTGCTTTTATTTTTAATCCATACGAACATAAGATACTTTAGATAGAAGGCAGTGCCAGGTGTGGGCCCTGGGAAGTCGGGAGAGTAGGGATGGGATTATATGGGGGTGGGTGGGTGGGTGTTAACATAGTCTCAATAAGAACCAGAATGCACTTATATATGGTTGTTCTTTTTTTCCCTTTTCTTTTCTCTTTTCTTTCTTTAAATTTTTTTTTCCTTGTTTTATTTTACTTTTTATTAATTTAATAAACAACACTTGAATAAGGAATACCCAAGGAGGGAGGTAGAGGGTAAAGAGGAGGGAGGAGTAAGGAAGAGTAAGGGTGAATGTAAGGAGGGCGTGTTGGGAGTAAGGGGAGAAGGAAGGTTTGAGGGGAAAGGAAGTAGGAGGGGAGCGTTGAGGGAGGAAAGGAAGTTATGAGGGGGTAGATGGGGTGTATGGAGGATGGAAGTGTCAGGTGGGGTTGTGAATGATGAGTTGTGTTTTCTTTTTTATTTTTTTTATTTTTTTATTTTTTTTTCTTATAGCAAATACCCTGTATATAAGTGATTGTAAATGGAATGTGAAAATGAATAAAATATATTTAAAAAAAAAAAAAAGATTTTACTTATTTACTTGACAACCCGTGGCATAGTGGGCTTTGCCCACTATGCGGACTAAAGATCTTAGTTTGATTAGAATAGGGCAAGCATGCTTGGGTTTGGTTGCACGTGTTTGGCCAAAATAGGTCTAAACTGCTAGCACTGTTACCAAGGTACACTGAATTTAAAACAATATATGTGAAAGCCTCTAATTACTAAGGCATGATGATCAGCAAAGTATTCTTGTATCAGTATCCTTCTTTTGCCCTTCTGCTCTCCTTTTTCTGTGCACTGTACAGAACAAAATAACACTGCAATTATTTCCAAGTTCTTAGTAACTGCTTTCTCTTCCTTCCAGCTCCTCCTCAGCCCCCGCACACACACACAGAGTGCTTTTTTTTCTTGGCATAAAAATTAGTGTTAAGGCACCATGCAAGAAACCAGAAGACGTAGTTCCAGCTCTGCCAGCTGGGTGATTTTAAGTCAGTCACTCTCTCTAAGCCCAACTCACCTCATAGGGGTGATTGTGCTGAAGAAAAATTGGAGGAGGAAATGAGTATTCATTATATTTGCCACCTTGAGTTATTTATAAAAAAAAATAAAGGCAGGATTTAAATAAATTAAAATAACATAAACCACATATTGAATTTCCACCTGTGGTTCATTGTAAACTGTGGGGGTAGAATGTCAAAACTGCCTTTTAAATTGGTTCCCCAATCCCCTTTTTCTAAATGTGTATCTTGCCTAGGGGAGACATGAGAGCAGTGTTCCAATATCTCAGGGGTTGCCACCAAGAAGAGGAAGTCAAACTATTCTCCAGGGCACCTGAGGGCAGAACAAGAAGCAATGGGTGGAAACTAATCAAGGAGAGAAGCAACTTAGAACTGAGGAGAAATTTCCTGACACTTAGAACAATTAATCAGTGGAACAGCTTGCCTCCAGAAGTTGTGAATGCTCCAACACTGGAAGTGTTTAAGAAGATGTTGGATAGCCATTTGTCTGAAACAGTATAGGGTTTCCTGCCTAGGCAAGGGGTGTTGGACTAGAAGACCTCCAAGGTCCCTTCCAACTCTGCTATTGTATTGTATTGCCCTCATATCCCCAGCTTCTAAGTGTAACACCGTCAGAGATTAAATCAAATGGATCCGGAAAATGAAGAACACCCCCCCCCTTTCCCCCATAAAATAATCTTTATTCGTAGTGGGGTGTTAAGGGCACAATAGTTATAGAAGCTTTGTGCAGCTTTCTTGGCAATAATCCTTCCAAATGGATTCTACCAAACCTGTTTTGCTTTGTCAGTTTATCATACAGTTTCTGTGAAAGAGAGTGAATACTGAGACATTTCAATCTTATTCCCCATAACAAATGAAAAATATTATTCCACCTGCTCAACCTAGTGGATGATTTCTGTGTGCTTTGCCAAGCTGTTTCTCTTCAAGTTACAGTGTATATATTTCTGTTAGAACTTTTGCTCACATTCTTTTGCCAATAGATTTGCAGTATAAGCCTAAGTGTTGTGTTCTGTTTCATATTCATTTTTTGCCTTTTAAAAGAATATAAGCTCGTTGAAAGTTGTCGGCTTTATATGTTGAACACTACCTCTTGCCCTGGAAAAAATATACTTCCTTTCATACAGAACTATGAAAGCAAGCTGTCTATGACAGCATACTGTCATAGACAGTCATCCATTTCATGTAATCCATTATTTAATTAAATTTATTTGCTGCCTATCTCTTCACAAGGTAACTCTGGACGGCTTACAAGGTAAGGTTATCCCATCTTCTTTTCCAATAGAACACAATGTGTTGTCCCAGCAGCTAAGACTTTAAGCTTTTTAAATACACCTGTACATAAACTGATAGGATAACAAACAGTCTTTGTTGCCAACTACTAAAACTAAATGGAGGATCCTAATTACTTCTACCAGGTATTAAAATACAATTAGCCTCACCTGTATTCTATATTTCCAACAATATAGATCAGTAGACCTTGTATTGTTGTATTTATTTTATAAGAGGCATCTGGAGCCTGCCTTTTAATTTAGAGAAATGTGTATGGTAGTTTACTGATATGTTTTGCCGCAGGCTGTCTTTATTTTCCAGATTGGAAGGGCTGGCCTTTGTGACTTGAATGTAATTGGAAGGGTATTTGAAACTTATTTTCTACTGTGTATACATGCATTTATTAGGCCTCTGCAGTTTGTCAACAGCATAATAAATATATTATTGCTGGAGAGATTTCCTTGGGAATCAGTGATGGAGTTATTTAATTTCCCAAAGGGTTCAGCTGCAGAGATTCACTCCACATATTCCCTTGTAGTTCAGGGTGCAGAAAATCCAGTGTGCCAGAATCCCTTCTCTGGGTCCTCAGAGGAACTCAAAATTTACCCGCTTCTTTCATAAATGGGATGCTTTTGTAGAGTTTAAGAAGAAAAATGAGTGCCTGAGTTTTGCAGGCATGTTATTTGATTTATATGCTGCCTATCTTGTCCAGAGTATTCAAGGCATCATCCCTTTCATTTCTGAGTCTTGTAATCCCATCAATACTTGAGGTCCTTAACTCTAGCCAAACCTCATTGCAGCCTTCAGCCAATGATTGTTGCACGCACCTGCTATAGCAACTAGGCATTTTAGGATCATTTTCAACCAGTTAGGCAAACATTTGCCAGTTATTCTTGTTTCCTCCCAAGTGTTATACAAATGGAGTTTAACAATGTGTGGCTTTTCACATTTCATCAAGACTGTCAGCTTGAGCAGAAAAATCCATCAGCCAAACTGTCCTTCAAAACGCAGCCTTGGCCACAATTCTCTCCCTGGCCAAATTTGGCAACTTCTTCTGAGGACTAGACTGCCACACCGCCCACTGGAATACTATGGCCTACAACAATGCTGCCAACTCATTTGCTCCCTCCAAGTGACACTGTTTTACTTTGCATCACAATTCTTCTTCCTTGTCTTCTTACTAGATCCCTGCCTTTCCCATGAATCATCCTCTCAGTCCGGATCCCCAAATGTCAAGTGATCATGAGATGGGGCAGAACATGCCCAACTATTTTCCTTACTAAGGCTAAAAGTGGGGGGGGGGGCTGGTCCCACTCAAAGTCTAGGGCACATAGGTCTCTTCGCCATATTAAAAGCCCTGCCCTGCCTGCTGAGCATTCCACAAGTCTTTCTCCTGACTGGTTGCAAGAGCAGCTGACAGAATCAGGCCCTTTGTGAGGTACAGTCTCAGTTGCTAGGATACCTAGAGCTGCAGTTAAACAAACGTCCCAGTCCTGACTTAATGCAAGGGCCCATCGTGAGTGGGAGCTGCGTGAAGATCCCGATTGAGCCTGGTGTGACTGTCCCAAAACAGCAGCTGGGCACTTTTCGCAAAGAGGCTGAGACGTCTCAGCCTCCGGTAATTGAGAAAAAGGAAGGAAACTAGCCATCTGGATCAAATTCTTAACCTGCTTTGCTTCTCCCTGAAGTAAAAGAACCTGTTGAACGCAAAGCCTATGGCAGGCATTGAGGAGGGATTTATCATTGGGGGATAGTATGCCGAGGTGGTGGAACAGCTGCCAGAGTCTGGATAGAATTAAGGAAGACAGGTTGTTGAGAACGGGATAGATCACCTGGAAAATATACATGTGCAAATGGGCAAGTGTAAATGGGTCATACTAAGTAGGCACTGGAAAAAAAATCTGCAAAAAACCACTTCAGACATATTGCATAATATTCTTTCGCCATATTGCACATATTTTTCATTTTCTTGAGTACCACCTTTCTTTTAGGTATCTTTAGGATGGCTGTAGGGTTGGGTGATTGCTGCATGCAGTCATCCAAATTCATCATTCAGATTTTGTGGATTCCTGTTTTCTCAGTCACAAACCAAATCATAACATATATCTGGAAATAGACAAGGTTCTCTATAAAAAGGAAGTAGCAACTGGCTTTTGCATTTTGCATAAAAGCAGAACATGTTCTCTTTTCCCCCCTTTAAACCCAATTATTAGTATCCTTCCTTGTAACAAGTATTGGGATATTCACTCCTCATCATTTCAGCATTTGGATAGTTCAAGATCCATTCAGAAATTTTACGTCTTTTAGCTTAGAGGTACATTTGTCTGAGAACAGACTATTTCTTCAACAGGAAAGTAGCTAGTCATGGAAATAACTGTATACCTTTCCTTTTAGTAAACCTGAAAGCACTGCCTCATATATTCATATAATCATTTCTGCATATCTATTTTTCATCCACATTCCTCTCCATAAAGCTGTTCCATCCAAGCAGCTGCAGCAAATCTCAAAAAATATTCCTCCCATTTATTCCACATCTTGTTGAAATTCCACCTGTACAGCTTAACTGCAGAAACTTCCATAGCCCTTTACATAATTGATTAATCTAAAATATTTTGAAAAGGGATTAAAGTGTGACAAAGGAGATATTTCACAGACAGGATACTTGAAAGGTTATGCAAAGTTTCAAATCTGAATGACTATGAGAGCAAAAAAATATATATATGAAGTTATATGAAACCAAGCAGGAAAACAAATGGACAAGAATTATCACATCACTTTATGAGAATGTTTTATTGATTTGGTTTATTTCCAATAATTAATTAGATGCCAGCAGGTTGAGTGAAACTTATGATTGTATGGACAGATGCTTGCCATTTCAGCCTATTTTCAGTAATAAATTGAAGCTCTTCTAAGGACAGTCCTGTAAGTTCTTTGTTCCTGTCTGTCCACTTTAGTTATTTTTCTGCTTCTAATAATGTTGCCAAAGTTTACCAACTTCTCCACCAAATCTAAAATATGTGAACTTCTGCTCGTTGTTCATCAAATCCTCAAGGAAAAATTGCCTACATCGCATGGATGTGGTTCACTAGTTTGTGGATCAGTATGCTGTGATAAAATGAAATACAAAAACATTGTAATGGTGGCCATGTTCCTCAATAAGCCACACTGGCTGGGTTCTTACAACACTAAACTTACAGGGAAGTCAAATACGGGTTACTTAGCATGTTATCAAAATCAAAGCATGGGATCAGTTCAGTAGCTCATGCAAAGCTAGAAATTTGAATTAAATAAACCATGAATATGCAATAGTTATATAAAACTGATTTTGGTTTAATAATGCTTCTTCCTCAACAGATATATAGAGTTCCTTTACTTGTAATATTTGTTCATTCAAGAGGGAAGTTCAGCAAGTATAGTGTTTTGTGAATAGCTATTAAGGGTAGAAAAGAGCTATCCTCCTTTATACCTAGCTGGAGTAGTTCATGTTTTGCAACCAGACTTTTTCAGTTACTTTTCTGTTTGTGTGTAATGTAACAGGTAGTTTGATCCAGAATTTATTCTGATGAATTGAATCAAACTAAAATATAATCTATAGCTTTAAAAGCAAGAACTGGGCTGTCCCTGAAAAGTGTATTTGGGTAACTCAGTAATCTGCAATATTCCATGAAAGTGTATACTGAACATAGAAATGATCTCTGTTTGCTCCTAAATCTTCACAAGGACTCTGAAGATATAAGTTTGGCCTATGCAGATCATACACATGTGGTCTCTGCAATGTCTTTCACAATCAGGATTCTGTACTTTGTATATTTCTTAATAGCTGAGTTTTCTTATTCTATGTAAACAATGTTTCCAAAATTGCTGTTATTCCTAACAGGCACAATAATTATGCCGCAGACAGATAAACAAGTATGTATTCCTCCAGAGCTTCCAGATTTGCTGAAGCAGTTTACAAAAGCTGCTATTCGAACTCAACCTCCAGACCTGATTCAATGGTCTTCTGAGTAAGTTGAATGTTTTTGCCAACTTCAGTATCATGCTTATTTAAAATTTATTTATTTATTTATTTATTATTTGTCTTGTATGCCGCCCACCTCCCGGAGGACTCCGGGCGGCTCACAAAAGACAAGGAAAGGGGAACGAGACAAAGACAACATATTAAAAACAAAACCAACATTCACAATTTCTGTGAAGGTAGATGCTTCTCAGCTCCCCCCAGCCTGCTGGAACAGCCAGGACTTGGTTGGCTTTGCGGAAGGCCGGCAGGGTAGTAAGGATCCGGATCTCAACAGGGAGCTCGTTCCAGAGGGCCGGAGCTGCAACAGAGAAGGCTCTCCCCCGGGGAGTCGCCAGCCGACATTGGCTGGCAGATGGAATCCGGAGGAGACCCAACCTGTGCGATCTAATTGGTATGAGAGAGGTAATCGGCAGGAGGCGGTCTCTCAGGTACCCAGGTCCGATGCCATGTAGGGTTTTATAGGTAGCGACCAGCACCTTGAAGCGGATTCGGAGACTAATAGGTAGCCAGTGCAGCTCGCGGAGGATAGGTGTAATGTGGGTGTACCTTGGTGCACCCACAATCACTCGCGTGGCTGCATTCTGGACTAATTGGAGTCTTCGAACACTCTTCAAGGGCAGCCCCATGTAGAGCGCATTACAATAATCCAGTCTTGAGGTCACAAGGGCGTGAGTGACTGTCTGAAGGGCCTCCCGATCCAGGTAGGGTCGCAATTGGTGCACCAGGTGAACCTGGGCAAAGGTCCCCCTGGTCACAGCCGACAGATGGTGTTCTAGAGTCAGCTGTGGGTCCAGGAGGACTCCCAAATTGCGAACCCTCTCTGAGGGGCGTATAATTTCGCCCCCCAGCCTGAGAGATGGAACAGTTGGACAATCTTTGGGAGGGAACATCAGAAGCCACTTGGTCTTGTCTGGATTGAGTGCCAACTTGTTTGCTCCCATCCAGACTCTAACAGCCTCCAGGCACTGGCACATCACTTCTACTGCTTCGCTGAGTTGGCACGGGGCAGACAGATACAGCTGCGTATCGTCTGCATATTGGTGATACTTAATCCCGTGCTGGGCGTATGATCTCATCCAGCGGCTTCATGTAGATGTTAAATAGGAGTGGGGACAGGACCGAACCCTGCGGCACCCCATACTTGAGGGGCCTTGGGGTCGATCTCTGCCCTCCGACCAACACCGACTGCGACCCTGTCCGAGAGGTAGGAGAACCACCGCAAAATGGTGCCTCCCACCCCCACCTCTCGCAACCGTTGCAGAAGGATACCATGGTCGAAGGTATCGAAGGCCGCTGAGAGGTCAAGAAGCACAAGGATAGAGGGGTGACCTCTATCCCTGGCCCGCCAGAGATCATCGATCAGCGCGACCAAAGCAGTTTCTGTGCTATAACCCAGGCCTGAAACCCGACTGAAAATTACTCAAGCCTAAATTGTATCGGTTATAGTATCTTGCACATCATTCTTATATGTCCCTGCATTTATTATTCTCTTCCCTCCGTCCTCCCTCTCTCTCTCTCTCCTCTCCCACACACAAAATACACAAAACGTACACTATCACATATTGTACATTTCTTAGATACATACTTAGTGTATATAATTTTCAGATATACACTCTCTACTGCATCATAAAATTTAACATTTGCTATGCATCATTAAGTCTTTAAATCAACAACATAAGTTACAACATATATAATTCACTCACATACCCAAAGGGTACACTCATAATATCATCACAGATATTCTTACATTTTTACTCATAAACAATCTAAAGAGATATTTTAATGCAGAATCATTTGCTATCCATGTATTTATTATCAACATGTCTTACTTCCTTTTTCATTGGTTTTTAATTCATTCAGCAACCAGCTTCCACCTAAGTCATTGATGTATAATATCACAATTTGTACAGAATAGTGTTCGAACATGTTTGTGATAAAATTGGACTTTGGTTGTGCTTGTGATACACTAGGCAAAATATTCCAAAAGCAGACCAATATTTTGTTTGTACTATTAGCAGGGAATACTGAGTGTTGCATGAGGATGACTAAGGCTGTTAACCTACTTATTCTTTTTTTATTGTTACATTTTAAAATGTGTTCTGAAATCTCTATGGAATTTAAAAGGAAGCTGAGTTGTATTACTTGTCTCAAAAAGCGAAAAAGAAATAATAGCTCAAATTATTTTGAACTTATAAAAATCACTTATGAATACATTTATTTGAGTATCTGTTATATTCACGCCAGTTTATTCCAGTAGAGTACAGTGCTGGGATTAGGACTTTATAAGGCAACAAAAATTCTGATACAAGCCATTTATATTCCAGACTTGTCTTCCTAAAATTATTTCACTCTGCTGAAAATCTCATGGGTAGCCTGAGTGTCTCTTGAAAAATGTCCTCACAAGATTGTGGTAGAGAAGCACCTATATGGTACAAGAGTTGCTACTGGAAGAAACATATTTTCTTCCCCCTGCTTTAATAAATACAGAGAAGCCTCTAGTTTTGAATATTGCCATTTGGAAGAAGTGCCTTTCCATATTTTCAGATGTATGTTAATTTCCCTCCCTGATTCCTGCATCATGTAAAAAGCATCTTGAAGAGACAATATTGATTGGAAAAGATAAAGCAAGGCAGGAACTCTTGCTTCCATCTCCCAATAGCCACCATTCCAATCCAAATATCTCACATTTCTAAATAATGTAACTTTGGAAGAAAATAACAGGAGATTTTATAGCACACAGCATACTTTTGCAGGGGGGGGGGGAAGTCCCTCACTTTTAGTGACGTTTATTTTGTAGTGTTTTATCACCAGTAATTTTAATGTTTTTCATATAATTCAATTTTCTTGAAGTACTTGATCTCTGCTACATTATTGGGTCCATTTATAATGTACAAATGATCCTTCGTAATCCTTTCCATAGCAGCATCAATACTTCAGACCATGTTCTTTTGTTAAAATATGTACTATTTATATTCACAATGAGTGGGTCTCCAATCAAACTTCACTGATATATTTTTTTATTATAGCAAAATAAACAATCTTCAAACTAAGATGCAAAAGATTTGACATAAGAACAACAATTTTAATGTCAACTTAATTACAAACAAGTGGAAGCTTTGGGTGTCTAAGCAACTAATCAGCCAATGTCTCATGCATATTTATGCTAAGAGCTGTTGATAAAGGAAAACACTATTTTGTCTTTGTGTCCAGTTATTTTAATGCCATGGCCCGTGGAGAGGCTCCTCCTGTAAGAGAACGAACAGATCGGGTGCCTTTATCAAATTATGCAGAGCTTACTCCAGAGCTCTTGAAGGTCTTACACCAGAGAGTAAGAAATATCTACTTTCCATTTAGGGGCAAGAACATAAGAGATTTGAGTGTTTGTGTGTACATGCATCCAATTACTTTGTGTCTTTTATGTGTTTTTTAATGAATTTCATTCACCTGCTTTAGAACTAATGTTAGGTGCATTGCCTTTCTTGTATACATGATATACAAGAAGTTCTAAGAGCATTGCTAAAGGGTTAAAGTCCATATTTAAATATTATTTTAAAAGATTCATAGAGTTCATTAACATTTGTTTAATAGCATCTTGTGCAGCTTTTAATATACAGTACAGAAAAGAAATTCTTTTTGCAATTTCCAATTTGAAAAAAGGGAATACATATGAGAACTCACCAAAATTATATAATAACCTCATAGGGGTCGGCAGCTCATATATAAAACTTGATCATAACTACCCGAAAGAAATGTGGGAAAGCAGCATTCTACTGGTTTGGGCATCACACGGTTATATTCAAAGATTAGTACAGATGATCTGTACTCATTAACAGTTTGGCATTTATGTGATAAAAGAAAAAAATACTTTCTAGATGAGGCAATGTTAACACATTTAACACATGCAACCAAAATAATTTTTAAGTTATTTTAACATTGAATCATAACTAACTAGCAATTGTATGAGAAGTTATAATTACAGGTAGTCCTTGACTTACAACAGTTCATTTAGTGACCGTTCGAAATTACAACAGCACTGAAAAAACTGATTTATGACCATTTTCACATTTGAATTACCATTGCAACATCCCTGTGGTCTTGTGATCAAAAGTCAGATGTTTGGCAACTGCTCATATTTCTGATGGTTGCAGTGACTTGGGGTCATGCGATCTTCTGACAAGCAGAGTCAATGGGGAAGCCAGATTAATTTAATAACCATGTTATTAGAATTGCAGTAATTCACTTAACAACTGTGGCAGGAAAAATCGTAAAATGGGGCAAAAGTCACTTAACAAATGCCTCACTTAGCAACAGAAATTTTGGTCAGTTGTGGTCATATGTTGTGCAATAAAACCTAATGGATGCTCATGTAGTGAATTTTGGATGCAATAGATAAAATTTCTGTTTGGACATATCCTCTGAAATATGGCTATCCCATCCAAAGTAGTCCAGCGAGGCCATTAATTTTATCTTAATTTTATGATATCTGCAGCTATTGAACTCATTTACCAAAATTTATGCCACTTCCATAATGATATCATCACAAAAATGGTGTATCTTGATGAAAATCACATACTTGGAAAATAATGGATATTTGGGAATACCAGACATCTCCATTCAACTAGTCCATTCAAAGTTTTTACTGGACTTCATCTGTATTCACATCATCTTGACTGCCTTAATGTTCTTTTTGTAGATATTTCTGGAACAAGGAATTTGTTCCCTTTACATGTTTTGGGAGGGAAAAGAGAAATAAGCCTGAAGCATTTTGTGTATATCTAGGACCTCCTGGTTTCTAAATCCTATGTTAATGTACATGTATAAATCTGTTTACTATTGGTTAATTTGTTCTTGGAGGTTGTAGCTTTCAGAGTGGAAAATTCATTCAAAATCCCAATGTTCAGTCATAAAGGTCCTTCCTAGAAAACTATGTAGTGCATATATATCATTCTAGCATGTGAAAACACATATGATTCATCCTGAACAAATCTGGAACTTTCTAAAATTCTGGAAGTTTTGCAAGGCTGGGAGATGAACTTATGTATTTATTTGCTATGATTCTTATTGAAGACTGTAATTCTTATTGAGGACTACCACTGGTGCTTGATACTTAAAATATATATACACCCAAAATTAAAACCAGCATTGTTAGTAATAATGACACATATAATTAAAAAATAAAAGCCGGTTTTAAAAAGCAAGATTTTAAACCAAAGAAACGTGTCTCCGAAAGAACTGGGATTTTCCAAGTTTATTTATTTTATTTATTCATTGGAATTTGTCAAACAAAATGAGAACAAGAATGAGAGAATAAAAATACAATGACAGGGACGATAGGCACGTTAGTGCACTTATGCACGTTTCCTCTACTGACCACTTAAGTATGAAGTAAGGTCCATGGAAGTCAATTTGTGACTGAAAGTTGTCATGAAATGAGCTCAGAGCCACTGTAGGAAAATTATTCCTAGGATGTTTTCTGTGAATAAAAGAGGAGCATCCTAAAACAGATGTTCTCCCAAGTCTTTGAACCTGAAACCTATAAGCTTTAAAAATAATAAATAGCACATATTTTTCCTCTATCACAAAATGTGCTATAATATTTTTAGCATTGATATAATGCCATCTTTGTAATTCTTCCAAATTACAAAGAATTACAAAGAAAGCAATATCAATTCCAATTTTTACCAGCTCCAGCTCCATGTAAACAATACGACAATAGTTAATTTCAAGCTGGCAACACAAGGATCACAATTTAAAGTCATTTTCTTTTCAGAAGGGATATGGTTGTTATATCAACCACAGCTGATCAAAAATCTCTGGGTTGTTGCTTCTATCTGAGAAACCAAATCTCAAATACTGAAATAACTTTTGAGATCATACCTCAATTGATTTGTTTCATTTCCTTGGATGAAAAGTACTGATCCCGCTGCTTATTTTCAATTTGGGGCCATATTCTGAATGGACTCTCCTCCAGGCATGGGTGACAATGATGCTAAGCTTTGACAAAGAAATGAGATACATTATGACTTAGTACATTTATGTGCAGACCACTTTCATTTTGCTCATTATGGTATTTCGGCCCCATTCTTTGCTTCAAAACAGTAATTAACACAATTGCAAAAGTGATCAACAGTTATATATATATATCCCAATTTCCTTAATAATACCTCAGTTCTGCTATCCTTAAAATGCATTTTTAAAACCTTAAGAAATGCTTGCAACTATAAACCCACATTAATTTCTTCACTTATAATGGCTGTTATTTCTTTTCAGGTGGGTGGGAGGCTAATCATCCATGTTGATGAACTAGCCCAGATGTGGAAAGTGCTGAATCTCCCTACAGATTTATTTGAAAGTATCATGAATGTTGGACGTTTTACTGAAGAAATTGAATGGCTCAAGTTTTTAGCTCTGGCCTGTAGCTCTCTTGGAGTTGTAAGCTTATTATTTTAGTTGTTTCCTTTTCTTTGATGTCTAGCATGTTTGCAGTATTTAAATTCTCGGTAGGTGATTTGTCTGTTCTTCATAGTGTAACGTATCGTACATCATTAAGATTTTTAAACAGTCTTCCCTGAAACTGCTTGTCCAATATTAGCATTTTAGATTTAGTCAATAGGAGAAGAGACATGTTAATCTATAGAAACCAAAAATCAAAATGATTTCTGATTAACACATCTTATTAACAAACATTTATTTCAGTGAGCTACAGCTCACTGCACCAGATGCATGGAATGGCTAAACAGATGTAGGATTTAAATTAAGATGAGGGGAGTGAATGGAAGATAGGTTGTTTATGCAGATGTATGTGACATGTGAGACAGTTTACAAATATTTCCCCACCATCTTATCCAGATTTAAATTCTATTTTTGTCATTCCATGAATCTAATGAAGTAAACATTCATCAAGCTCATGCCTTTTAATAGCATTTGTTAATCTGAAAAAATGCTTCATGCTCCTTCTGACCAAAATCAGGAGGGGAGAATAATCTAGTCTGGAAAAAAAATGAAATTAAGCCTCACTTAGCGAGGTTATTCAGGTTGTCCAGAGCTTCATCTATCAAGATCATAAATTTTCATAAGGAATTTGGTCTTCAATAGGTTATGCTGAAGATCTGTTTTAAATATGCAAAATCTTGGAAGCTATACGAATTTCCAACCTCATTTATAGTGAATTAATTGTGAATTATGTGTGGGTGTGCATGTAATATAAAGATATTTAAATTAAATTGCATCCCTGAGCTTCCCATCATGGTATCTATTAGTTTCTCCCAATCATTTTATATCTATATTTTGTTTACACAACACTGTCCTTTTTTCCCCACAATAATGCTGTTAATTCCCCGAATCGTTTCGTTGGCATGTTCGGATCATGGTTTTGGATCTCCTTAGCGGTATTGGAGGAGATGGGCAAGCAGGGGATTGGATACTTGGAAATAAATACTTGCCATTTCACTATGATGGATGTAGCCCATCAGAAAAAAAAACCCCAAATGAAAAGCACCAAGGAAATACCTAATGCCAAAAACTTCATAATTATAGACTCCATTCTAGCCCTGCCTAACCTATCACAGAATTTGAATTCCCAAGTATTTTTTTAAAGGGTAGTTGAGTTACACATGTGATGACTACTCATTCAGTTACTAATACTAACAAATGTTATATCCTTTCTGTTTTGAAAATAAGACTATTGCAAAAACTCTGAAGATAATATGTGAAGTTTTATCTAACGAGAATGAAAGTGGTCCAGCTCGTATCCCTTTCAGTACTTTCCAGTTTCTCTACACTTACATTGCGGAAGTGGATGGAGAAATCTCCGCATCTCATGTCAGTCGAATGCTGAATTATATTGAACAAGAGATGTAAGTAACATTAATATATAAGGTAAATGTCAAAGAGATGTAGCTTATGTTAGCAATACCAGGCAACCAACATAAATGTGCAGTAGATGGAATAGGTTTCATATAGCTAAGTTATATACCAAATTCATTTACAGGCTTGTACATAGAAATTTCACACATCCATTGACTCTTGTTAATATGTTCACAAATTCTTCCTGAAATCATATTCCATTTATTTAAATAGGAATAACTGTATAGATCAGTGCCCCCCAACCAGGGACAGGTTCTGTGGAAATAGGCTTTTCTGGGGACTGAAGGGGCTGTGGTTTTGTGCACTGCCTGTATCTCACAGAGGGGGCTTTGCTTGTTTGTAAGGCCCAGTTTCTGGCATGCTGCTCCCCGATGCTGGTCCATGGCCTGGGAGTTGGCAACCCCTGGCATAGACTACTGCTTCTAACTGACGTGCAGATCCATTTTTGAATGTTACTCAATAACTTGGGGAACTCTGAGCAAATCTTTTACCTCACATTTAATGCATTGGTATTCGGTGGTGGTTTTCAGCTATGCTTGTCACCTAGTGCCAATCCAATTAACTTTTTCCTCTAACTTTCAAATTTGCTCCAAAGGATTGGAGGACTTCCCCAAAATAGGAGATGGGCATGGAAGGAGAGAGGAAATAAAAGGCCCAGGAAAGTGAGGCCCCATTCTGTTAGCAAGAGTTAGAATGAACAGGCATCTGCAATGCAAGCAAGAAGTCTATATAATTACATTTTCTAAAACTATTTTTGAATTGTAACTTTTTAAATATGGATTGATACAGAACAATGTTATCTAGACAGGTCTCAGTTAGGAGATGATAGAGAGATATAGAATTTGCTACTGCTTGTTTACAGCTAAAAAAGTTAGCAATAGCAATAGCAGTTAGACTTATATACCGCTTCATAGGGCTTTCAGCCCTCTCTAAGCGGTTTACAGAGTCAGCATATCGCCCCCACAATCTGGGTCCTCATTTTACCCACCTCGGAAGGATGGAAGGCTGAGTCAATCCTGAGCCGGTGAGATTTGAACCGCTGAACTGCAGATAGCAGTCAGCTGAAGTGGCCTGCAGTACTGCACTCTAACCCACTGCGCCACCTCGGCTCTTAAATATTAAGTTAAATATTCTTAGGTGACTTATGCTTAATGAAGTTATAAAATCGGTGTCCTGATAGTAAATTACTTTCCTAAGAAATTTTACAAAATCCTTTCCAACAATCCATAGCCCAAAAATATGGGTATGTATTTAAGAACTCATAATCAGAACTAAGAGAGGAATAGAGAGGAGATGGTTTCCATGCAGATATTCTGAAGTTTATATGGTTATAATTTAAAGATTTAAAGGGGAAGAGAAGACTTAAGGGATGCCAAAGACTGATCAGGGCAAAATCTACATTGATTATAGTTTCATGCCTGATTTAAAACAAAAAAACCTGGAATCAAAATAGTACAGAAAAAATAAGGATATTGCTACAACTTTATGTGAGAAACATTTAGAATGTGTATTTCATAAGCAAGAGTACTACTAAGCCATTTTTCCCCATGTTTTCCATACAGCATCGGGCCAGACGGCTTGATCAAGGTGACTGATTTTACCCAGAATCCTCGAGTCAGGCTGGAGTAGATTCTCAGTACATCATACACTATCAATGTTAGATGGAGGAAGAAACAGAGAATAGAATGACTTAAACAAATAGGCCAACCACTCAGTCACTTTTTCCCTTTGTGTCTGTTAATAAACAGTTTGGTTAAGCAACCACTAAGAAAGATGAAAACATAGATTGAGAAGGTGCCAGTGAAATACAGCACAGTCTATTGTTAATTTTATAGTGTTTTGATATACACACGTCCACCCAAATAAATATCACAGACTACTAAAGAGTATAAACCTATTGAATATATTTGAGGTCCATCCTTCTCCCCTTTTTTGCATTCAAATTATCTGGCATTGCCATGCAAACATGTTGGGAATTTCAAAACTTTTATTTACAGAAGAATATTAGGATTTTTCCCAAGGTGTCTACAATTGTAGAAATGAGTAAACTTGGGATCAGGCTGTAAGCTTGTTTTTCTAATACTTCTAAGTGACTATTCTATTATCATTTATCTAAAATATAATGGTTTAAAAGTTCCTCATATTTAAAACTTTTTGTGGGCTCTCTCCATATACCAGTATTTTGCGAGGATATTATTTTATTTAAAACATTTATATAGCTACTCATTTTGTAGTTAACCATGGGCAGTTTTATAGCAACAAGTGTATTGGTTTTCCCTATTTTTATGTACTGTGAAACAATAGCATAAAAATAGTGCTGCAGTTGTTTTCCACAGTAAATCCCTTTAACCGGTAAAAAAACTACTTCTGATGATTTCATGCCAAACTAGAGAAGCTAGAGGAGAAAAAGTAATCCTTCTAAATGCTCTGCTTGAATCACAAATTCACAACAAAATTGGAATGGATTTGAGATACTGTATTGTGTTTGTAACCATGTCTATGGATAATTATATCGTATGAATACAGTAATTTTTAAGCCACAGTTAAACAATGGTGAACAAAGTATAGGTTGAATATTCCATTCCCGCTTTTTTTTTCTATAGTACATCTTTTACAAATTGGCTATGGAAGGGGCAAATGAATATAGGTAGTCCTTGACTTACGACAATTGCACCCAAATTTTAAGTGAGACATTTGTTAAGTGAGTTTTGCCCCATTTTATGACCTTTCTTACCATAGTTAAGTGAATCATTGCAGTTGTTAAATTAGTAACAGTTGTTGAGCGAACTGGCTTCCTCATTTACTTTGCTTGTCAGATGGTCGCAAAAGATCATATGACCCTGGGACACTGCAACCGTCATAAACATGAGTCAGTTGCCAAGCATCTGAATTTTGATCATGTGACCATGGGGATAATGTAACAGTCATAAGTGGGGAAAATTGTCATAAGTTACTTTTTCAGTGCTGTTGTAACCTTGAACAGTCACTAAATGAACTATTGTAAAGTTGAGAACTACTTATAATCAGCTGAAAATGAAGAGATTGGACAGTTTTCCCCTAGGCCTTAGGAAAGCAGAATTATAGGTATATTGGGTTTTGGTGAACAGATGAGTTCTAAATCTTACCCTCTGAGGAATGATACCTGAGTCTTGCTTAATAAACAATGGCATTGAAATATGATAGAGCCTAGTATCTAGCCATATTAGGTATATCATTTGGTGCATTCCCATTTAAGCAAGCGTTTTCCTTCATAATAAAGTGACAATAACAATGACAGAGTTTCTACAGGTAAGAATGGTAACCTGGAAATATTGGGTTTGTTCCCAAGGTATCTATTGTAAGAATGCCCAGCTGTTCTTTCATCTTTTGGTCTCAGTATTTCAGACTATACAAATAGACTATACAGACTATACAAATTGGGACTTATATCTTTACGTTCAGGAAGCCCCCTCTATTGCAGGTGTCAAACTCGATTTCATTGAGGGTCACATCAGGGTTGTGTTTAACCTCGGGGGGGGGGGGGCAGGCTGCAAGTGGCCATTGTGGGCATGTCACTCATGTCGGGGGTGCCTGTGGAGGCCAGAGTGCTCTGTCAGCAAAAATGGCCTCTTGGCAGGAAGCAATGCTTTATGTGAGATGTTATGTTCTCTCAAAACTATTTCCTTACTAATGCTAACATCTTTCAGTATTCACCAACCATCGAGAGGATATAAGTCTGTCCTCCTCCATGCTATCTTGGACAACAATTATAGAATAATGCTGTAAATGCAGTGAAAGACTAATAAAGGATTTAATGGCATTACACAATCATCTCATACATACCTCTTTGGAGGGAGTGGATGTTGGCCAGATACAACCCAATGTGTGTCTTCAAGCCACCCCATTATTTCTACTTATGACACCAACTTGTATCTGCTCCTTCTCTTCAAAGTCAATTGTTAACGAAAGGGAGCAGTGTCAGCAAATATCTACTGGTACCGATTTAAGCTTTTGGTGTTGAAATATCATCCCTACTGATTCTTCATTCCTTTCTTTGGGATATTTCACTTACATTAGGCTCTTCCTTAAATGGTGAATCAGAGTTGATAAATCACACACATTTGTGCTCCTGCCGATGCCTGATCAGCTCCGTGGTCGGCTAGTAACAGGGGCAGTCAATATTGAAACAGATTCATTTGCAAAAAAACGAAATCTCCTAAGTCAAGCTTAATTCCCAGTGACTTCATGGACATATCCCTGCAGTTCAGGTGTGCTTTTAGCACTGCATTGTTCCAGAATGCGCCCCCCCCCCCGCTTTGTAGCCTACTAGAGGTTTCCTAGGGGTTTGTCTATTGCTAGGGGTTTGTCCATCCACAGGCTTACCAGATCTAACCTGCTTAACCTTTCAAGAACTGCTGCTACTGCCATCTTACCTACACACTATTTATTTTAACACTCTGCCTGTGGTTTATCTCAGAAGTTAAGCATTAGTAAACATTACTTGTATTTGGAGAATTCCAGCAATTGTTGGGAAGTTGGAAAAAATTGCCCAAAATGGCAGTGGCAAACTAATTTTCCAATGCTGTCTAAGAATCCACATGGATACAATCACTAGCATCAAGCTTGATTTGAGGCACATTTAACTTTTGAACACACCATTTTGTTCCAAACTTTCCCCAAAAGTACTTAGGTTGAAACATTAAGAAAAACGTTATCTGACAATTTAGATTTTTAAAAGAAAGGTAAACCAAACATTCTTATGGTATATTTCAGTATTAGCAAAACAACTCTATTTTACATACTGGAAAGAATCGCTTTCTGGATTAATCTAATTAAGGGAAGCACTTTGAAACTATGAACCCGCTTTTAGACTTACTTTATTGTCACTTTGAAAGTACACTAATCGGCATACATTAAAATGAAATTTCAGCAACAGAACCCGGCTTTGGGTAACAAACTTGCAGCAAAGGATAACAACGTTCTGGTCCCTTAAAGAGAAACAGCATGTTCGTACGCTGAACTTTATTTCCCTCCGCAGAAGCTCGACTGAATTCATTCTTAAAATTTCGCATCTGAATAACTTTGCTGCCTTTCCGTGCATTACGACGTGAACTTCTATCGTTTTTCATTGGACACATACGAAACACCGCTACATAATAGCATCCCTTTAATAGCAAAATCCATCCATATATACAGCCGGACAATTCATATGCATTCATATATAGGACGGACAATTCATAGTCATTCAGAATACAGAACAGACAAACCACCGCCTCTAAAACTGCGAACGAAACCGCTCAGAACCCGCTAAGAAATTCAACTAAGCACAGCGAGTTTGCACACCGCTGCTTCTATTGGCCTAACGTCACCGCTGTTCCCCACCAATAAGCGGCACGGGTAATCCGATTTCCCCGCCCACTCGCCCCGTTCCCGCTCCGACGGCCGCCGTCTCGTAATGATGATATGTTAAATGGGCGGAGCCTGTCCTACGCCCCCCCCCCCCCCAAGAGCCGTTGGGACTGCTAATCGTGTCTAGGGACGCGGCACTACCTCGCTGCTTCCTCCCCCCCCCCCCCCCAGAGTGATGATGGCGAGACCAGGTTGCTTGAAGCACCACAAGGTAAAAGCTTCTTTACTCGAGGAGCGACAGAAATTGCAAGAAAGAATAAGCCCGTTTGGGGTGTGTGAAGATCTCCACTGAGTGCAAGGAAATAAGTGCTAGACATATTTTGCTTTGGTTTTTTTCTTACCCCCCTTTGGTTGCAGAAAGGGTGGCGAGTTTTCCAATACTTGAAGGGCTGCCGCAAAAAGAAGAGTGGGTAAAATTATTCTCCGGAACACCTGAGGGCAGGACAAGAAACAGTGGTTGGAAATTAATCAAAGAGAGAAGCAACCTGGAATTAAGAAGAAACTTCCTGACAGTGAGAACAGTTAACCAGTGGAACAGCTTGACTTCAGAAGTTGTGGGTGCTTCATCATTGGGGTTTTTTAAGAAGTGACTGGACAGTCACTTGTCTGAAATGATATAGGGTCTCCTGTTTGAACGGGGCTGGACTAGAAGACCTCCAAGGTCCCTTCCAGCTCTATTGTGTAATATATGTAAGAATATATAGAAGGGAACTTGGAGGTCTTCTTGCGTTTTCCTTAACCTTAGGTTTGATTAAGGTATGTATATCTAGTTTTTGAGAGAGAGAGAGAGAGATGTCTAGTTTAATGAAAAGAAGGACTAGGGGAGACATGATAGCAGTGTTCCAATATCTCAGGTGTTGCCACAAAGAAGAGGGAGTCAAGCTATTCTCCAAAGCATCTGAGGGCAGAACAAGAAACAATGGATGGAAACTAATCAAGGAGAGAAGCAACCTAGAACAAGAAAGTTCCTGTGAGAACAATTAACCAGTGTAACTACTTGTCTCCAGAAGTGGGTGTGAGTGTCCAATCTCTTCTTAAAAACCTCCAGTGTAACTACTTGTCTCCAGAAGTTGAGAGAAAGAGACAGACAGACAGACAGACAGACAGACACTGGAGGTTTTAAAGAAGAGACTGGATACTCACTTGTCTGAAATGGTATAGGATCTCCTGCTTCAGCAGGGGGTTGGACTAGAAGACCTCCAAGGTTCCTTCCAGCTCTAATCTATTCAACTTTTTGAGAACGAAAGCTAATTGCCAAAACAGCAACAGTTAACTCTCTGAATGGGGTATGCAATGCATTTTTGATATGGCACTTAGAGCAGGATTGAAAGAAACAAAAGCAAGTCCTTAAATGACACAAAGGGTTTAAAGGGTTTAGGGTGAGATACAGTCTTGGATTTCTTCCAGCAGGCAGTGTCTCTTTTCAGGGGGAGGAAACCTGGATTCAACACCTTTTAAAAATGATAATAATAATGGTAAAAATAAGGTGAATTATTTTTGTAAGCCGCTCAGGGTTACTTTAATAGTGAGATGTGCGCAGGGACATGCAGGCAGGGGAGGCAGAGCCTCACCACTGTCATCATGAAAAGAAAAAAAAATGTAAAAGGAAAAAGGCAAGAGCTGAGGTCAGGCTGAGCTAGTTGCTGCCATGGATGACTCTGCTTAGTGCTAAACTGTTTTAAAAAAGCTTCTAAAAAAGCGCCCTCTACAGGAGGCGGCAGGAGAACGACGTGCCTCATCTAGTCTGACTTTTTATGATCACTTGAGCAGAGTTAAGCAAGGGTTAAAAGCCGAAAAAATTCCTGACGTAGATGAAGCACGTCGTACTCCTGCCGCCTCCTGTAGAGGGTGCTTTTTTAGAGGCTTTTTTAAACAGTTAAGCACTAAGCAGAGTCATCCATTGTGACTCTGGCAGCAACTAGCTCAGCCTTTTTCCTTTTACATTTTTTTTCTTTTCATGATGGCAGGCAAGAGCAGAGTTGAAATCCTCTCTGAAACAGCTGGAAAAGGTACGTGTGGGTCGGAAGGAGGGGGAGGAATTCAAACTTCATCCTCCTGATGCAACTTTGTGTGTGTGTGTTTGAGAGAGGGGGGAGGGAGGAAGGAGGGGAAGGGAGAAGAAAAAGAAGGAAACTTATTTAGCAAAGGAGAAAAACAAATGCTGTCGCTTTAAATCGGAACTGAGTATGCCTGGCTGTGGAATTCTGGGAGTTGAAGTCCACAAGTCTAAAAAAATTGCTGCCTCACCAGCCATAAACCTCACCGTACGTCACTGGATGTGTGGCATGTAAAATTAATGAATTGACTAGTGTGTGTGTGTGTCTGGAGTGAGGGATTAAAGTTTAAGCAACTGAAAGTTCTGACTCCACCTGTTTTAATATTTGCAACATTGTGTTGCTAAAGTACAGACAATTTGCAAGAACCAGGAGTGACTTTTTGGACAGGATTGTGAAATTTCACCAGTTGGAAGCAAATTGTTGGACTCAAAATTGTTTTAAGTATATGGCACTTGCCTTTGGTTGGATCTCAAGTTTCTGGTAAGAAAGAAAATAAAATCTACAACTGTTGATCTCTAGTGTCTACAATGAGAGGACCAGAGAAAAGCCAATCAGACAAACATCTAGAAGTGGTACCAGTAGTTCAGGCCACTTTATACAGGGACCTCCCAACAACCCTGTGAGATCAGAAAGAGACGGACTACTCCCAAGTCCCTAGTAACTTTGTCTGGTTGACGATGGATTCTTGACCCTTTAACTATTGCATTTATCACATTGGAGATGAGGTTGAGTTTGGCATGATAATAATAAAACCATGACAATATTGTGACTGCCCTTTTTGTCCATGACATGATATGATAGTTATACAAAAGGGGCACTAATTGTGGCATGACATTATCAAGCTATTTTTGTCATCCTGACAAAAGTAGCCAGCTCTTGCAGAAGCACAACACTTCATTAAGCTTGACTTTATTTGATTTACCGGTAATTTAGATACTGCCCCTCTCACCAATAAGGCAACTCTGATCAGCTTACAAAGAACAAATAAACAAATATCAAAACAATTGCAACTTTATAAAGCTCTATAAGTTTATTTAGTTTTCTGTAAAACCATATATATAAATTTACCACATTTGTATCACATTTATTAATGTATTCGTGAAGGAGCAGCTCAGAGAACCATTTGGACAACCTGAAATATATTTCATCCAGGATCCTTAGGTCTATCAATCCTAAAGATAGAAACAAACAGCTTTTAAAGGATTGTAGGGCATTTGCATCCCATTTGTTGAAACACTAAATAGTACTGCTTAGGCTACTTAAACTACCTAAAATACATGTTGTTTATCTACATTCAGATCAGGAATTGCCAATATAAAAAAAAAACACAGTATAATCCTTTCCAGCTGCCTTTCAACCCCACCTTCTACATCTGCTGGATAATTGCAGGGTGACATTCTAGCAGTAGTGCCATCTGCATATCAGGCTCACCATGGCCTTTCTGGGTAATTTCATATTTATCTAATGTGAATCTCACTATGTAGGTACAACCACACATTATGAAAACTGCAAGCTCTATCACTTAAGTTAGTTATACGATTAGAGATTGCAGAGTTGTTTTTTGAGGCTAAAAATGTGAAGGTCCAGAAAGTTTCAGGAAAAACTTACCACATTCCTTGTTTTGTTTTGCCTCATATTTCCTCCCTACCCAGGTCTTCACATTTCTTGTTGTAGCATGGAATATTTAGTTGTTGTAGCATGAAGTTTGGTTGCCAATTCATATGTACTATCTGTTATACAAGATATTATTATTCATACTGTTTTGTGAAAATGTTAATTTAAAATGAGAAACTTGTTTTTTAATTAATTCCCTCTTGAGAAGTGAATTAAGTTAACCCATATTTATAGATATTCAGAGATGTTAAATTGCTACAGATTGTTGTGTTTAGAGGTTACTTTGCATTATGCTGTCATATATGTTTCACTATAGACCCATGCATTTTTAATTATTTACTATGCTGGCATGGAATTTTTCTTCATAAAATATTTATTTTAAATAACTATGCTGTTGTAAACAACTTTGCTGTTGTTTGCAAACCAGATGTGATGGTCTTGTTGGAAAAATTATGTGAAAATGAGTCATTTCTCATACAATCAACAGGCATTGACTTCAGGAAGGTTGACGGGATCAACTAAACTGACAAACAGGAAAAAACAGTAAGAATATCTTCATTAATGATGATGATAATGATGCTATTTGTTCAATCGTGTCCAATTCTTGGTGATTCTGTGGATCAGTTTTCTCCACATTTTCCAATCTTTATGGCTCTTTCAATTTTTTTTATGCTCTGGCTAATGTCAGCTTTGATGGTGTCTAGTCACCATGGTTTTTTTTTTTGCAACCTCACTGATCATTCCAAGCCTAATTGCCCTTTCTAGTAAATTTGATGGCGTGACATAGCTGAAATAAGTAAGGTGAAATTTTGTGATGTTTCCTTCCAGGAATATATCTGGTTTTATTTGCTCCAATGCTTACTTATTTGTCACTTTTGCTTTCCCAAGAATTCACAGGAGTCTTTACCAAAATCTTCATTAGTATATATTGATATTATCATTGGCATGTAAAGTAGCTAATTATTAGTTTTCAAGGTCAGAAATGAAGCTATACTTATGTGTCCTATCATTGGCTGTGTTAGATTAAAATGCTAGGATGAAATCCAACAATATTTCCAGGATTGTTAATTCCCAGGGCTTGCTACTGATATCGTTCCTACTATCTAGCAAAATCCAAGTTTTTGCAGATAACAAAAGTATTTAAGATGCTTAAGATTCATTAACAAAATATGTTTTGCCCCATCATTTCTTTGTGGCTCTTCCAAAAGTGATGAAGAAGTCTTGTTCAACTTTAATATCTCTAGCTATACTGACACTGGCAAAGATGCAATCATAATAAATGTTGAGAACAGGGCACCAAACTAAAGAAGACTTTAAAGAGTCTCCTATCTCCATAAAACCTGTACCTTTCAAGATTCTAAACTATCCAAAAAATCTTGATAGGTACACAATACTATCTGCTACAGATAGTCCTCTTCTTGATAAGTGTGTTTATGGATTACACAATGTAGAATGCTTGAAAAGATATTACAGTACCTTCAGACTATTCTTCTAATATAATTGCTTACAGAGCTTCTTCTGCAATTGAATGTTAGTATGTCTAATTTCCTAATAATAAATGTTATTTATTTAAATCCCACCTTTATTATTTTTACAAATAACATGAGGTGGCAAACATATCAAATGCACCTTCCTTCTCCTATTTTGCCCACAACAATAGCATTGTGAGGTGGGTTGGGCTGAGAGAGAATGACTGGCCCAAAATCACCCCACCGGCTTTCACGCTTAAGGTGAGACTGAACTCACAATCTCCCACTTTTTAGCCTGGTGTCTTAACCACTAGATCAAGCTGGTTCTCTATAATAATTACAAATTATTCTTTGGTAGCTGGTTGAACAGTTTATCAGGATATCATTTATATATTTCAGGATTACTCCCCAAAAAGTGGCATACACAGAATCTGATGGGTATTCCCTGTATTCCACGGATTCAGAGGATCAGGTAAAAAGAGAATGTAATGCAAAAATCTATCCTAAGAATTTTGTTTGCAACCTTTTCATCTGTGTTATAGTTTATAACTGATACATGGTATCATAGATGTACATTAATTAAATGGTTTAATTAAAAGTAATATTTATATTTATCCAATGCAGATTAGTATTTACATGAAAAGAGGAATGTCAGATGTTCAAGCTGGTTTTAGAAAAGGCCATGAACATGAGATACTGCTGATCCACAATTGATTATTGGGTAGCCATAGTATACCAAAAAGAAGTTAGCATGTACTTCACTGACTTTAGAAAGGCCTTAGACTGCATCAACTAAGTCAAGCTATGGAATGACATTAAGAAAATAGGAATTACAGAGCATCTCATTTCCTCATTTGAAATCTATAAGGTAGTCCTCAACTTACAACAGTTCCTTTTGTGACCAAAGTGACAATGGCACTGAAAAAAGTGACATAATCATTTTTCATACTTATGACCATTGGTTATGTGATTTACATTCATATGCTTGACAACTGATTTACATTTATCACAGTGTCCTGGAATCATATTTAAACTTTAAAGTTTAATAGAATTTGTATGCCGCCCACTCCCTAGGGACTCTGGGCGACTCACAACAAGTAAAAAGTATTTAAAACATTTAAAAATACAGAATTAAAATCAATACAACATCCATTCCATCAAATGGGGCTGGAAATTAATCAACAGCCCCAGGCCTGCTGGAAGAGCCAGGTCTTGGTCAGTTTACGGAAGGCCGGGAGAGTGGTGAGGGTCCGGATCTCAGCAGGTAGCTCATTCCACAAGGCCGGTGCAGCTACAGAGAAGGCCCTCCCTCGGGGAGCCGCCAGCCGGCATTGTCCGGTCGACAGCACCCGGAGGAGGCCCAACCTGTGTGATTTTATTGGTCATTGGGAGGTAAATGGCAGGAGGCGGTCTCTCAGGTAGCCAGGTCCAATACCATGTAGGGCTTTAAAAGTAACAACTAGCACCTTGAAGCGGGTCCGGAGACCAATAGGAAGCCAGTGCAGCTCGCGGAGGATAGGTGTAACATGGGTGTACCTCGGTACACCCATTATCACTCGCGCGGCTGCATTCTGGACTAGCTGTAGTCTTCGGACACTCTTCAAGGGCATCCCCATGTAGAGTATGTTACAGTAATCCAGTCTTGAGGTGACGAGGGCGTGAGTGACCATTCGAAGTGCTTCCCGGTCCAAAAAGGGCCGCAACTGGTGCACCAGGCGAACCTGGGCAAAGACCCCCCCTGGTCACAGCCGACAAATGGTGTTCTAACATCAGCTGTGGATCCAGGAGGACACCCAGATTGCGAGCCCTCTCCAAAGGGTGAATAATTTCACCCCCCCAGGCTAAGAGGTGGAATGTCAGGACCATCCTTGGGAGGCAGCATCAATAGCCACTCGGTCTTGTCTGGATTGAGTGCAAGCTTGTTCGTTCCCATCCAGACCCTGACAGCCTCCAGGCACTGGCACATCACTTCAACTGCTTCACTGAGTTGGCACGGGGTGGACAGATACAATTGTGTATCGTCCACATATTGATATTTAATCCCGTGCCGGCGTATGATCTCACCCAGCGGCTTCATGTAGATATTGAACAGGAGGGGGGACAGGACCGAACCCTGCGGCACCCCATATTTGAGAGGTCTAGGGGCCGATCTCTCCCCCAACCAACACCGACTGCGACCTGTCCGAGAGGTAGGAGGAGAACCACCTTAGGACCGTGCCTCCCACTCCCACCTCTCGCAGCCGTCGCAGAAGGATACCATGGTCGATGGTATCGAAGGCCGCTGAGAGGTCAAGAAGCACTAGGATAGAGGAATGACCTCTATCCCTGGCCCGCCAGAGATCATTGGTCAGTGCGACCAAAGCAGTTTCGGTGCCGTAACCAGGCCTGAAACCCGACTGAAAGGGATCCAGATAATCTGATCTGATATCTGATAATCTGATATGATCACCTTTTGCAACCTTCTGACAAGCAAAGTCAAGGGGGAAGCCGGATTCACTTAACCACCATGTTACTAACTTAATTGCAGTGATTTGCTTAACAAATATGGCAAGAAAAGTCATAAAATAGGGCAAAGCTCACTTAACAAATTTCTCACTTAACATATGTTTGGGGCTCAATTGTGTTGTACGTTGAGGACTACCTGTACACAGGACAGGGAGTCATAGTCTAGAGCCAGCAGGTTGTAACAGGTCAGCAAAGGAGAGAGGTTAGACTCTTTTTGTTTCTGCAACATATGTGCTTTATGAAAAGTGAAATTAGAAGTAGGATAGAAAGAGTATTAATGTTTTTGAATTTGGATTTTGGCAAAAATCTCTGAGAATACCATGGATAACTAAGAATTGTTTGTATACAATAGCCGTGAGGGTTTTTTTGTTTAGTACATGTGTATTAAACAAAAAAATTGTTTAGAACACAATATTTATGTGTCCCTTTTCTAGATTGCATATTCTTAAACATTTGATTTCAACCATATAATTGGATTCTCTCTCTAAATAAAAGAATCATGCAAACAGGAATTTTAGTCATCCAGAAATGAATATTTTTTGTCTGGCTCCTTTTTCCTATCACTTTCCCTTACTTTCCCTAAACAATTTGAAGTTTCATCAAAATCAGATCCTGGAACTCAGCTAATTTAATGGAGGAATCTTTTTATTGCTAGAATATTCACTTTGAGAATAAAGATAAATTAATGAGCTTGCTTCCTATGCTAGAAGCTTCTGTTTGTAATCGTCTTAATATCTTTTCTGAGGTTGCAAATATTCATCATGGCCTTGATCGCTGTGCATCTTTGTTAAGGGACATTCTTCAGAATGAGTCCCCAGGTAACGATCCTTTTCATTACTTGAATATAAAGTTCATATCCTTGATAGCTTACCTTGTGCCTTAAATGGTTTTTTTTTTTCAAATGATGCTAGGAATGGCGGGCAGCTCTCAAAAAGCAGTGAAAACAACTACTTTCAGAGCAGCTTCCAGACCTTTGCTGAATAAAATGGGTGGTGCTAAGAAGAGAGGTATAAAGAAAAAAACTCTTTCAGCAAATGTGCAAAAAGAAACAGGTATATGCTTTTTCTTCAAATTTAATTTATTTTCCATGCATTTATCTCATTCATTCATTCATTCATCATTCGCCTTCAATTACGTAATAGTTATAGGATATAATTTTTGCCTCCCAAACCTGAATGTCTGGTTTTGTCTATAGATAACATACCATTGAAAATACTCCATAGGGATTTTTTTACGATTTGTTTCATGAATGTGTGCCTTCATCCACCAACTGAATATGCTTTGTATTTATAGGAAGAGGTTAAGTGACATTGTTAAGCTAGATGTAAATCACTATATAACAGTCATAAATCTTAGTTTATGTCTTACCAAAAATAATGGTGGTTTCTGCTTTATAAATATGTTACTTCAAGCTTTTTTAACTATAGCTACAAATCCAGAGCTGTAAAAATCCAGAGCTTATAAAAACACTTGCAACAACAGGATTCTCGAACCCAAACAATTAGTTATGCATTTGGATAATATTAAAGGTATTAACAAGCTAAACATTTTCCATTCTGGGTTTTTTGTTTTTGCAGCATCTGAGTTAAATAGAAAGGTAGTTTCAGGTAACGAAATTGTTGCTGAAAAAGATGTAACTCCTCTAAGCACCAAACAAGCCTTTGTTGTTAAATCGATTCATGGACCTTGCACTCAGCATTCTCCTGTAATGCACCAGAAATTATGTGAGCATGCACAGTTCCAAATGCCTTTGTTAAATAGCCACACTCCAGTGAAATCCAGCGATATTCCTGATGTCCCACTTTCCACCATTCCTGAAGAGGGTAAGTAGGGAAGCAGTTTGGCTGTCGATATACACTGTGTTCATTTGTTCAAATTAACCTTAGTGTTGTTAACTGTTGGGCGATTGTCCTCCTTTTAGCAGCATATCAACCTGCTACAGCATTCAACGGCCATTTACCTACCTCCACACCAGCACGATCACCACAGCAGGCAGTTAATCCTTCTGTCGTTCACCCTGTAAGTAACCTCCTACTGGAAGTAAATGGTCAAATTTGTATTTCCCTGTTTTATCCTAAACATGTTGCTAAGAGCAAAATGTTAAAATAGAACTGCTGTAAAGCAACGCACACTAGTCATGACTGAACTTGTGATTGAATTTGGGATGGGTAAAGAAAAGGCACTTGAACTTCAGTTCCTTTGGGCTTTCATCCACAAGTTAAGCAGATACTGTATCTTTATCTTCAGATGAGAAGCAACAGGGATACATTTCATTTTAAATTCAACATGTCCTCTTAAGCAGAAATCCAGCTGTTCCCTGTACCAAGTTGTTTTGAGGCTCTTTGTATTTATTCATTTGTTCCTGAATGTTTCCTCTCCCTGCCCACCCCCAGTTTATCTAAATTCTGCAACTTCTCAAAGATGTGCAAATTGAATTTGTTGGTTACTTCTAAAATTTCTCTTGCCTCTTCAGTTCTGATCATTACAATTAAAGGAAATGGGGGAGAGATAGTAAAACTGTTTTAAAAGCCCAAACACTTTCCTATTCCCATTGTCTCTATTCCATGTCATCTATTTTTGCCATGGAGAAAAAAATAAAGTCATTTTCTTAGTTGTACACAAAAGTAAAAGATAATATCGTGCTATTGTAGAAGAACCAGCATTTTTCAAAGTTCTCTTTAATTTGCACCAGTACTGGAATTCCTATCCATATTTGCCATTTCTACTGTTGAACATTACCAATTTTAATTAGTTACTAAAGAACACTGTCTTCTAGCATGCATTATTCTCTGGGTATTGGACCATTGTCATATTTTTTAATAATACCAACTTGTTTGCACATGCAATAGGTGCTTGAGGTGGGAGAACCTTACACCCCATTTTCCTGTTATCGTAGAGACAGCAGCCAGACTGGGTCTGCTCCGTCCATTAACCAATCGGACTGATGGACACTTACGTCATCCTCGGGCCCTTGTGGCTCCTCTCCAGTTTCAGACTCAGTCCAACCTGGACTGGCTGTGAGAATTAATCTCTCCTCCAAATTATTTAATTATATCTTTAATTGGTGAATTTTTCCCAAAAAAAATGTTGTTCCTTTAAATTTGTTGTTCCTTAGTTGCTACTTGGAACTCGGTAGCGTCTGACACTCTCCACAGAATTGCGCCTTTACGGCCGATCCGCAGCAGTGGATCCAGGAGGGCTCCTTGGTTTACCGAGGACCTCCGGGAGATGAAGCGCCAAAAGAGACGCCTAGAGCGCCGCTGGAGGGCCAGTAAATCCGAGTCAGACCGAGCACTCCTGAAAACCTGCATCGGAGCATATCTATCGGCAATACGGACAGCTAAGAACAATCACATTGCTGCTCTGATAGCGTCCGCTGAGTCTCGCCCTGCCGCCTTGTTTAGGGTGACCCGCTCCCTCCTAAATACGAGGGTTGCGGATAACCCTTTACAAGGTAGAGCAGAGGAATATGTCCAGTTCCTCGCAGACAAAGTTGCTCGGCTTCGGATGGACCTGGACTCCAATTGCGCAGAGCCAGCCGGGGTACCGGGGGAAGGTCTTGAACACCACCTCTGGACTGACTTTCAACCTGTTGCTCCTGATGAAGTGGACAAGGCCATGGGAGCGGTGAGTGCTGCCACATGTGTACTGGACCCGTGCCCCTCCTGGCTGGTCACGAACAGCAAGGAGGTGACGCGGAGCTGGGTCCAGGCGATGGTGGATGCTTCTCTTCGGGAGGGCTTCTTCCCACCGGCATTGAAGATAGTGGTGGTGAGACCCCTCCTGAAGAAGCCATCGTTGGACCCAGCTAGTTGGACCCAACTACCGTCCAGTCTCCAATCTTCCCTTCATTGGGAAGGTTGTTGAAAAAGTGTGGTAGCCTCTCAACTCCGACGGTCCTTGGATGAAGCCAATTATCTGGACGCCTTTCAGTCTGGATTCAGGCCTGGCTACAGCACGGAAACCGCTTTGGTCGCACTGACCGATGATCTCTGGAGAGCCAGGGATGGAGGTCATTCCTCCATCCTGGTGCTCCTCGACCTCTCAGCGGCCTTCGATACCATCGACCATGGTATCCTTCTGCGACGGTTACGAGAGGTGGGAGTGGGCGGCACCGTTTTCCGGTGGTTCTCCTCCTACCTCTTGGACAGGTCACAGTCGGTGTTAGTTGGGGGAGAGAGGTCGACCCCTAGGCCCCTGAAATATGGGGTTCCTCAGGGTTCGGTCCTATCCCCCCTTCTGTTTAATATCTACATGAAGCCACTGGGTGAGATCATTCGACGGCACGGGATCAAATACCATCAATATGCAGACGATACTCAGCTGTATCTGTCCGCCCCGTGCCAACTCAGTGAGGCGGTTGACATGATGTGCCAGTGCCTGGAGGCTGTCAGGGTCTGGATGGGGGTTAACAAGCTTGTACTCAATCCAGACAAGACCGAGTGGCTGTTGTGTTTTCCTCCCAAGAATTTGGCTATTATTCCATCACTCAGGCTGGGGGGTGAAAATTTATGCCCCTCAGACAGGGCGCGCAACTTGGGAGTCCTCCTGGATCCATAGCTGACTTTAGAACATCACCTTTCGGCTGTGACCAGGGGGACATTTGCCCAGGTTCGCCTGGTGCACCAGTTGCGCCCCTACCTGAACCGGGAGGCACTCGCAACAGTCACTCACGCCCTCGTGACCTCAAGACTGGACTACTGCAATGCGCTCTACATGGGGCAGCCTTTGAAGAGTATTCGGAGACTTCAACTCGTCCAGAATGCAGTCGCGCGAGCGATTGTGGGTGCACCTCGGTACACCCACGTTACACCTATCCTCCACGAGCTGCACTGGCTACCAATCGGTCTCTGGATACGCTTCAAAGTGCTACTCGTAACTTTTAAAGCCCTTCATGGTATTGGACCTGGGTACTTGAGAGACCGCCTGCTGCCAATTACCTCCCAAAGACCCGTCAGATCACACAGGGTCGGCCTCCGGGTTCCGTCCACCAGCCAATGCCATCTGGCTACTACCCGGGGGAGGGCCTTCTCTGTAGCAGCTCCGGCCCTTTGGAATGAACTCCCCGCGGAGATCCGGACCCTCACCTCTCTCCAGGCCTTCCGGAAAGCCGTCAAAACCTGGCTGTGCCGGCAGGCCTGGGGTTGATGAGTTCCCCTCCCCTCTCGACTGGTATGGCTGTGTGATTTTCGTGTATTTTAATTATGTGTACTGTTGTTTATGTTCCCTTTCCCCTTTGAATTGTTCGCCGCCCTGAGTCCCTCCTGGAGAAGGGCGGCAGACAAATAAACCAAAACTGAAACTGAAACTGGTTCCTTAAATAATCCTTTATTCTACAAATTGGAGGGAAATTCGACAGGCTGCCTCTCCTCAGCCTGCGGCCACAAGTTCACTCAAGAAGCCTGCCTTGCAATCAGATCGGCCAGCTCAGGAGCTACGACTCCACGGCTGTTTCCTGCGGCACTCCTTGATTCTGGGCACTCGGAGGGATGCGCAACCAGCCGTTTCGCGCGCAGCGGTTCCAGACAAGCCCAGTGGCCATTCTGCAGATCGCCTGGCCACACTTAGTATTAGTAGCCATTTTGCGGGTCGAAAAAGCCTGTGAAGATAGCGGCGGCCATTTTGAGGCTCAGAAAAGCCTCAGAGAAAAAAAGTCGGCCATTTTGGACATTTTTAAAAAAGGCGCAAACTGTATAGCAGCCATTTGGAATGCCCAGCAACGCGGGATCACCCCAGGTGGACCGGATCAAGAGCGCCTGGTCAGCTAATGGGTGAGACTGTTGCCTATCTTATTGGGGTGTTCATTTATGTTTGGGGAAATGGCTGATCCAGCTATGGAGGAGGAGGCAGGGCCATCAGGGGCAAAGAGCAGCAGGAAGAGGCAAGCCAAAGAGGCCCCTTCCTCAGAAGTAAACCCCAAGGTCTCTAAAGTGACTACCAGGCAGAAGAGCGCAGGCAGAAGAATTTCTCAGGACCCAAAAACAACAACATAATCTAATTGCCCAACCCTCCCTCCCTCCGAGGATCACCAAGTGGCGTCCCCAGCTCCACCTGTCTTGCCTCCCATGGGCCCTGACACACACCCCCGGCCTATTCAGAAGGGGAATTGTCTTCTTCGGAGTCCTCATCTTCGATGGAACCTGACAACAGAAGCAATTTCTTTGATGTCCCTCTCAATAGGGAGTGCACCTTTGAACAGGCTTCCCTCCCGGTTACACATGGCTCTGGGCCCCACCACATCATGTACACCTCTCCTGCTGATATGGCAACCATCATTGCTGAAACCATTAAACAGATCATGGCTGCTGGCCTACAACAGCAACCCCAACCTGCTCCATCACATGGCCATAAACATAAATCTTCTGCTGCTGCTCAGCAACCTGATCCCTCTGCCTCTACTTCTCAGGCCTCAATTGGCGGGGAGCAAGATAACCTGCAAGACTCAGACCTGTCTGATGATGAGATGGTCACCCCAGATATCCCTGCCTTTACCGAATTATTCAAAACTGATTGTTTCAAGTTCCTTCTACTTAAGGCCATTAAAGCTGCTAACTTACAATCTTCAGCTTCCACTTCACAGGATAAACTGGCAGAACCGGCTTCAACTGAGGGTCCAAGTACCCCATTCACTGAACCAACGGTGGAAAAAAGAGGTGATCCCTGTTCCCAAGATATTCCTGAACATCATCCAGAAGCAGTGGGAGTCTCCAGGCACGGGCCCACAGCCGACCAACCTTGACAAACGTCTCTACAACATTGCACCAGACCTCACCAAGTTCTTCGAGACTCCCCCAGTGGACACACCAGTTGCAGCCCTGTCTTCAACTACTATGGTCTCTGGAGCCCCTGAGGAGGTTCTCAAGCGTGAGGAGAAAAGGTCAGATCAAACCTTAGTCAAAAACTATCAGGCTGGGGCCTGGGCCGTTAGGACCTATATGGCCACTTCCTTTTTCTCCAGAGTGGCCCTGGTTTGGATTGAACAGCTTCAGGAGTGCATCGCTCCTACTGACACTAGATCACATAGGGATCTCAACAAGATCAGGGCAGCGGTTGAATTTGCGGCTGACTCTAAAGCCATGGCCTCTTCGGTCACGGCCAGGCATCTGCTTTGGCTCAAGCCATGGCAGGCAGATGTCCGTACCAAGTGGTGCCTAGCAGCCTCCCCATTCAATGGCACCCAATTATTTGGTAATCCCTTAGACCCATACCTCACGGAATCTAAAAACAAGCGCAAGGTCCTTTCATCCATCTACAAGAAACAGGACAGTCAGCCCGCTCCCTTCTATAGGAGGTCGCCCTTTCGACCGGCGGACGGGGACCTTCCTTCCCTGTCCACAATTTCAATCCTACACTCCCAGACAGGGATCTCACCAGGACTGGTCCAATAGAAACACACAGCGTTTCCCCACCAAGAAATCTTACCGTGGAGAAGGCAACTGCCATTTTTCACGTAGGAAATGACTATCTGGACTCTCTTCCGATCGGAGGCCGCCTGGCATTCTTTGCCCACTGCTGCGAGGAGACCACAACAGACAATTGGGTACTCAAAACTGTCAAATTTGGTCTCATGCTGGAATTCCTCTCCACCCCCCAGGAACACTTCGTGCCATGCCCAGTCTCTCGGTGTCCTCGCAAGAGGGCACTGAAGGAACAGGCCATTCAGCACCTGTTGGAGATCCGGGCCATCCAACCGGTTCCTCCCCATCAGGTAGGGCAGGGTTTTTATTCCCTCCTGTTTGTGGTACCAAAGAATTCCGATGAATACGATGCATTCTCAGTATGAGGGAATTTGTCAGGAAGGTGCTACATCTATGCAAGGCATCCCTTCTTCTTCTCTCCCAAGTCTTGGGCAAGATGGTATCCTGCTTCAGGATTGTCCTGTGGGCCAGGTTTCACAGCAGGAGGCTTCAATGGTTCATGCTTTCACATAAAAAGGCCGACAGGGGCAGCTCTCCTCTCGGGTCCCCCTTCCCAGACAGGTATTACACACTCTCAAATGGTGGCAGTCCCCGGTGATTTTGCAAGGGATCTTGTTCAGGGAGCCGTGCCATCTCATATGACGGATGCAAGTCTGATAGGATGGGGGGCACACATGCGGGATCTAGTGGCTCAGGGTCAGTGGTCCCTCGAAGAGGGCCAAAACAGCATAAATTGGCTAGAATTGCAGGCAATTCACCTCACCCTCAGACACTTCCATCACAGAGTTCAGGCCCGACACATATCACAACCAAGGCACACATAAACAGACAGGGAGGAACTTGTTCCTGGTCCCTGATGCAGGAGTCCAACCTGTTATGCCAGTGGGCGGAATCTCACCTGTCATCTCTCAGGGCAGAACACACCTCAGGGGTCTCCAATGTCCAAGCAGACTGGCTGAGCCGGACAACGATAGATCAGGCAGAGTGGAGCATCCATCCAAACTTCTTCCATCGATTGACACTACGGTTCGGCATCCCAGTCCTAGACCTGTTCGCAACCGCAGACAACAACCAGCTACCCAGGTATTACTCGAGGTTCATGGACCCCATGGCAGAAGGAGTAGGCGCTCTCAGATGCCAGTGGCCCAGGGGTCTCCTGTACGCATTTCCTCCTCTTCCCCTCATTCAGAGGGTAATTCAAAAAATGTTGGAGCAGGAGCCAGAACTGTTGCTGCTAGTGCCGAATTGGCCACGCTGGCCTTGGTAGGCTGACCTAGTGACTCTGTCAATCTCCACCCCATGGCACATCCCATGGTCTCTCCTGTCTCTACACCAAGGGTCAGTTTGTCATCCCGACCCCCAGTGGCTGCAATTAACAGCAGGGCGATTGAGCAGCAAGCCTTAACAGCCAATAACATCTCCCTCAACGTCATTGCTACCATTCAGGCATCACGCAGAAGCTCTACTAACCGCATTTATGACGCCACATGGTGTACCTTTGCTCTGTGGTGTTTCAACCAGACTGTTGACCCACTTAGGGCATCCATTCCACAGATATTGGACTTCCTGCAGAGGAGGCTTTATCAGGGACTTACCCCTAACATGCTACGCCGACATGTGGCCGCTCTGGCCTCTGTTCTGGACGGCCTGGCATCCAAACATCTGCCTTCTCACCCCTTGATCCGGAGATTTCTCTGTGGAGTGTCCAACCTGCATCCCCCTGCCATACATAGATATCCGACTTGGGACTTACCTCGTGTCCTAGAGGCTTTGACTTCCGCGCCCTTTGAACCTATGAGATCCACTTCTTTGAAACTGTTGTCCTTCAAAACGCTGTTTTTGGTGGCTGTAACCTCAGCCAGACGTATTTCTGATTTGGCTGCTCTTTCAGTCAGGCATGACTTGTGCATGTTCCATCCAGACCGAGTTATCTTAAGACTGGACCCAACATTCATACCGAAGGTCAATAGCTGTTTCCACTGTTTCACTTTTTGCTCACAATTCTCACTTGAGTCTACAGTTTTCCTTCATCTGAAACTGGGGAGGAGCCACAAGGGCCCAATGACATCATAAGTGTAGACTCAGTCCGATTGGTTAATGGACAGAGCATACCCAGTCTGGCTGCTGTCTCTACTCTAACAGAAAATGAGCGTATCAGGTAAGGACCAACGCCTATTCCCTTTTAAAGTTGTAATTAATTGTAAGAATGTAATTTGAATTATAATTAACTTAAACGAATATAAGTTCAGTATGATTTCAGCATGGAAGAACTTTGCTTATATATATATATATATACTTGTCACAGGGCCTTTCTGTGGACACCTGCAGCCAGTGTGTCTCACGAATGGGGCCGGTTGTATCCAGAGGCTTCAGGACTTCAGCTTCTCTGGCTCAGACACAACCATCAGCTTTGTGCTCTGCTCCACCGCATGTGGCCCACTCTGGTCCAAGCAACCTCCCATCCTCAGCCATCCTCGTTCCATCTCCTGGCAGAGAGGCCATGTCAGAAGGAATCCACGAAGAACAGTTTAATGAGGCAGAGTTGATCAGATGCATTCAAACACAGCTGGCTCTGTTGCAAGCACGGGAAAGGGAGCGTGAGTTGAAGGAGGCTGTCAGAAATTGCCCAGATGTTGACCCAGTGCAATCCAAGCCACCCATTTCCAAAGAACCAGAGATAACTGAAGAATACAATGAAGGCACTTTAAGTGAAGAGGATACCTTAGAGGGCAGTGATGTGGCACCTGTGAGAGATACAAGCTGCCAAACTAGTTTCAGCACAGAAATCTTAAAGCCTCAAAAAAACAGCCTGCAGAAAAGAGTCCAAAAAGTGAAAACTGTAAAGTATCTTTTGACAGAGCTCAAGGCCTTGCTAACTGACCATGGTAATATGATTGTTCTTATTATGATTTGCTGGGGGGGGGGGGGCATTTTGTTACTTGTGAATATGATCAGTCTCCAGATGGCCTACTAGTGTCACTTGCTGACTTGGTTAGAGATGGTTTTAAGGTGCTCATATCATGTGCTTTGGTGTAATAGCTAAGGTGCTGGCCTAGAAACCAGGAGAGACTGAGTTCTAGCCCTTCTTTAGGCATGAAAGTCAGCTGGATGACTTTGGGCCAGGCTCTCTCCCTCTCCCCCCCCCTCCATCTCTCCTTCTTCCTCCCCTTCTCTTTCTCTCCCTCTCCCTTTGTTCATAGCTCGTAGTTGTAGAGTACAAGTAGTCCTTTTAGTGGTCATTCAGAGTTACAGCGGCATTGAAAAATATGATTTATGACCATTTTTCACAGTTATGACCGTTGTAGCATCCCCATGATCAGAATTCAGATGCTGGTCCATGTTTATGACGGTTGCAGTGTTCCAAGGTCATGTGATCACCTTTTATAACCTCCTGACCAGCAAAGTCAGCGGGGAAGCCAAATTCACTTAACAACTGGGTTACTTGCTTATCAGCTGAAGTGATTCACTTAACTATGGCAAGAAAGATCATAAAATGCGACAAAACTCAGATATTTCACTTAATGACAGAAATTTTGAGTTCAATTGTTGTAAATTGAGGACTATCTATATTAGGGATGTTCACTGCTTATATAAAGGTGAGATAAAATGATGATAATGATATTTTCATCATATTAGAGCAACTCCCCACAGAACAAGTGTTCAGTTAAATGTGAGTAGAAAACACTGCCAAACATGATAACTTCAAAATAAACTGATGAAACAGCAGAATCTTCTGATAAAAATAGCATGCTGGATTAAACATATTCTTTGATAATTTTTATCTTGCTTTGCAGCAAAATAACCAATGTAATGGTTAAGTTGTTGAACTAAAATCAGGGAGATCCAATTTAAAGTTCATTCTCAAAATGGAAGCACTGTGGGTGCCTTTAGGCAGTGATGGGATTCAAATAATTTAACAACCGGTTATCTGCCTTAATGATTTCTTCCAACAACCAGCTCACCAAACTGCTCAGAAAGTTAACAACTGGTACTCCCGAAGTGGTGTGAACTGGCTGAATCTCACCACTGCCTTTAGGCCAATCACGACCACTTAGCCCTACCTACCCCAGGTTGTTGCATCAAGAAAGACAAATTTGTTATTAATACAACATAAGCTTCTGTTTAACTTTCCTAATTTGATTTCCTTATTTTGAGATCACTTACTTGTAATCTTACCAAAATAATTTTGGGTTATTTGTTCATTTAATAATCTTATTTAAATCCATCCATCATAAATCATTTTCTAGTAAATATGACAATTGCAGCATTTTTAAAAACTTGATGAGGATTGGAAATAGGCAATTACAAACATTAACTTTGTTCCTGTCTTGCCCTGCTCTTGGCAAACCAATGAATGCTAAAATCTATCATGAGGATTTTATATTGACAAAACAAAAATTTTGCACTTTTGAATTCACCTTTACTTTCCCATTGAGCTTACACCATCTGCAAAAATGAATCATTATAGAAGTAAAGACTATTGAAGCTGCAGTTCTGTGATGTTTTTACCATTTTGAAATAAAAAGTATAAGATGGTGAGGGAGTGTTGAAACCTCAGATAAGAACTGTCAATGCTATAAATGAAACCTGTCACATTTCTTGGTCCTCATCTTAAAGCAACCTATTTGAAGAATGGGCCGTTTTTCATATTTTATATGGCAGTTGATGAAGAAAGCTAACATAGATGCCAAGAATCATGCACTTGTAAACCTGCTCACCCCATTCATATTAGGATGATAAACTTGATTGTCTACAATAATACTTTGAAGAATGGCTATTTGGGTATCTGTGAAAATACATTTTTTCTTGTTTTCCTCTTTCTCACTGAAGATTCAGAAACATTAGGGGTGCTAGATGAAATAGATGACACCACGTCACTCTTGCCCGCAACTATTGAGAATACAAATATACAAGCTGAAATAGCACTTGCCCTTCAGCCTCTCAGAAGTGAAAACGCCCAGTTGCGCAGGTCAGTAAACAAGAGAAAAATATCGTACTTAAGGCAAAGTGGTGGTTCGCCAGATTGCAAATTCAATCTAATTATAATACAGTGAGCATTGTGTTGGGATTCTGAATACATAGATACTTTGCTATTTTGGCTCGATGTCAAGCACTTTCAAAAAATTGAAAATCAAATATCACATCTGGACTGATGTGAATCCGTATCTTCTTGAGCATAGCAACAAATCTACTCCCAGATTTTTCTCTTCTCAGAATAAAACTGAATCCAGGCCACATTCTGACAATGGCAGATATGTAATAAAAGGGGAGGGAGGCTTTGGTGTTTGACTGTATATATTATGCTGGTGAGAAGAAAAGCAGCACCACTGCATTCAATGACTGAGGTCTGTCCTCAGTTCAGAGTCATCCTTGCAGTGAACTACCCAAGTTGCTGCAGTTTTAACTTTCTGGACAAGTAACAAGAACATGGAGGGAGAGTTGTTCAGACCCCAATTGAATAGTCCAGCAGCTGCTCAGGAAGATGGAAAGAGAGCAAGGTGGGGGTGAATGCCAATCAAACTGCTTTCAAATAGATTATTTCCAAAGTAACATTTCAGGGTTTTGGGAACATTGTGGAAGTGAATAAGCATCCAAGCACCAGTCATATCAGATTTAGAGGAAATTGCAATCAGGCATGGGAGACACCAGGGTCACTGCTATCTGAAGATGACAACAGAATGAGTACCAAGATTCAGGAGAATAATATCCTCCATCTGCAAGTGGATTGCCAATTCTACTTTTCTCAAGAGACTTGAAATAGATCCTACATGGTGATGGAGTAGGGTTTTTTAAGCCTTTAATTTGAAGTGTGGGCTGGTGGGGAGGAAGGTCGTTGCAGTGGCTGGACTTTAACCGCTTTCTCAGTTATACACACACAGACAGACACACACACATACACACACACACACATACATATCTGATGGAGAAGGGGAATTTAGGCCACAAGGAGATTCCATCCACCAAGAACAGGCTTAATTTGCTTAACTCAAGAAGTTAGGAAATGATTCGCTTCCAGAATCAAGAAGTGGGCCATTTCAATTGGATCCAGCCCTTTAAGTGAGTTGGGAGAGTTTTATGCACTAGAAAATGGGAGGCAGGATTTTAATATGAAATTATTTTCATATAATTCATTCATTATTATTTAATATGAAATTATTCCAATGGAAGCTTTCTGCTGAAAGAAGGTTTTGGAGAAAGAAAGTTTATCTCAGGATGGGCAAACTTTATTTTTTTTTCAGTCAGAGTGAGGAAAAAATGCTGTAGAAGGCACTTTTAAAACTGAATCTAATAAATGTATTTGTTAACAAGAAAGTATTTGTTTAAAAATCCTGCCTCTTACTGTAGACGACTAAGAATTTTGAACCAACAGCTGAGGGAACAAAACAGAGCTGAAAAGGAATGTAGCTTGGATAGCAACTTGGAAGGTAAGTAGCAAGTATAAATGTTTTAGCATGTATTAAAATCATGTTAAATAGCATCTGAGAACTGGAAATATTTTGACATATTTCCAGAAATGGTTTTTCTTTTCTGGACTATAGACTGTATCTCCAGACATTCTTCTGGGTGAGTGAAATGTTTCAGATTGGAAAGACAATGGAGTTAACACTCTGGCCCCACTTGTTTTTTCTAATTGACATGAATCTCAATTATCTCAAAGAATTCTGTATTTATATATGTCTCTGAGTGCAGCTAGCCAAACATAGTGGGACTGGGTTGTATTCTAGTTATGGGTTGTATAGAGAGAGATGCTCAAGTTCAAGTAAAAGCAGGTGTTCTTCAGAGTTTTGGATGGGTGTATGATGATTAGAGAAAATAGAAAGAGACTGCAGGTATGACCTTATTCTTCACCCAGTTTAAAAACCTCTTTGTGTTTGGATACAAACAAAGCAATAATATCTACTAATAGCTTTTTAGAAGTTACCTTCAGAGTAACTATATTCCTTGACTAGAAACCTTGCTAGTGTAATATAGAATATTAATATCTGCCAGATGCATTGAAAACAGCAAAAAGAGGAGTTGATTATCACTTGTCATACTGTCTTGACTTGCATTGAATGTCATTGGCAAATTGTGTCATTCCAGAGATTAGGCATAAAATATTGGCTCCATAGTACTTTATACTGTTTTACTACCTCCATCTCATAAAACGCAATGTAATGTACTGAGAAATATAATAATAAAATAGAACCATAAATCCTCAACCATAAAAGAGTCTGCAATTCATTATTCATGATACATATTGCTAAAAGTCTGCCTCCCCCCCCCGCCCCAGGCAATAAATGCCCATTATTGCCACCACAGTAATGGTCATGTGTATTGCTGGAGCAATGTATTTCATGCAGACTTCTTCTGACCACATCTCAGAGATCAGAAGAAAGTGCCTTTTTTTCAGTCAAACAAGTGAAATATTTGTCCATGGACCATATTTCTGAAAGAACTGTTTTCCTCCTATAGTTGTGTCCCTCCAGTCTTTGAATATGACATTGCAGAGTCAGTTGAATGAATCCATGAGAAGCATTGAGTTGTTGCAGGATAAAAATGAAGAATTCATTAAAATCCTAGAAAACCAAAAAGAAGAAAATAAAAGGCTAACTAGACAAATCCATGAGAAAGAACAAGAGCTACTTGAAAAGAAACAACAGCGTGATATTGACTCAACCAAACTCAAAATAGGTGTGTGTGAGTTGACAAATTGTGTGTGTGTGTGTGTCCGTCCAATCTTTATGCATTTATCATGGAAATTAAATTTCATTGGTTATTAATATATTCTAGAAGCAGATGAAATGTTGACCAATGTGAAGACTTACCAGTACAGGTTAGAAGCGGCTGAGAAAGAAAACCAGATTTTGGGCATAACATTGCGTCAGCGAGATGCAGAAGTGAATAGACTGCGTGAATTGACCTGGTACTGTTAACCTTGTTTATTTCTCTTAGTGTTTCAAATCCCCTTAGCAAAATTGTACACTGCCCCATAGATTTAGAATAATACATTGAGAAATGCATCTTTTTTTAAAAAAAAAAATGAAAACCTCAATAAATTTAGATTGGGGGAAGGAAAAGCTACTAAATGGAATAATAATTGATTTCTTTATTTCACATTCTAAACATTTGGACAATATCTCAGAATTATTGGTGGAGGATCGGAAATATTATTTATTTTACTAATAAATGAATTCTCAATATAATAGTCAGCCACAAGGTGGTGGCAGTGACTCATGCAGAAAATTGAAACCTGATTTATTGAGAAAAAGAAAACTTTTGTAATAATAGTGTATATTAATACTATTAAGTTATGTTGTGGATTTTAGTCCCCTATTTTATTTCCAATACAGGTATATTAATTAATGCTGTCAAGTGGTGTTAGAATACTCCAAGGCTCCCACAATGCACATTGTAGCCCCAGTTAGATGAAAAATCCTCTCTGGAAGTGATCCTGCATACAGTTCTTTATTTTGACTTGAACGTTGGGGATATATTAATGAAGCCTATTCTAAAGGTTACAATATTAGCAATTCTAAAGAGGACTAGTAGAAAGGATGAGGGAAGGTATGCATTAAACGGAAGATGGCTTTAATTATGTCTGATAGTGACATAATTAATCATAATCAAATATGATTAAAGGATCATATTATCTTGTGTTTACTTTTTTATAAAACAGAAACATTTCATGTCTTCCTAATTGGGGTTTATAAACTAATTTATGAACTTGTTTCTAGTCATAGTCCACCTTAAATTTCAACCTTATTTTGTTGTCTTGAAAATTAGCATAGGTAATTCTCTAAGGATGGTGTGGTGTTAAGATGTTAGATAAGGAGCTCCTACAGGAGAGGCAAAATCAAAAAATAAATTAAATATATAGACTAATATATATGATTTACCGTTCTATGAGAAAGATGGGGAATTGTGAGTAGTATACAGTAAATCCTTTACCTGATGTGTTTGCCCCTAGAGTGCCAGGCCAACAGGAAAACCACAAATTATTAGCTGAAAATTCTCCCATGTGCTTTAGCTCCAAAAAGGTGCAACATATTTTTGTTAAAATTCTACTTCTTGCACTACAGTACCATGAAGCAGCAAAACAATGCTTGAGAACCACTACTACTACCATCTGGGCATCTCTGAATACATTTTCTCCAGCCCTTAGAGATGGAGAAAAATAGAAATAAAAGGGAAGCTCTGGCTGTAAAATGGTTTCCCATTCTCCTCAGTGGAATGTACAGTACTTCAAGTTAGATGCCCTGATGCTTCAAATATTGATTAGATTATACCCTGATTGGAATAGATATCTATTCAGAAATGAGCCCAATTAGTAGTGCTTTGGATTTTCAGATATGTACAAGCCCTTACACCTTTGTCTCATTTTGACATCATGTGCTTTACAGGGCTCTTCAAGGGAGTATGTCCAAACTACTGTCAGACCTCACTGGGGATATGGTGAAGCCCAGACAAGTCAGCAGTCTGTCGAAAGCTCTCTTGGAAATTCACCAAAAACAGTTGGAGCCTAATGCATACCCTCTAAGTGATTCCATAATAAACTATCTAAAGAAATTAGAAATGGTTCCTGTTCTGACCAACATGGAACCCTTCTTAAATGAGGGTGGGATGAAGGAGCCCAAGGAAGTATTGGATTTGAGGGCAGATGAGCATCCTGCCCAAGAGAGTCAGATGGTAGTGGAGGAAACTGTGACTTCAAGAAATCTTCCTGTCTTCCAAAAGCTTGATGCAGAAGCAGCCAGCTGCTTAAGCACTTTAGGGAGTCATGAGCTGGATGAGACTATTTACATTCCACTGAGTAGCAGTCCATCTCAAAAACCAGTCACAGCAACTGAAACGAAAACAGTCATACACCAGAACTCGATTCCCCACAAACTGGAGTGTGACTCTAAGCAGCCAAGCAAGGCTGGGATGCTGAGCAGTACTAAGACCGGTGATAAATTCTATGGTAGCTTTGGTCAAAAAATGACTGTTGAAAATAAATCTGAAACTCTGGGGAAGATAGAGAAACTGGAAAGCGAGAGACTCCAAATGCAGTCAAAAGAAAGAACTAATGGGTCTGCTAATGTGATTTTGAACAATCCAGACAGACTTCAGCCTGATAAACACTGTTATGCTCAAAAAGGAAATGGGCAAAAGAACCCTGGAATTTCTGCTGCTGACTCCAGTTTTTCAACTCTTGACTGGATGTCAGGAAAATCTGAGTGGACTATATCTTCCTTTTCAACGTTCACATCCAGAGACGAAGAAGACTTCAAAAATGGATTAGCAGCATTGGATGCCAACATAGCAAGACTGCAAAAGACGTTGCAGAATAGCTTGAAAAAACAAGGAGACTTTGAAAATACTTCAATAGTTCAGAACAATTAGGGAAAATGTACTTTTTAAAAAGCCTTGTGATTTGTAACCCTTTTTTAATTCCTTGTATAAGTAAGTTATCTTTCAAAACTTTGTCAGTGAATATCTTACTAATAAATTAACAGCTGTTAATTAAAAGGCTGTTTTGTCACTGAAAACCTACTGATAAAATCAGGGTGAATTTCAAATGGATCTGCAAATTTTAATATTTAAAGATATACAATTGCTTTGAAATGTATTATTAAAGGAATAGAATCCGTTTTTCTTGTGGCTTTCATGAATGATTGATAAAGGCCAAACAAAAAGAGTGTAATTTTATCTAGAATGTGCATATTGCACTGGATGTCATAATAGAGAAATTTCAATATTACAATCTGTTGATTTGGCTAATAAGATTATGGTCCATAACTTAAATGCAATCTTGCAAATACTTACCGTGCTTTCATATTTATACGCTTAGAATCAGAGATGGGAGAAGCCAAATATTTCATCTAGTCCACAAATGTTTGCAGACACATGCATTCACATACTCAGTGCAGGGTTCTCTACAGAAGATTTTTGCAAATTGTGTACAAGATGATTATTTCTCTGAAGACTTCTAATAAAAGAGAACTCACTATGTCATGGAGCAGCCTCTTCCACTGGCTGACAGCTTGTATTATCAAGATGCTCCTCCTGATATCCAACTATGAACATCTTTTCCTTGTACTTTGTTGGTTTTAGTTCTACCCTCTAAGTCAATAAAGTCCACTCCTCCTTCTATGTGACACTTAAAATATTTGAAGATTGTAATCATATCTTCCTTGTCACTGGCTAATCCTTTCAACCTAGAAGTGCCATAAATGGTGCTTCCAACATGAATGGGGCAGGGATCATATCTGTCTGGACATTTTTCTGTAGGTTAAAAAACATCCAAATCCTTTGCTCTTCCTCTGGCTTAGTTTCCAGACCTTTCTCCATCTGGACAATTCCCCTCTGAATTTTCTCCAGTTTTTCGTCTGATTGAAGCCTGTTGCTCAGGATCAGACACAATTTCTGGAGGCTGGAACTAAGCACAATACAATTTCTTCCAGCAAACTGGGTTCTTATGTTTCTGCTAATGCAGCAGTTATCATTTTAACATCTGCATCAAACTTCTGGCTAATTTTAATTTCTAGTCAACAAGGATCCTCAGATCCCCTTCATAATACATGACTACCAACTCCTTCCTACATTTGTACCTTACATTTCTCATACCCATTTTTCTTTTATATATCTTCCACCCTATTCCTATCAGCTCACTGTTCAAGACGGTTTAGATCTTTTAAAATTTCCACCACTCCTCCCAATTTTGTGTCATCTGCAGACTTTATAAGTATTCCAGTGGTGGGTTGCAGGTGGTACGCCCCAGTACGGGTGTACCGGAGCCAGCCCGGAGCACCGGATACCATTCTGGTATGGTGCTCTGGACGGTTACCCACCCGCCCTCGCTCCTTACCTGTGCTTTAAGCTTTTGGCGCTTACGCGCAGGGTGCATATGGCGCTTGCACGATGCTCCGCCGAGCAGCTGGAGCATTGCGGAGGCTTGCAGAAGCATTGCAGGCAAGTACGACACACGCATGCACTGTGCGTGTGTGCGCATGCAGCATGCGCATGCATGTGGGTGACTCTGGGGCCATTCCAACTGTACCGGTTGGAACAGAATCCGGAACCCACCACTGAAGTATTCCCTTAACTCCGGGTGATTGATAAAATGTTGAATAGCTGAGGAGAGGATAGCCCAATGGCACTCCATTCAGCAATTCCACTGCTGCTTAAATAGAGTCATTAATATATGCTTTTAGAGTTTAGTAATTTAGTCAATACGTGAGTCCCATCTCTCAATAGTATCATCGATTCCATATTTTATGAAACAGCATTAGAAAGCACCATGTCAAAGGCTTTGCTGAAGTCCAAGAACTTGTTCGGGCTAGGCACCAGACTAGAAGCTAGGATACTTTCTTAGGCAAGAAAGTTCTCAGCCCAACTCACCTCACAGGTTTGTGGGAGAAATGCCAAGGCGGCGGGAGAAGGCGTAGTTGTGTGTTAGCAACTTCCAGTTATTTAAAAATAATAATAAAGTGGATAAAATTAGATAGGATATGATAGATAGATTAGATAGATGATAGATAGATAGATAGATAGATAGATAGATAGATAGATAGATAGATGATAGATAGATAGATAGATAGATAGATAGATAGATAGATAGATAGATAGATAGAAAACAAACCCATGCTGGTTCCTGTTAATTGTAGCATCCTTATCTAAGCACTGATAAATGTGCTGCTTGTTAATCTGTTTAGATGCCTTAATTCAGTATGGTCATTATACTGACAGGTTTGTAATTTCCCAGCTACTCCTGACTGGTGATTTAAGCAATTGTAGAGTTCCACTAATTCTTAATAGAGGAAAATGTCTTTCAGTTTGATAGCTAGGAGTGTAATTACTTCTAGCTTTGCTCATGGATGCCTAATCTGCATCTATGCCCAGAAGCACCAATCCAATCCTATCCATAGTGAAACTATAGTTAACAAAAATCACCTTCAAAAATATTTCACCAGCATCAGCCATAATTGTATCACCATCTTAGAAACAGAAATGGGCTCTTTCTCTGAAAACTAAAATGCTAGACAATTCCACCTGGATTTTTGGTGCTAAATATAGAAATCCAGAATTTAGGAAACCTTCATTAACTTCTGTTTGCAGTTCACAATCTATGGAATTACCACCAATCTCTTCAGACTGCTTTGTCTTCTCTAAAAACACATTTGTTTAATATCTCTTGACTCATACACACATCAGATGCTTTACTCTAGTGTTCCTTTAAAAATTGTTGCTATAACAAAACAGTAGATCCTCTCCACCCTTCTAGTTGATTAGCAGATAGATTTGCAGACTTCTTCAAATACTTAAAACAAATGAATATTTTCCAGGAGGCCAGGAAGGAGAAATGCTAAGGCATTAATTTAGCCCCATAAAGGAAATTCTACAGCCGGTGCAGTTCTTTTGGGGGGACATTAGTATAGATATTTTCTAATAATCTGGGTTTGGAATTTCTACCCAGAAAAGTAATGGTAGAAAACAAGAGTGAAAATAGCAAGTGATTTGAAACAATTTCCTTTGAAGGTCAAAAGTGGAATTTATGATCCAAGTCACTTTAAGGAGCCTGGCTTCATTTCAGAGAGATTAATATGGGAGATAGCTGACCTTGTTTCTGCAAAGGAGAAGGAATGTCCCTCGTTTATGTTTACTCAAAATTTAAGCATCTGCACTAGATTACAAGAATGGGTTTAGGATGTCCTTTATGTACTATTTACATATTGCACTATACTTGGCTTTTGAAGTTGGAGTTTATTAATTTACTCCAGTACTTTGAAGGGATTTATTGTCATTAAAATATCACTTTAGGTTGGTGCTATCTAAAAACACTATAAATTATGTAACAATGTTCACCAGCTTATTAGTTGTCTTTACATTAATGAAGCATTTTAGGCAACATCTGATCAACTTTGATTGATCTAGAAAGCTAAGTAGACGCAAGTCTAAAAAACAAGTGTGGGATAGATTGCCATTGCTGAAATTTTTGAGGAGGTAAATTCCCATTTTATTCCAAGAAAATTGCATGGCTATATCTGTGTAAATTTCGATTGACTTTACTTCTTAGTATGTTACTATCTACCATTTTCCCTTGCTATTTATATGACTAGCAGAGTTCCTTTAAGTGCCCAGCTAAGCAATACTTGTACATTCATTTACCTAACCAACCAGGCTTTGTCTTGCTAATTATTATACACCCCAGTTGTCTGAGTGTATTGAACCCACACTTCTTTTTAAAGATTGTCATCCTATACATACCCTACTGAATACAAGAGAGTTACTGTATCTACATGGAAATTTGAGTGGGATTGTCCTGTGTAAAGTAGGATCTCAACATTTTAGCAATTTAAATATTTGCAGATTGCCTTTAGCAAGGCAGAATCCATAGGGGTCACGAAAATAGGAGGGAAGAATAATACCAATGCAACAATTGTGTTTTAGAACATTTTATTTGGTGCTCTTCGTAATTGGGAAAAAAATTATATTTCAATTTCAATTCAGTTTTGCAGTCACAAAATGAATATTGTCTTCTTAAGCTTGTTCAATGATATCATAGTCTTCATTTGTTACTTTCAGCAGAATATAGCAAAGCATGATCCCTGTTACCTGATGAGAAAGTACAAAAATGCAGAAAGTGATTTCTGTAGGAAAATGAAATAGATCATTCCAGTTACATGGCATTTAGCTCTAAGCTCTACTGAAAGCAATAGCGTGATAGAGCGATTGTACAAGTGAAACAGTATTGAGGATCCCTAAAAAAATTTATTTGAAAGTCTGGGCATTCTGATTTGTCTCTCCAACCAAGCACTAAATGCTATTTATATAGTTCTTTATTTAAGTCTTTTATACTTACTTGACCAACTATTACAAATACTGCAAGTCCTCCCAATGCAGAGATGTTTCTTTCAGTCCAGGTCTTTAGTTTTAGAAGACAGCCCTGAGAAAGAAGGTGGGGAATGCATTCTAATAACTGCAATTGATGTTTCTTAAAAGCTAATCAAATTAAATTCAGTCAACAATTAAATTGATAAACCATTAGAGAGCCATAAGGAAGAACCTACAGGCATAGACTATAAATGTTAGATGTTATGCTTACTTTGGGATTGAGGGTTTATAGTGGTTCTACTCCTTTTTTAATGACTAGTTCTAATCAGAGCAGGTATTTAGCAAAAAAATCCACTTAAAACCAAGATTTGTCATGAGTTAGATTCTATCATCACTACATAGATGTAGCAACTAGGAAGGAATCATCCTGAACAAGAAGGTTCCTTACTTAATCCATTTTACAATATATTTCCAGTAAAAACCGTAACCAATTTAAAAGCACTTTAGATTCAAATGCATCCTTTCTTGAACAAAAGGAATGATGGCAATATGGAGTTTTACCTCCTGATTAATGCCAACTATATTTTGGTTTAGATCAGTAACACAGCTTTCCATGGGCACTTTACAGCAGCTTTTGGGGACAGATGAAGAGAGCAGTCCAAAGGTTGTGTTTTGCCAGTCTGTATAGTTCTCCACACCACAGCATTGAAACTACAGTAGGGAGGAAAGCATATGAGTTGGTAACAGATAATATAGGGTCTCATGAGTCACTAGCTTCACTTCCTTAACTAAATGCAGAGATTTTCTGCTCAGTCTAGCCATACATCTTTCTTAAAGTTCTTGAAAATGGGAAGATGAAAACATGATGTAATCAATACAGATAATAGAAGATAGTTTCCTTTCTTTGTTTCCCTACTAGTGTTAGATTTTGGAATTGTAAACCACTCCAATTTTCCCTATAAGAAAAGTGTCATCCTCACTAAATATTTACAATGTCTTCTGGAATCGTCAAAATATTGGTTTACATTGCCTCAACAACAGCTAAGTAAATAATCTAAACATCCGTAGTAGATAAATGGAGAACAAGACTCTTGGACAAAATTCCAAAAGGCTTTGCAGTTCTGGAAAACTCTCATTTTCTTATACATTTTCTTAGACGCAACTCAGATTCACATTAGTGATGCCCATGTCATTTTCCCTACATATCTACAGGCATGAAAAATAAAATCCGCAGAGATGATTTACTTGGAGCAATTCTATTTGAACATTCCCTTTGAACATTACCCAGTAATCACCCAGCTGCAGAATATATTGAACTTTTAACTGAGTTGGAAAACATGTTTTGAGACCAAGGGCAGTGAGCCATTTGCTAGTTAGCTCCAGTTTAGCCCAGTGAGATTCTAGAAACCCTGCCTCTGAATACAGATCAGTAGTCTAATCAAACTGTGTAGTTCAAACTTTTAAATTGTAAAACAACAAAACGGCGGCAGCAGCAACACTGATTCTAAAGGTTTGAGCCTATTTACTAGAATCAGCATTTAATTTCTAAGCTGTTCCTCTAATGCAAGTGAGAATTCGTGCTATCAATGTTTGTCTTAAATTAGGTTCAGTTGTTCCTGGGGTGGGGGAGATTCCTTACCTCTGCCTGGAGAGTATCCACCCCCTTGGTGATCTGCACTTTGTTATCATATTTGTTCAGTATCCTCATGAAATCCTTGGATATAGTCTGGTGTAGCTGTGGAGATATAGGATAATTAACTATTCCATAGATTGTATTGGAAGTTTAAGATGAGGCAAGTTGATTTCATAGATAATTATTATTCTCCTGTTCTGCCTCCCCAAACATTTGGGAATTTAATACTCTAGTAGGGGGGGGGGCTGAATTAAACATTCTTAAAATTGAAGTAACTAAATATTACTTACCCTTTTCTCAGTTGTTGGGTAGGAAAGAAAATGGAAATTCTAGAACATACAATTTTCAAAATCTTTATGCTTACAAATGACCCGAAGTTGTTTATACTCCTTTTGCTGTGAATCCAATTGACATATGAACTATATTCTAAAACTGCACCACTGATAGCAATGAAAAGCCATTTATATTTTAGGTTAATCAATTATTATTTTGAAGAGAAGGTGATTGCTTCATCTGAAATCAAATAATGTTAAAAGATGTCTTTTATCTGCAAGTTCTGAACACTATCCTGACATGATTGGCAGGGGTGTTCCTTTTAAGGTAGCTTGTTCTAGTCAATTACTTTTTAACGTTGGGGTACTTAACTCTGCAGAAAAAAGCAGCCAACTGACACTGCACACCCCCCCATTCTATTTTATATTTTTTTAGCATAGAACTATTATCAGTTGAATATTAAATTACATATCAGGTCAAGCTCTTCTCCATTGCAGTTGCCTCGTCTGCCAGAGTGATTTGGAAAATAACTGATCATACAATATTAGCTAACAGATAATCATTGTTTGTATAAATCTTGTCACCCACTTCCTCTCTTTCCATTTCTCTATTTTAGAGTGACAGAGAAGACCAAAATAAAAAAAAATCATCCTTTGTTAAGGAAATGGCAAAGTCCAGAATGCTGTACTGGACATACAGGTAGCTAGCAGAAATTAAGTATTAGTTCCCATTATGGCAATTCTCCATTTCTTTTGAGAATGCACACCTCAAGAAGCAAAAGATTTTGCCTCCCCTCCAGTTTGAAGATAAGACTTGGGTTTTGAACCAGAAACCTTCTTTCCCAAACCTTACCTTTAGTCTGCACGCATAGGCAGTGGCAACAATTAGGATTTCAGTGATCAAGAGCAACACCAGTAAACCTGTGAACTAGTGAGAGAGAGGGGGGGGGGAAGAGTTGTTTAGTTTAAAAGCCAGCAATTTATCAGAATTGCTTTTTAGAACACAGCACTGTTATTTTTACCCTTCTATATCCATCCCTAATTCTTATTCAGAGGTCCAATTCTTAGCCTACTTGGTATATCAACCTCACTCTGGGACAACTGCAAAGCCAAACACAACATTCATCCATTATTGCGGTCACTTATCTTCTCAGATAGGTCAAAATGATGAAGTCACCATTAGAAAGAGTTTGTAACTGAGAGGTCGATTGTGTCCAAGTCGAGCCACCAGAACCATACATGGTAAAAACTTGGCTTTGGTTATATAGTGACTGCTTTATATGCTTTCATTTCCAGGCCAACATATTTTGGGGCATATTAGCACTAAAATCAACAAGCAGCATAATTGGATAGTTTTCCCCAACACATTAACAGAACTGGAATATAAATGGCATACAACCATCTAACATAATTGTAGCTTCTTACAAAATAGAATTTTTATAGTCAATTCAAATAAAAATATATTAAACATTGGTTTACTACCACTCAATAATGGACAATTATATTTACAGAATTTCTAGCTTAATTTTTTGACACCACAATACAATTTATTTCCATGTATATGAGCTTGGGACTGCAATGGGTTTAGTCCAGTCATACCTTACGAGCTGATCTGTGAAAGAATCAGAACTTAAGGAGATATTGCTATGGCATCTAGCAACTCCAAAGAAGATTGAGGTTCAATCTTAACCACATTGAAATGCATTAAACAAATCATGATTAACTCTATACATGTTCTATGTTGTATTTAATTGAATATTTGAATTGCACTTACCAATTTGATCATAGCTTTGTTAGAGCTGAATAAAGCAATTGCTCCAAAGCCAGACAGAATGATAATAAGCGCACCAATAACTGTTATGGTCACAGCTACTCCTGAAGCAGCTTCATTCAGTACGAGAAAAGCATTGTGGAGTTTCACTTGAAAACACACACCTGTGATTATTAACACAACTCCAGCAACCTACAGGTTAAAGCATAATTAAGAAAAATAGCTAGAGGTTATTCTTCATGAAGGCAAATGTATTTTTAGTCAAATTAATTTCAAACTACTTGTAACATGGATGTTCAAAGTCATGCAAGGGAAAGAAGTATAGCTAAAAATCTTGACTGTTACTTGCACAGACATTTGTTCCAAGCTCATAGTAGAGTTAACCCTTTCTGACCAAGGCTAGGCTTTAAACATCAAGCTAGGTCATTATGCGGTTTGTTTGGTTTCTAATCCATTCTGTGGTTCATGGATTATTCAGTACATATTAAACAAGCCATGATATAACAAATTTTACTTTTTTAAAGTTTTAGGAGGGATGTTTAGAATTTCACACATAAATCAATAGTGTAGAAGAAATCAGGCTACTATATTCTTAAAAGAAATTAATTCTAAAAAATAGCAGTAAAAAGGAGATCTGTATGGATTTTTCTAGGAAAATATTCTATAAGGATCATAGCAAAGCCACCCACTGTTTGTAAAATACTCAAGGCTATCTTAAGCATTACATTATACCAATTTAAACAGAGTTTATTAAAAAAAAACACAGCTGTGTATATACAAATTCAGAAAAACCATGTTTAGTGCAAGTGAATCAGGTCATTATATATTACTTATTCTAGGGTTGAAAAATTATAGTTAAATAGTATGAATTACAAGAAAAGGAAACATTTAAGCAAAGCATTTTAAATTAAGTCATTTATATTTAGTGAAAAATGTAAATTTTCTTTAGAATATTACACCTTGGAAAAATTGTGGCCTCTCAATAAGTTTTAATTGCTAAATTATGAAAGTTGGGGGAGAAACCTCAGTTTTGCCACTGTGGTTTAGAAACACTGCTTTATGATTTAGTATGTTGTGCAAGCACAACCACAATCTTATTAACTTTATTTACTAAACTACTATATTTCCAGTTATCCTATTAGGGCTGATAACTGTACTATTATAACACATAACAGAATTTAGAAGCTGGTCCAAAACAAATGTAACATTTTATATTCTACATACAAAGTGAGACACGTTTACAAATTTAAAACACACACAAAAACATAAACAAATCAATACTTTACCCAATAAAGTAAAACAGTCATCCATAAAGCAAATTTAATGCACCGCTTCCATGTAATCCTTCTTTCTGCTCTCATTTTGCTGGCTACCTCCATAATGAGACTAATGATGAGGATCAATAGCCCTGTGCTAATAAATGTTTGCAATTATTACAGGTGTCCTCAATTTCAACCAAAAACTCCATTTACAGCTTGTGACATCACCTTAAAAAGGAATGCATTTACTAATGTTCTCAAACAGTTTTTTCTTTCTTTCAGCAGCCTCACTAAAACAGTAATCAGGCTGTTATTGTAGCCCACTGGTCCTGAAATAACTTTCATGTAGACTAGAGCAAGTTATTTCAGGAGCAGTGTGCTATTTTACCATAGCAGCCCGTGTGTGTGTGTTTATGCATGGTATATGTATATATTATATACATGCATGTACAATTGGTTTTCTTCCTATCTAGTGTTCTTATCCTTATGCAAAGTGAAATATAAGCATTTCAGGCAGCTGAAGATAAACAGTCAACCAGGAAGAGCCTATCAGTGCATGCACCATGAGCTCTTGTGCCTAGAATCAGTAGATGGATTTGCAGAATGTTCTAAGTCCCTGATGGCGAACCTATGGCATGCCTGCCAGAGATGGCATGCAGAGCCATTTCGGTGGGCACACACACCATCGCCAGCTGCTCTTCTGGTTTCCAGTGCCAACCAGCTGGTCTTCAAGGGGCCAGAGTGCCAGAAAACGGCCAAAAAAACATGCTGTTTTTGGGCCTATCTCAGGCCATTTTTCTGGCGGTTTTCCAGGCTATTTTCAGGCTGTTTTGGGGGCATTTTCAGGTCATTTTTTGGGCCCAGGAAATGGTCTGAAAATGGCATGAAAAACAGCCCAAAAAACCAAGCATGTGCACCTTGGCCAGCTGGTCTTCAGGTTTCTGGTGCTTTGGCCCATGCGAAGACCAGCTGACCGGTGCACATGCGCATCCTGGAAACCAAGACAGCTGGCTGGCACTTTCCATCACCCACACACGTGCCTGCATGTAGGTGTGTTCCAGTTTGGGCACTTGGAGCCGAAAAGGTTCACCATCACTGTTCTAAGTTAAAATGTAGTTGGCTAATTTGTGGTTTGGTGTGTTCTGCAGAAGAGGCTGGGTCTGGGCCTTGAGTGGAACAAAAAGATACAATATAGGACAGAAGACAATTGATTCCTAAAGAACTCAGGAGAAACAGTTGTGCCCTGCAAGTAGACAACCAAAAAGGTAGTGACTCACTGCTACATGAATACTATATAAGAACTGATATGATGAGTGCTGATCAGGCTCGCCTAGGTACTTATGAAGTGTGCTGCCTGCCTGGGGCATGGATCAGGATTTGACAGCCAAGGATGATCAACTCCATACATATTTGTTCCTTACTGCTAATCCACAGAAGGACAAAAATATTGCAAACCCCAACTGTGGTTTGCCATAAATTTGGCAGAGCCAGGAAGGAAGCTCAAGAAACTTAAAGGATGATCTTGGTTTATAAGGGAAGTCAAAGGAAAGAAGAAGAGGGATGATTGGTTATGTAAATCATGTTGGCAGGATTTCGATTTTGGATCCATTGTCTGAATGGACAATTAGAATAAGAATAAAGAACCAGAATAAACACCTCATGAAGGACGGGTGAAAAATGGCTCACTTTAAATATGGAGAGTTTTATCAGGAGACCTTTCAAATGAAACTTTAACTAAGATGAAAATCCTTAACTGAAAAGTTAAGATAAAGCTCCGGTATTGTAGTAGGTAATAGGAATGTTGCAGTAATGGAGACAATTAATCCACTCAGTAGGAAAAAAAAGTTTAAAAGAATATTGACTCAAGATTTTTGTTCCCCACATGCTGATGTTTAGTATTTCAGAAATCAAACAAGAGAGGTGGAATTCTTAGCACAGGAAGGCAAATATAAAGTAATCAATAGAACAGAAACCTATTGGAAGATTCCTATATTTGGGACATAAAAGTCAAAGAATATAATTGTTTAAAATGAACAGAAGTAGTAGAACAAGTTACACAGTGTAGTAAAGCAATAGCTGCTAAAACTCAATGAATAAACTTTAAGATATTGCAGGAAGCATCTGGGTTAAGTGGATGAATTAATTAATCACCATTGTTGCCTATATTTCCTGTTCCCCAGCTAAAAAGTGAAGAATCAGAAGATGGTTTCCAAAAGCAAATTGCAAATCCTTTCAAAAAGTTTATAGTATTAATGATTATAATACTAAGGAGTCAAATTACTGTTGGGAATAAAGAAGCATGGTCTTTACAAGAAATTCTAGGTTTGTCTTGTAGACAACTTCCTCCTTCAGGGGATGAAGGCCTAAAAGAATTAACTAATTTTGATGGTATACCAATTTTTGTCAAGTTTGCTTTTAACTCTGGAGGAAATAGTATTTCAGGAACTCCTGCATAAAAGTGATTATATTTACAGCTTACAACATGTGCTATTTGTAAACTATGTTGATATTTTTTCAAACCTGATTCTCATGGAACCCTAAATTCCCTGGAATTCCAGTTGAGAAAGATTGTTTTGTAACAATTAACAGGGAAGACTTAATTGAAGAAGTAGACTAGCAAGAGCATTAAGAGGAAGTGGTCGTGTGCACTATCTTGAACTTCAAAAGGTAGCTTTTAAGGAAGTCGGAACAACTATAAATTGATTTCATGCCAGGAAACCTGATGGGAAAATAAGGTGAGTGGGGGGCTCCTTAAAAAAGCAAACATTAAGAGCACTATCACAAAGAATTCCAGAAAGAAAAGGAATATAAGACAGCAGAAGAGGCAATTTGGATGAAGAGGAAGGATAGTCACTAAGGAAGAATACAGATAAATTATCTGGAACTGTAGAGAACTGTAGAACTGAGTTGAGTTTGGTGAAGAACAAAAGAAGCAGAACAAGAACAAGGGGGAAATGATGAAATGTGTGTAGGCATAGGACCTTTATGTGTGCCACTGTTACATACAAATACATGAGGGCTATTGTTTGGGTGAGATCACAACACAAATTTTGTGTATCATTCTACAGAAGCTCTGGATTCAATGGTTGGCTTTGTCCAAATGACCTTCTTCAAATATGTTCAGAATAAAATAAATAGACAATAATCAGTACAGGTAATCCTTGTCTTACAACAGTTCATTTAGTGACTGTTCAAAGTTACAATGGGACTGAAAAAGTGACTTATGACTGTTTTTCACACTTATGACTATTACAGGATCACCTGGTCATGTGATCACAATTCAGCCATTTGGCAACTGACTCATATTTGTGTTGTTGTGTTCCAGGGTCATGTGATCCCCCTTTTGCAACCTTCTGACAAAGTCAGTGGGAATCCAGATTCATTTAACAACCATATTATTAATTTAACAACTACAGAGAATCACTTAACAACTGTGCCAAGAAAAGCTGTAAAATGGGGCAAATCTCACTTAACAAATGTCTGACTTAGCAACATAAATTTTGGGCTAAATTATGGTCACATTTCCAAGACTACGTGCTACTCAGTGAACATAGCAAAATCTAAATCAGTAACAAAGAAAAGGCAGAGCTATACTACCATTTTGTTGTAGTCCTCTCCAACAAATATATACGTTCCACAAGAAATTGTGGAGAGCTGGATAAATGGATAGAATTGATAACTTGATAAATTTCAATTCTGTCCATTTAAAACAGGGGTATCAAACTGGCAGCCTGCGGGCTGAATGCATCATGTGTAGGCCATGCCCACCCCCACAAATGGGAAAAATGTCACAAAACATGTCACAGGGCAAGTTTGACATCCATGGTTTAAAACATGATAATGGAAGTTTATTCTGAATAAGTGCACAGATGTAAAACTACATGAGCTGTAGCTTTAAAGCTAACTGAAAAGAAAGCTGATTATTTAATTGAACTTTTCTAAACCTTTTAGAAATCTTGGAGAATGGATACATACAAATGATGGTGATTCAATGTTTCCCATATTTCAAAATTTGGAAAAAAAGAGGTTCTAATTATTCAGACAGGTTTCTTGCATTGAATAGGAGGCTGGATGTAATGGCATTTAAATGATACCTTCCAATTGTGTGACTAACTTATCCTTTGGAGCAAGTTTATGGGTCAATATGTCATACAGACATAGGGAATTGTGTTGTTTTACTAAGTGTGATTCAGTTAACCATACATAAATAAGTTGTGCAAACACAACTGTTAAGTGACCTTTTTGCCCAGAAGTGCTAATGTCAAAATAAGAATTTGCACAAAGACAATAGTCAAGTAAAAGCTAAAAAGCAAAACTTGCAGGTGGTAAAGCTTGAAATAAGTAAGGCAGGGATCACACCAAAGAGGAAATTGAATTAAATTCTCCTTTAAGCTTGAATACATAGTAACAGGTGCCTTGGACTGCAGTATTAATTGATTCTTTATTTTATATGTATTAAAGACAGCCTAGAAAGGTTTAGTATTTTATATTAATACAGTATAATATTCAGGTTTCTGTGAGTCTTAAGGACTCTGTTAACTGCTTTGGTTCTATGGAGACTATTTTACTTTTATCAAATACACTTTTCCAAGTTCTGATTTCATTGTCCTGAAGTGGGAAAATTGTTGCTATCAGAGGCCTTTCTTTTTTCATTTTTCCTCAATCTCTAAAAGCTGAACAAAGCCACTTTAAACCATGGTTTCTTCCAGAAGCCACAGTGGCATCGCTACAAGCTGTAATTTGTATTAACTATCACAAACACGTTTTAAATTAACAAAATCATCTGCTTTTCAAACAGATTTGCAGCACTCTAGATCTTTCTTTGCTTCACTGATATGGTTGTGTTTTTTTTTAAGAAAAGCCTAAAAAAATCTAGAAACTCTCCAGACCCATAAACAATAACCCACAAAATTTATGCTGATGGATCTGGGATTAAGATTGTCACTCTTTTCTTTTTGTACAACTGGTTGCAGAACTACTGTTTTTTTGTATAACCCAAATGAAATATAAGCAAACTAGTCCAAAAGCAGGATTCAATTCAAGCTAGAAAGTGAATGGGTTATAGGGCTGATATTTTCAGAATTGGGACAATGGAGTAAGGTGAGGTTTGTTTGTTGGTCCAAATTCAGTATGTGAAGCCTCCCAAAGGACTTACCTCCTTTATTTAAAATCTCCCCCCAAACCTGTCACATCCAAAAAAGATGTTTCTTGTTAAATTTGTCACTTGGTTTTTGAGAACAGTAAATATGGATTGGAACAGAGGCTTTTTAGACCACATCTTCAAATTTTGCAATTTTAAGATAAGTGGACTTCAACCTCCAAAATTTCTCAGCCAGCCTGAGCACAACACATTCCAAAGCTCCCAAATTTGAAAAACACTGTTTTAAATAGATTGGTCACAATTCTACTGAATTTGGTGATGGTTATTTGTGTACGGCTTTAAAAATGACGGAGGCAGCTGCCCCATCTGATATTCCATTGACCAATTCTGAATTATATTGCAAGAAAACGTTCCCCCAACTATCTGAAACCTACACATGTCTCAGCTCCCTTTGCTTCCTGGAAGCAGTGGATGCAACTAAAGATTATTAAAGCCACAAGTCCCATATTTTCTGTTGCTTTGTCTTAAGTAATAAACTGAGTAGTTGTGGCTGATGAAAGATAATGTTTTGCTGGTCCTATATGAAATGGTGTAATCCTGAGAAGAATAATCCTGGCTCAATTTAAACATTTTTAAAGGTTGAATTCCAATTGAACTCAAGCTGTAGAAATGATTGGTGGGGTTTTTTCTCTCTTAAAAGCAGATCCAAAAGATTCTCTATTTAGTAGTTTTACATCCTCAATAAACTATAGATCAACCTGTTTGGAGCAAAAAAAAAATTTAAAGTAGCATAAGCACCTGCATGGAAAAATTCCTGGCTCTCTTGTACCAACTGTAGCATAATCTGTTTTCCTCTGCTTTCAAGTTATGGACTAGCTCCCAGCATTTTATCACTGTGTCCCAATCCGTGGCTCTAACTTTTTAGGTATGTGAACCAAAGCAATAATAGCTATATTCAAAACCTGGCAGCCACGGTCTTGGAAGGAGCAAATGTACAAAGCTACTATTATTATCATTGTCACGACTGGAGCTCAACCCATATGCAAAAGTGTTGAAATGCAAATTTTTGTGGCTGACAAGTTATAGATAGTCCTGGCAAGGGACAGGTCTTTCAGCCCCCAACATTCTTTGGGCCTGAGGTTCTAAAGAGTATTTTTGTGTGTGTGTGCCAAAATTGGAATTTTTGCATTCTCCCTCTCTCTCAATGGATTTCCAAAATGAGGCTGTTATTGCATAATGCCCCTCTTATTCAAAGAATGTTACAAGGAGCTCAACCTACTTTGTCCTCCATTTGTTCCCTTCCTGTCTCTTTTCAGAGAAAATCAATTAAAGAGAGAAAGAATAGCTGCACTGTGATCCCTGACTGTAATGCTAGGAGTTCTCTACCTGGAGGGGAAAAACCCCCACAAGCTCTGGCTAAGCAAAAAAGAGGGTTAAGGTCCAGCAACACTTGAAATTAAACCTTGATTTGAAAAGGGACATTTAATTTTGCCCCTTTCCTTGGGAGAAAAGTGATCATGTGATAGAGAGGTAAGTATAACAGTAGAGGCATTCTAATAAACTGCTCGGCTGAAAGGTTCCATTAATGACAGCACATTCTATCACGTTCATCTTTTCATTCAGATTTCCAGTTGGCCATTTCTAAAATGACCTGAAAGGAGTCATTTTGTGGGTTTGAAAGCTGGATGCTGAAGACTAGATTCTGGTATTCAGAAGACTGAAAAAGCAGGTTAGGGATAGATCATCACAGAGAAAATTTATCCACTAAGGCTTCACAACAACTTGATGGCCCTTGATCAGTGGTGAAATTCAATTTTTTTTACTACCGGTTCTGTGGGCATGGCTTGGTGGGCGTGGTGTGGCTTAGTGGGTGTGGCTTGGTGGGCCTGGCAGGAGAAGGATACTGCAAAATCTCTATTCCCACCCCACTCTGGGGCCAGCCAGAGGTGGCCTTTGCAGGTTCTCTGAACTACTCAAAATTTCTGCTACTGGTTCTCCAGAACCTGTCAGAACCTGCTGAATTTCACCCCTGCAGATAATTCATAATGCGTGTATATAGTTCCTTAACTTCCCAACAAGTGTGTGTTACAGAAAAGTAGGCAATATACTGTATAGCAATTTCTCCTGCTTTTTTATCTGCTGAATAATATAAGCTGAAGAAGAATAAAAATCCTCAAAGGAGCCTTTGGAATGGGAAAAAGAAAAACTGAAGAGAGAAGCAACCCTCTCACAATTTCTGAGTGAATTAAAGATCAGGATTGTTAGAAGTAAAAGGAAAGACTATAAAGACTATAAAGTTGGTTTGTAAAGCTCAGGTAACCCTTTACAAACTTTTTGCTGAAAGTAGTACTGAAAAACTTATGCTCATTTTTATAATATTTATGATTTCTATTTTTTTGTTGGCTTTATTTTTCTCTGGCTTTTCCTTTAGTTGTACGTAAAGGAAATTTGTACCTAAATTGTACCTAAAGGAGATTAAATGCAGAATAAGGAAGGGAAGGGAAGGAAGGAAGGAAGGGAAAGAAAGCTAGAATAAACAGGCTTCACTAAAGCCATGTTTTGCAAACATTTGGAGTTGATGTTTGGTTGCTCAATGTAATAAGAGCAGTTTATGACGGAAGTAAGTAAATGGTGTGGAAATGAATAGTAAACTTAGTCAACCACCAAGCAAGGAATAGGATAAGTATGACTGAACACAAAAGTTACTGATCAGTATAAAAGAAGTACAAAACTGAATGAGGATCAAATCACAAGGCATCTATAGAGAAAGAGTGAGTGAATTGAGAGAAAGGAAAAACCAAGAACATTTGAGTGAATGCAGTTGATTAAACCTTCAGAAAGAGAGAAGTGAGAAGTTTAAAGAACAAAAGACCATATATAAGTTCAGTGGACAGATGTTAAAGGAGTAAGAATGGTTGGCAAGAATGTATAGAGAAGTATAGCAAATGGTTTTGGCATAAACTTTAACATATTAAGGTATGTATTTCCATTTCTTTTCTAATTTCTTGCCTTTAATTTCTTTGGCTTATTATTTATTAGTTTCATTTCTATACCAATTCCAAAATGGAATAGCACTGTAATGAGGGTGCATGCATGGACTATATGTATGCTTTTTTTAAAAAAAAAAGTGATAAAATCCTATTGGCTGCAGAGTTCTGCATGCTGTTTTTCAAAGGAAGAGAAGCAACGGATGCACCCGGTCAGAATGAGACTCGGGCTTTGGCTGTGGAACAAAACACTTGAAGTCACAGGGAGGCCTCTTCATAATGTTTAAGAGGCTGAAAAGGGAATTCTATAGAGTGGGTATCTCAGCTTGAGTGAAATATATTTTTCTTTCCCAAAAAGCCCACACATTTTCATACAAGCACTGCCAAAATGGGGCAGGCTGGTTTTGTCCTTTTTCCGAATCAGTTGCAGATTGCTTTTAAGCCTGACACAGGCAGAAAATTATACAAGGTCATGCATCATACTTATCTATAATAGAATTTGCTACTTTTTCAAGGTACGTGGACTGATTTCTTTCTGACACACTAGGCTTTTCAGACATAATACAAAGCCATGATTCAGCATTACATTAACGCACCATTAAGGACTCTTGTCTTCCACTAGGATTCCCTCCTTTTCCTGGGAATTTGCATTTTTGCTTTTGATTATATTTTCTGCTTTATATGAATCCATTAATGAACACAGTATCATTAATGTGTTTATTGAGTGATCTAGTACATTACTGTTTAACGCTTTAATTTCAGGAAATATCAGTGAAATTAAAAATCTTTTAGGTATTGTTATCATTTGTGTTTATCATTTATCATTGAGTAGAAAAAAAAGTCTGTTAATTGCCCGTGCACCTGCAAAACCATCCACAATAGATCCCAGTTTATTTTTTCTCCCAGGTAGATCTAATGAATCAAAAAATGTAGTTTTCTCAACAGTGAAGCTTTTCTGTAGAAGAATGTGAAACTCCTGTGAAAATTGTGCTCCTGTTCACAATACAATCCTGTTATAAAGTACAATTCCGTGAATAAATTTAAATTTTACCAACAAATAAATAAAGGGAGACTAGTATAGCTATTTCAAACTGTTTAGCTCTCATCATACCCTTCTGGATTCGAACCCGGGCCACTTGCATATTAGACAGATGTATTAACATCAAGCAGCCTGGGTTCGAATCCCAGAAGGGTAGGGCTAGCTGATGAGAGCTAAACAGCTTGAAATAGCTATACTAGTCTCCCTTTATTTCTTTGTCAGTAAATTTAAATTTAACACAAAATAGGTTGTGGTGGAAGTGACTGCCTGCGAAGGCTCCTGGATTGGGGCTGAAAGGCGAAAGCAGAAGCAGTATGCTGCCTCCCATATTTGCGTAGACCAGGTTGTCCTGATAGACCAGTCTCACTGGAAAAACATTCAATCCTGTGAATAGCATCACTTGAGAGAGGGAGGAAGATAGGAAGGAAGATAGGAAGGAAGGGGGAGAGAGAGGAAGGACAAGAACCTGCATTTTTCTTTGTCTAAGATCAAAGGAGAAGATGAATAAAGATTTTTCAACTTTAAAATGAATCCTTTGGGAATAAAAATGCAGGTGGTGTTTCCTTGATTTGGCAGTGTTTTCTGGTGCATCAGAATTGTTCATGTTATTTCTCATATTACTTCAATATTTGTCACAAATATGTACTATCACTTACACTGAGGCTAAGTAATGAAGAAAAAATAAATGCATAAACTGGAAGATACTTGTAATCAAGAAGAGTTAAAATATCCCTACAATGGAATGATATCAGTTTGGTAAACTTAAAGAAACAGCAGTCTGCCAATTCTCAATAAATGTATTTTGGAAAAGAAATAGTATATGGAAGGCGATACAGCTGTATACAGCACAAGTAAATATGACACAGTATTCGAATAAAATATTAATATATGACTTACTGGACTTTGCATGCAGTGACAAACCAGGAAAATTAAAAAATTATGGTACCCAGAGGAGGGATGAGTGCTAGTTGGAGCCCAAATGTCATCTGGTACCCTTACCATAATTTGGAGTTATTTCTACAATTTAGATTGATATGCATCAAATATGTGACATTGGCATACAGGCAGTCCTCAATTTACAACCATAATTGAGCTTGAAATTATAGTTGTAATATATAAACAGATCACCACTGGTGGGTCCTACCGGTTCGGACTGGTTTGGCCAAGTAGGTAGTAACTTGGCCGCCCATGCATCTGAACCAGTTCAATTGGCAGCGCCTATGGCACTACCATCTTGTTTTTTGCTTCTGCGCATGCGCAGAAGCATTTTTTTTACTACTGTGCATGAACGCGTAACTTGCATCAAGTGTGTGCGTGCCCAAAAGTGCATCTCTGAGTGAACCGGCAGTAAAAGAATCTGGAACCCACCCGATTACCATGTGACTACATTCAATTTGATGACCTGTTTTCTGGTGGTGGTGAAGAATATCACAGTCAGTCAGATGACTGCAAATAAAATGGCAGACAAAATAATATATTACAATTGGTGGCTTATCTTTGGGCAGTTAGAATCTAATTTTGCATAGACCAAAACAGAACCTGGCCACATTCAGAGAAACTACTACTTACTGATCCGATAACAATAGTTGTATATAGAAGATATCAGTTTTCCCCGTATATGTTATTAGGAAAGGTATTCTATATTTGAGTCCATGAGTCCTTAGAGAAGATGCAGTATAATAGGATGTGAGCTTTAAGTTGAATGGCCCCTTGACCTCTGGGGCACAGTCTCAGTTTACATTGGAGTTTTGTTTTTTTTGTATTGGCCCTCCAAAACTGCTTCTGGGAAGCATGTTGCAATGCACTAAGGTTAATGCCCTTCGGATTTTTGGGACACCTATTTGATATAAATATCTCACTGCTTTAAAAGGGGGAAAGACAGTATTCTTGTCAAGAATATGAAATGAGTTTACTATTGCTTTCTTGGTATTTAAAAAAAAATTCCTAGTGAAAATTTCTTATTTCCTCCCATCCAGTTAAAAGACAAGTATGATGGATATTTTCTAAAAGGGACGAGATCAAACTTTCGTAAGGTTCCTTGATATTGCATCACTGAATTTCAGCATCAGATTACAATGAAAGAACAGGAAGATTCACCTCCATATTTTTACAAGGAAAACAAAAAAAGAGCATTTAGTATTTTGTTTAGATTTAAAACCCACGCTAAGAAAGCCTTCCAGTCTAACAACATATTAGACTTAAAATATGACTAATAGATGACTTAATGTGTTTTGGTAACACAACCAGGTAATGTTCCATTTGCACATCCTCTTGAAGGGCAATAGAAAGACTGATGTTACATATAACACTCCACATTATTTTTGCAGTTGCCAACAGAGAGAAAGCAGACAGGAGACACAACACAGGTATGTTAAAACTCAAATGTATTTTTTATAACAAATGTATTTGTCTTTTCTTTCCTGAGGGCTCAGTTACTTCAAAGATTTGTAATCTTCACATCAGCCTTTTGAAACAGGTCTAAGAGAGATTCAGGATTCTCCCTGTGAGTCTCAGATTGTATAGAGATATCAAGGCCTTTTTGTGCAGACTTCTGTAACAAACAAGAAATTTCATTTTCTCAATTCATAGAGAACACAAATCAATCAACCAATCATATTTTAGCCTACCATGCTGTGGAAGTCAAGCCCCTGTGGTTAGTTTTTGGTTCAGAATGTGTTACATAAGCCAAATTATGTGAACATAAACACTACTTTATTAAAGGATAGATTACCCCTTCCTGAATTGACTGTTTGCATGAGTTTACATTAAAGATGTCTGATATGTAAACTCTATTAAAAGAAGTTATACTACTAACTAATCAGAAGATTCTATACATGCTACAATTTCTCTGTGTTTAAGGTTTTCAGTATTTTGTCCTTAGATGTATTGTCTGCTTGTGTCATTCCCTTGCAATTTGAGGGTAAATGGAGGAAAGACAATGTAGAGATAGCCTGCACTTCCAACTGTTTTGTGGGAAGATGCTTTTGATGGAATGTAAGAAACACAGGGTGACATCTTCCTTTTCCTGTCCAATTTTATTCTGAAATATAGAAATAAATCCACAACCTTCACTCCCAGAAACGAAATAAATAGCTTTCTTTATAATCATACCCTTTGCTGGTGGCTTTTGGCAAAGCTGGGATGGGGGTTGGTGTGTCCATTCTTGTGCTACTCCATCTCTCAGTGGCTTCTGACATTATCAACCTTCTGGACCAACTACAGGGTTTGGGAATGGGAGGCACTGTATTGTGGTGGTTCTTCTCCTTTCTCTATGATCAGATCCAATTAATGCTGATGGGAGTGTGGGAGAAAGTTCTGTCCATCGCTTCACAGCTTAAAGCTTTTGCCCTTCCTGTTTAACATCTACATGGAATCTACATGTGTGAGGCCATCTGTTGGTTTAGGGTCCAGTATTATCACCATGCCAATGATACCAATTGTTCATCTTGACTGAGATCGTTCAGGAAGTGCTGTGGATGTCCTGACCCAGGGTCTAGAGGCTGTTTGGGTCTGGATAAGGGAGAATAGGTCAAGTGGGTTGTGTCTGTTTGGATCCTTCTGGCTGTAGCATTTTTCTTCTTCTTTGGATTTAGATGGTTTCCTCATCTGAGAATAGTACCCAACTTGAGGGAGAGGGTTCTCTCCTGGTCTCATAATTACTGCTTGAAAAAAAGGTGGCAGCTGTTGCCAGGAACACTTTTGCACAGATCTCTCTTGTGGACCAGTTGCAGCTAGAGCCTCAACCTAGAGGCCCTTTAGAGAATCACTCATGCTCTAGTCATCTCATATTGGACTACTGCAATGCACTCTGCATGAGCTGCCCTTGAAGACCACCCAGAAGCTACAGCTGGTGTAAAATAGTGAGATGGGCAACAATGAGCAGACCTTAATATGCCTATATATTATAACTGCTCTGCGAACTGCACTGGTTGCTACTGGTAGTTGGCTTCTGAGTGCAATTCAAGAGGCTGGTTATCACCTATAGAGCTTCTTGTGACCAGCCTAATTGTTTGAGGGAGACCACCTGTCTCAAGTAGACTCACAAGATCAAGTGCTCCTGGGTCAATTAAACAATGTCATCTAGTGGGACCCCAAAAGCATGTCTTCTCTATCAAAGTGCCTGACCTCTGGATGCTGTTTTACCCCCCACCTCGCTCCATGGAGATATGCAGAGTTCCCATCCTACAAAGATCCCAAAAGGTTTTGGAAGTGTGGTTTTGCCTGCAAGTTCGGATTTGGTTGCTTGTTTTAGTTTTATGTGGGAATGATTTTGAGAGACAGGAGGAAGAGCTGCAGTCTAGACAACAGTGTGATAAAAACCGAGTCAGAGGGGAAGGCAGAGTTTAGAGAAAGCATTTCAGAAGGAACCTTCTCGAGTTTTCAGGAAAATAAAAATAAGGGACTTGAAAAATTATGTTACTATAACTTTCCAATGAAGAGTTAATACTCAGGTTGGTGTTTCTTGTCTGCACTACCTCAAAAGGCTGACACTTGCTGAACCCTTATGTTCTTTTGCAACACAATGGGTAATTTTGTTCAGGTATTTGTCTTCTTAACTCTGTAAGCCATCTTCCAAATCTAAATAAAAAATACCTGTTTGTCCTGATGTGAAGACACAACCCACCCACCCACCTACCCAAGTGAAAAGATACATCAAAACAGGAATGGGGAGATTTGGTCATAAGTCATGCCTGGGGAAAAAAAGATAGCTCATTTGGGGTGATGCCACCCCAAGAGTGGGTGTTTGTTCCCCCCACATCCCATGTTTCAAAGTTTTAACTTGCTATGTGAGCTGAGAACAACCTGGTAAAAAGTATGTAGAGATTCTCAGTCATCCAGATCATCATGGTCCCAAGGGTGCTTTTTCTGGAGGCAATTGGATTTTGTTTTTCCTTTGAAGACATTTCGCTTCTCATCCCAAAAGTTTCTTCAGCTCTGACAGGATAGTGGGGAATGGAAGGATTTCAGTCTCCAAGGAATATATACTCTTCCATTCCCCACTGTCCTGTCAGAGCTGAAGAAGGTTCTTGGATGAAGCTTCCTTCATTCCAAAGGTCTTCGAAGGAAAAACAAAATCCAGTAGCCTCCAGAAAAAGCAACTTTGGGACATAACCCGGTTAGCCCAGGGAACTCGTGTCCCCATGGACTCTGGAATCTCCAACGTCTGAAGCGACCCCCCCTGACAGTTGTATAACCGCGGAGGGTTGTTTATCGGTGCGATAAAGGCTGTTTTCTTCCTCCTCTTCCTCCGTCCCCCAGGCCATCACACCGGTCTCCCTCCCCTCTCGGCGCAGCCAGCCCATCCGTTCCCGCCTCGAGAAGGCTGACTCTTCCCCTCTGGCTGGCGGCAGGTCACCAGCGTTTGTTGTCAAAACTGCAAGCGGTCCGCTCCGGAGGCGGCGGCTGCCTGCCCCCACCCCTCCGGGCCGCCTTTACCACATGCCCTTGCTCAAAACCCGGCTTCCCGCCTGGGCTCAAAACTCCGACAAACATTTCCTAATAAGGTTTCGCAGGTATTGGCCAGCCCGCGTTTTCGAAAGGGCAAACCGGGGGGAGAGTTAACAAGGGACCCCGGAGTTGGGTTTTGTGTGTGAAAGCGCCGCTGAGAAAACTTCGCGAGCAAAGAGGGCTTGAAATCCGGCGGGAGTTTCTAACTCGCTTATTACACCTAGCAGCCGCCAGAGAGGTCGCGGTGAGTCCTTCCTCCCTCCCTCCCTCCCTCCCTCTCCCTCTCTCTCGCTCCTGCCTTCTTTCTCCCAGCTTAAGGCGCTGGGCTTTCTATTCTCGATTTAGCTCCTGTACCTAATTTGTCCTCAATGCCTCGGGGAAAAGACAGCGGGAGTTGGAAAAAGATTAAACCCGCAGGAGCAGCGCCGGGTTCCTAAAAGCCACGCGGCTCTTTCCACGTTGCCAACCGCGTTTGTGCATTCAGTACGCGCCTCTTCCTCACGAGGTCTGCGTAATCCTCTAGGGGCATCCGGTGCAGACTTACTTAAGAGTAAGTCCCATGAAGCCGCGTGGGAATGAAAGGAAAAACAACAAAACGCAGGGTTGCAGTCTTGCGAGGGCGCCTGGCGTCGTCCTTTTTTTTGGAGTGGGACTTTCTCTGAATGTGCCCGAGAATAGCTTTTTGCGGACGGCGTTTTAATTCCCAAACAGCTATTCCTCCCCACGCAGCCCAAAAATAGTATATTTTTGTCACAATCCTAATTGACAACAGGGAGGAAGCTCTAGGATGCCGCCTGCAAAACGCAGGCAAGAACGACGGTGGGCGCCGAAGTGGCTCGGGCCATGCGAGGCAGTCAGATTCTCAAATAGCCCCCGCCCCTTTCGCGTTGGCTTGGCTTGGTAACCGTCTTGGTGATGCAACAGATCAAGAGTGCGACCTGCGGATTACCTTGGAAAAGGTGGTTTGCGCTTCGTAAAGCAGCCGGGAGAGGATTGGCGTAAGTGGAGGAAGGGAGGGTTTGAAACCCATCACTGAAGCGCGGGAAATTGTGGTGGGCGAAGAAGCGCTCCCTCCCCCCGCTCCCCCTTTTCCTGGGAGCCTGTGGCTTTGTCAGAAATCTCTGGATCGAAGGTCAGTGTTTCGCCGCCTCGATTTTTTTTCCCTCGCGAAGCGCAACTTATGTTGCGGTTACAAGTTTTCCCTCCCTTTCTGAAAGGAACGCCGAGTTCCTGCATCAAATGTGAGAATCCTCTCAACGGGCTTCTCCGATTGCTACGTGTTGTTTGAAGCGCAGTGCCTGGGGATGGTGTAACAACAATAACAAGAGTTGGAAGGGACCTTGGAGGTCTTCTAGTCCAACCCCCTGCCTAGGCAGGAAACCCTACACCACTTCAGACAAATGGTTATCCAACCTCTTCTTAAAGACTTCCAGTGTTGGAACATTCACAACTTCTGGAGGCAAGTTGTTCCATTGATTAATTGTTCTAACTGTCAGGAAGTTTCTCCTTAGTTCTAGTTGCTTCTCTCACTGATTAGTTTCCACCCATTGCTTTCTGCCCTGCTCTCAGGTACTTTGGAGAATAGCTTGTCTCCTTCTTCTTTGTGGCAACCCCTGAGATATTTGAACACTGCTATCATGTCTCCCCTAGTCCTTCTTTTCATTAAACTAGACATTCCCAGTTCCTGCAACTGTTCTTTATATGTTTCAGCCTCCAGTCCCCTAATCCTCTTTGTTGCTCTTCTCTGCACTCTTTCTAGAGTCTCCACATCTTTTCTACATCGTGGCGACCAAAACTGGATGCAGTATTCCAAGTGTGGCCTTACCAAGGCATTATAAAGTGGTATTAACACTTCACGTGATCTTGATTCTATCCCTCTGTTTATGCAGCCTAGAACTGTATTGGCTTTTTTGGCAGCTGCTGCACACTGCTGGCTCATATTTAAATGGTTGTCCACTAGGATTCCAAGATCCTGCTGATGCCAGATTTCCCCACCCAGCAGATGCCAGAAGCATACGTTTTTGAAATGTCATTCTACCCCATCCCCTACCCTCCCAGTCACGTTTAATGAGCACAGCTCCATGCACACAATTCTTCCTCACGTTCTTGGTGTCCCCACCCCCCCAAGCTCAGAGACTTTATTCTCACAAATGCAAAACACCTTTGGGAATAATTGTGTGTGTAGTGCCAATTTCTCACCCTTCCCCTTTATGCATTTTATCCAAGCTTCAGATTTTTCTGACAGTTAATTGAGCCATAGTTTACTTAATTACTACTTAACTGCTGGGTTTGCATGGCAGCACAAACTAACCACATCTGCTGGTTTCTCTCTCTCTCTCTCTCTCTCTCTCTCTCTCTCTCTCTCTCTCTCTCTCTCTCTCTCTCTCTCTCTCTCTCACACACACACACACACACACACACACACACACATCAATATATGTGTGTGGCTTATCAATGAGTCAGCAACACCTAAGTCAAAGTGTCTGGGTCAAATAGAAATCCGTTCATGGAGCCTTTTAATTTGAAACTGCAAGGCTTAGAAGGATGCACTAATTATTGTTACAAATATATTTTTCATGCAAAAAGAGGCAGAGAAACTTCACAGCACAGTCTTCACAGCCCAGTGCTCCCAGATGCATTGAACTAGATTGAATCACTATAATTTGTGTCAGCCTTCCTCAAATTGAACAAGTTCCAGATATATGAACTTCAGCTCCAGAATTCCTGGAGTAGTGTGGCAATTACTAAGAATTCTGAAAACTGAAATATAAAGATTTGAAAAAGTTTGACCTATGGTTGTGCTGTCTGGGAGATTAAAGGAGTGTGGAAGCCTGGTGAATGTGAGGAGAACAAGTTTAGGAAGATTAACTTTAAAAAAATCTACTGCCAGATGTTTAAGTCCAGTACAAAAGCAACCCAAGATATTTTTTTAACTTTGCATAACAGAAAATATCCTCGCCTTTCCATTTAGCTTGACTCTTGACTTGCAACAGATGGATTGGCTGTTGTATCTTGATAGGATCTTTCTTATACAGGTAGTCGTCCTTTCTTGCCACAGTTTTTAAGTGAATCACTGCAGTTAAGTTAGGAATCTGGTTGTTAAATAAATCTGGCTTTCCAGTTGATTTTGCTTGTCAGAAGGTTGCAAAATGGGATGCTGCAATGGTCGTATGTGTACAAAAGATAAGTCACTTTTTTCAGTGCCATTGTAACTTCAAATGGTCACTAAATAAACTGTTGTAACTGTAGTGATGTTCTAATTGTGGCACTTTACAACCATTGTTGCCCTGACATCTTTTTACCATTTAGCTACGATATTAAATCAATCACATCTATATTATGGCTACAAACCAATATAAGGATGGAAGACAAATAATTTTAAAAGATAAGAAATGTAAAATACACAAAAATAAAAGCATAGCTAGGATATTACCACTTTCTGCATCATGTGATTTTGAGTACTGTAGTTCAGGGGTGTCAAACCTGCGCCATCACATTGTCTTGTGATGAATCATGACTTTCCCCTTCCCTCTGCTAACCCGGGGTAGGTGTGGCTAGTGTGTGATGCATCTGGCCTGTGGGCCACAAGTTTGACACCCCTGCTGTAGTTATACTGTAGCTATTTCTATTTCCTACTTTTAATTATTGTTAGCTTTGGGGGCCATTATATTTATGAGCAAATACATATAGTATTATTCTGAACAGAGAGAAATGGTTATGGAGCAGCTGCTCCCTCTAATATTGTTCTCACACCAGTGATAACACTGGCTTTCATCCCAACTTGACAAATCAGCCACTGTTTTGCAACCTGTTTGATTCAGGCATGTGGTAAAATTTAAATGGCCTGGGGATGATCAAACAGTGGTTAGTTGCTCAAGAGTTCATGCAACTTGCTTTGCTTGCTTGTAGCTTTGTAAAATATTGCATTCTTCTGCAGCAATGCTGTAGGATGCAGCGGAGGCAAAGGTTCTGATAAGATTCAGGAACTGTATTTACTTGGCCTTAGCTGATATTGAAGTTAAGCAGGATCAGAGCTGGCTAGTACTTCAGGAGAGACCACAAGAAAAGTCCACTGGCTGGATAGAGTGAAAATAAAAACACCACCACACAGAGATAATGGCATATGCTTTCTGGGTTGCCATCAAGAAAATTATCTGGATGTAACTGTGAAATTACCAAGAATTTATACCTTGATTTGAAGGATAACTTTAATATTTGACTACACTTTTCTTCATAATAAGGGATTCTGAAATCAGTATCTTCTTTGGTCATGGCTAAGATATAGAACAGTCTAGATTCAGAAGGGTCTAGAATCTTCAAGGGCATTATTTAATTAAACTGGGTGATATTCTAAACATACCAGCTTTTTTTAAAAATCATGATTTAATCCAGTGTGGTGAACATCTCTCGGAATTAGAACCCCAAAGATCTAGTCTGGTGCTTAAGGTGTTGATTTAGAAATCAGGAGACTCTGAGTTCTAGTCCTGCTTTAGGCATGAAAAGCCTGCTGGTGTTATGGGGAAAATAGGAGAAGGAAGGACTATTAGGCATGTTTGCCACCTTTGACTCGCTTATAAACAATAAAGGCAGGCTAAAAATAAAGAAAATAAGAATAAACTTGTTAGTAGAAGATGAAAAATGGTCATCTGACCAGCAACTGTAGTAAAATCTAAACTTAATGGACTCCCCCACTGCAGGGAGGTGGAACCGATTAAGTGGTTCCGCCCCAGGCACCTGATGGACCTGCTGGGATTTCAGAAGGAGCTTGGGGAGATACCTGACACTCTTGCCCACAATCCGACTGAGTCGTTGGTCGCCGCCTGGAATACAGCGGCGACTGAGGCGCTAGACCGGATTGTGCCTTTGCGGCCTCTCCGCGGCAGTGGATCCAGGAGGGCACCTTGGTTCACCGAGGAACTCCGGGAGATGAAGCGCCAAAAGAGATGCCTAGAGCTACGCTGGAGGGCTAGCAACTCCGACGCTGGAGGGCTAGCAACTCTGAATCCGACCGAACACTACTAAGAGCCTTTATTATGACTTACCTAGTGGCGATACGGGTGGCAAAATGTGCACATTTTTCCGCTCTTATTGCGTCCACGGAATCTCGCCCAGCCGCCCTGTTTAGAATAACCCGTTCCCTCCTGAAAGGGGGGGAAACGGGGGATGCCTTACAGGGACGGGCTGAGGAGTTTGCTCAGTTTCTGTCGGACAAAATCGCTCAGATTCGGACAGACCTTGACTCCATTTGGACAGAACCAGCGGAGATGCCGAGGGAGGGTCTTGCTCAGACTTCCTGGAATGAATTCCAGCTTGTCACCCCTGAGGAAGTGGACAAGGCCATGGGAGCGATGAGTGCCTCCACCTGTTTACTGGATCCGTGTCCCTCCTGGCTGGTTTCAATCAGCAGGGAGGTAACACGAGGCTGGCTCCAGAGAATTACGAACGCTTCCTTGCGGGAGGGATCTTTTCCACAACCTCTGAAGGAGGCGGTGGTAAGACTCCTCCTCAAAAAGCCTTCTCTGGACCCAGCTATTCTTAAAAAGTATCGTCCAGTCTCCAACCTCCCTTTCTTAGGGAAGGTTGTTGAGAAGGTGGTGGCCCTCCAACTCCGGCGGACCTTGGATGAAGCAGATTATCTAGACCCTTTTCAGTCTGGTTTCAGGCCTGGTTACTGCACCGAAACCGCTTTGGTCACACTGACCGATGATCTCTGGCAGGCCAGGGATAGAAGACATTCCTCTATCCTAGTGCTCCTTGACCTCTCAGCGGCCTTCGATACCATCGACCATGGTATCCTTCTGCGACGGCTGAAAGAGGTGGGAGTGGGAGGCACCATTTTACGGTGATTCTCCTCTTACCTCTCTGACAGGTCGCAGTCGGTGTTGGTCGGAGGGCAGAGGTCGACTCCCATGCCCCTTAATTATGGGGTGCCGCAGGGGTCGATCTTGTCCCTCCTCCTATTTAATATCTACATGAAGCCACTGGGTGAGATCATCCGCCGGCACGGGATTAAATACCACCAGTACACGGACGACACACAGCTGTATCTGTCCAACTCAGCATAGCGGTGGAAGTGATGTGCCAGTGCCTTGAAGCTGTTAGGGTCTGGATGGGAGTGAACAAACTTGCACTCAATCCTGACAAGACCGAGTGGCTGTGGATGTTGCCCCCTAAGGACAGCCCAGCTAGTCCGTCCCTAAGCCTGGGAGGAGAAAATGTGCTCCCCTCAGAGAGGGCCCGCAACTTGGGGGTCCTCCTGGATCTGCAGCTGACGTTGGAACATCACCTGTCGGCTGTGACCAGGGGGGCCTTTGCCCAGGTTCGCCTGGTGCACCAGTTGCAGCCCTATTTGGACTGGGAGGCACTGCAAACAGTCACTCACGCCCTCGTCACCTCAAGACTGGATTACTGTAATGCGCTCTACATGGGGCTGCCCCTGAAAAGTGTTCGGAGACTACAATTGGTCCAGAATGCAGTCGCGCGAGCGATACTGGGTGTACCTATCTTCCGCGAGCTGCACTGGCTCCCTATTGGTCTCCGAGCACGATTCAAGGTGCTGGTCATTACCTTTAAAGCCCTACATGGCCTAGGACCCGGATATCTACGAGACCGTTTTCTGCCGCACACCTCCCTAAGACCAATAAGATCGCACAGGATGGGCCTTCTCCAGGTGCCATCAGCTGGACAATGTCGGCTGGTGACGCCTCGGAGTAGAGCCTTCTCTGTTGCCGCTCCGGCCCTATGGAATGAGCTACCCCCAGAGATCCGGACCCTGCCCACTCTCATGGCCTTCCGTAAAGCTATCAAAACCTGGCTATTCCGGCAGGCCTGGGGTTGTTGAGCTCTTGATTGAGGTCCAGCCCCGCTTAGACTGCGTGTATGTTGTGTCTTTTTTAATCTGCTGTGTTTTATTTGCTTTTAAGTTTTTTTTCTTATTATTTTTATTTCTGTAAGCCGCCCGGAGTCCTCCGGGATTGGGCGGCCTATAAATTTAATAAATAGAAATAGAAATAGAATAGGTGCCCATTAAATACAAATTTATGTAATGAATGTAATTTGTCCCTATTTATTTTAAATATATGTTAATTAATCTAATTAATTATCTAAATGATGTAAACTGATGCAAATTATATCAATTTCTTTAGTGATCTGGACTGTTTCAGAAACACCAGCTTTGTTATTTGTAGATAAGCACAAACTAATTTTTAGCTGTGGCATCCTATGTCTAGGAAATGGGTATCTTTGAAATCAAAGTTTTATTATGTTTATAGAAGTGTGCAAGTGATTTGGGATGCATAAGCAGGACAGTTTTGAGTCTGCATGGATTTATTCCCAAGTCACACTTAAGAGGGTTAGTGTGAGATAAGTAATATGTTAGGGAAACATGAAAAAGGAGGTTAAATTAAATCCAAACAGTTCCAGGCATGCAGAAAGTTTAGCTAACTTCACCCAATGAGTCATGTTGTGGGAAAACCTAAACCCAGTTAACAAGCTTCTTTTGTCTAGTCCTCTGAGAAAAGATGCTGTACAAAGGAAAACTGTAATACTGAAAATCTCCATTAACAGAACTAATGAATTAAGAAATAAGAAATAAACCATGGCTCATGCACAGAGCAACATACTTCAAGCATTAGTAGACGGGAACAGTTATTATGTGGTTAATCTTTGGTGAGATTCACAGCCTTTGGGGCTGGTTGGTAGCTCAACAGCTCGAGTCCTAACCAAGGACCTAGGAACTGTTAAGGTAACGTCGGAGGACATAACCTGTTCCAAGTAGGGTGGTTTTTTTGTACAGTCAGAATGTTCACGTCTGATAAATTTAGAATTTCCAAATAGCAAGGTAGCCCTTTAGGTATTGCTCCAAGGGCTCCAATTGCAATTGGAACAACACTCAATTTCTTTTTCCACAGTCACTCAACTTCAATTTGCAAGTCCCGGTACTTTGTAATTTTTTCTTGCTGCTTATCTTCGATTTGCGCATCACCATGTATTGCAATGTCAGTGAACCAAACTTTTTTCTTTTCAACTATTGTTATGTCAGGTGTGTTGTAGGCCAAGTGCCTGTCAATCTGAATTCTGAAATCCCACAAGATCTTGACTTTTTCATTCTCTAGAACCTTCTCAATCTGATGTTCTCAGTAGTTTTTGCTGTACTCAAATCCAAACTTCTGGCACAATTTCCAGTGAATGATCTTAGCAACTCAGTCATGGCGTTGTAGGTAGTCTGTGAAATTTTGCTACACCCACTGATCAAATGGTCGACTGTCTCATCTTTCTCATTACAGAGGCAACATTTGCTGTTGGTGGTAACATGCTGAATTTTTGCCTTCCTGTAATTTGTGGCTAAGGCTTGCTCTTGAGCTGCCAAAATAAAGCCTTCTGTTTCGTTTTTTCAGTACTCCTGATCTTAACCAGTTCCAAGTTAGCTTTTGATCAGCTTTGCCTTCAATACTTTTCAAGTATTGGTCATGCATAGCTTTGCTTTCCAATTTTTGGCTCGCTTCTCAATTACTTCTTTCTTGTACTCAGCTTTCAATTTAGTCTTCAGAAGGCCTCCATTATTTACTTCCTTAATCATTGGTTCTTCACTTTCTGGATGTAGTCATTCAAGGTGTTATTTGAATTTGTTGTTATTATTATTATAGATTGTTATTAAACATTATTATTAACATTATTTTTATTTATTTATTTATTATCCAGTATACCTTCTTCCTCATATTTTCCTCATAACAATAACTCTGTGAGGTGACTTGCACTGAGAGAGAGAGCACTGCTAGCCAAGGTTACCCAGCCGGCTTTGATGGCTGAACTCATGGTCTCCTGCTTTCTACTCTGCTGCCTTAGCCACTAGACCAAACTGATCTACTACATGCCTACTACAACTGGCCAGATCAATGGGGAAGAAGTTTGTGATGTCATGAAGGCTTGTAGATCTCTTCTAGTGAGGTGGTTTGTGCAGGGGTGAAATCAGTTTACCTTCGCTACTGGTTCGCAAATGTGAGCGCACGCAGGACCTAGGTTTATCATGTACAAAAGAGGTGGCCATATAAGTTTCTAAATAAATAAATGAATTAATAAATACAATTAAGCTGGAATAGCAGGAGGTATAAAACAGACTATTTTTAAAAAGAAGAAATCTATCTACATTCTCTTTCCATAAGAACTAGGACCTTGCCTGGGAAAAATATAGCAATAATACTAGACTTAAATACCGCTTCATAGTGTTTTTACAGCACCCTTTAAGTAGTTTACAGAGTCAGCATATTGCCCCCAACAATCTGGGTCCTCATTTTACCAAAGGATGGAAAGATGGAAAGTTGAGTCAAACCATGAGCTGGTGATACCTGAACTGCCAAACTGCTGGCAGTCAGTAGAATTAACCTGCAATGCTGCATTCTAACCACTGTGCCATCATGGCTCTTATAATATAACACAATTAAAAGCCAATTGAAAAGTATCCTTCTAAAAATCACAAGGGCAACTATACTTAAAGTAGAGGAAAACATCAACAAGAAATAGCAACGTGGGTGTTGGGTGAGGCTATTTCACAATACTACAACTGAGAAAGTGTTTTACTCCATTCTTCCCTCAGGCATTGGGATGGGAGAAGAATAGAGGAGAATTGACATTATGCAGTATGAGAGTCTGCTTGAATTTTATCTAATTCTAGATTAATCAATGGGATCAGCGTAAGGGATCAAAGGATGTTTTCTTGCAGTTTCTATAGGAAAAAAGAGAGTCAGAACTTAGTCAAGTCTTTTACACTAATTCTCAGTCAAACTTGCCTGGATATCCCAAAGGTGCTTTTTCAGGAGGCAACTAGACTTCATTTTTTTCTATGAAGAGGTTTTGCTTCTCATCCAAGAAGCTTCCTCAGCTCTGATGGTGGGGAATGGAAGGATTTATACTTGCAGACAGCTGGTCATTTGCATCAGAGGTGATGTTCTGCCAGTTTGCCCTGGTTTCGGCGAATCAGTAGTGGCGGAAGCAGGAGGCTCTGCCCACCCACCCAGACATCATCATGGATGCTTTGCACATGCACAGAAGGTTCTGCACATGCAGAGAAGTGCCACACACCAGTCATCCGGTAGTGATGATTGGAGCGTTTCATGTCTGATTTGCATCCTTTTAGAGGGTTGTTGAAGCACTTGGAGGTTTATCTGTGTCATCAGGGTCATCTGAATAGTGCTCCTGATTCCTGTAGTCTGCAATTGTTTTCTTCTAGGTCTAGGATGGGAAGCAAAACATCTTCAAAGAAAAAAACAAGAAAGCCCAGTTGCCTTCCGAAAAAGCATCTTTGGGACACAAAGACCTGGATGACTGAGGATCTCTACAGAGATTTGCTGGGATATTGTTCTTTTTTCTTTTTAAAGGGTTGTTTCTATTGTAGGTTAAACATATCAAGTTCCTTTTACCATTCTTCATAGTGGATAGCCTCCAGACTTTTTATTGTCTTCTGAACTTGGTCCAATTTGTCTATTTTTTAATTTGTCTCAAAAAGAATAATCTAAATGGGATCTTACTAAAGCAAAAATAAAGTGGAACAATTAATTTGTGGCCAGGATTTTATGTGCCTGTTAATGTGCCTGTTATGTGCCAGGTGACATTTGCCTTTAAAGCAGCTGCATCACATTATTCACTCATATGTAACTTGTGGTCAGTGAGGTCTCTCAGATGCTTTTCACACATGATACAGCCAAATCAAGTCTTCCTGCTTTTTACCTTTCAGATTTCCTTCCGAGATGCAGAATTCTGTTTATCTCCCTATTCATTTCAGCCCATTGCTCAAGACAGTCTTTTAAAATCTTCTGTCTTTCCATGTTAGACCTTCAAGCTCAGAGTAGGAAACCAATGTCATGTTGGCCATTACAACTAATACTGTAAAGTATAATGACAGAATCTTGCGATTAGGTTCTTGGTTCTCCCTGAAATTGGTTGCTTTCTTGCAGACGCTTCATTATCCAAACGAGGTAACCCAAACTAGGTAACATTATGCTAGCTCAGATGTTACCTAGTTGGGTCATGAAATGTCTGCAAGAAAACAACCAAGCTCAGGGAGAACCAAGAACCACGGATCCCTCATTTTAATCCTGAGCTACAAATGTATGCTGATTATTGTGCATTTGAAGGGACAATAAAGATTCTGTTCTGTTCTGTTCTATTCCATTCCATTCCACTCCAAATACTCTCTATTAGAATCTTGCAAGTTTGAACATTCCTGCCCCTTCCTCCCTTTATCTTTGTAAGAATTATAAAGGTTTTGTCTCAGATACTGTCTCAGGTTACAGTACTGTCCCAGACTCTGATTTCTTCATCTAACCATTATCTTGGTAGTAGCTTTTCTTCCTATCCCTCAAGGTTATTTTCTCTGTCCTCTATATTTCTCTACATAGAGATTTGTGCCATGTGAAAACTATGCTAAGCATCCCCTCAATCCCTCATCAAAATCATTGATAGAAATGTTGAACATCACCGTGTGAAAGTGGACTCTTCGGGTATGGTCATTTAGCCCCTACTCTATAACTGTGTTGTTAGAGAACTTGACATATCATTTGAAATATGTGCCAATATGTAAATATATGTTCAATCTGACTTCTGGTTAGAATATATTGTATCAACTAAATGTGTTTGGGATTATACCCTATCCAACTGGGTGGTTTCTCTTAAAATGTTTTTACATATGAAGTGGAGTCTTATGTTTATTTTTCTTGAACATTTTTAATTTACTGGCTCATTGAATAGCTTATTTTTGTGTTTGAAGAGAGGGTGACAACATGCATGCTTAGAATCATTAGACCAGATTCTACACTACAGTTATCTCACTTAATCAAACTTTTGAGAGGTCGGTGAAAGATTGTTAAGTATCAAAGTACAATATATGTTTAAAAGGGCCTAATTTGTTTTTTTAATAGTTGATATAATTAATAATTATATCCAGAATATTATATTAATGGGAATAATTTCCTACTAAAAATTACCCTCCTTCCGTCACTTATTATAATAGGGAGATTTTGTTTGTTGGTGGAAAAATGCACATTTGGAAGGACACATTAATAATTGGCATTATTGGGCTAGAGGACAAGACAGTTTCTAAGCAGATCCCACCAGTTTAAGCACATTGTTTAAGAAGCATCAGTTAATTTGAAGTTGTGTTCCAGATCTTTTTTTTTCTTTTTTGAGGGTAGCAGCTTTGCTTTGTAGGGAAACAAATCCTTTCATGATCTGAGAGTTATAAATGATGATGCTTAGCATTTTACCAACATTTTTGAAAGTTTTCCTGCTTCCACAGGAGCCACTTATTTTGTGGCACCAGAGGCACAACCTTACTGGAAGACAACTTAGATTAAAACATGGAATTTGCTGACAGGTTGTTCAGGGTCTGATCTGGGACCAGGGATTTCAAAACTCTGAAATAGCAGCTATCCTATGGGAACATGTGCAGATATGAACAAAGTTGTTCATTTACTGATCATCAGCACTGTCAGTAACCAGGTCAAGGATCTTCCCTTTGCAACCAGCAGTCTTTCATAACTGTTTTACATCACACTTTGCTAAGTTCTGTTTTTTTAATGCCCTGTTTTTATAGCGCCACAAATATCTGTGTCACTTCAAAACTTCTCTCGGAAACTTTATTGTATAGAAACTAACATAGTAACACAGGAAACAACAAACAAGAATTTAGAGATGTAAATCATACACCCATCTCAAATTAAACTATTGGTTTAACAATTGTTCAACGTTATGACAGTGCTGAAATAAATGACTTACAACCAGACGTCACATTTGCCACCACTGCAGTAGCCCCAGCAGTAACATGATTGAAATTCAGGTGCTTGGTAATCAATGTTTATTTACAAAGATTGCAACTTCACAGGATCATGTGATTGTCATTTGCAAATTTCCCAGGGGGCTTACAACAAGCACACTCAATAAGGAAAGCCAGATTTAGAGTTTAGATTTTAGAGTTTTATTTCATTTGTATGCCGCCCTTTTCCCAAAGGGGACTCAGGGCGGCTCACAACTCAAACAAGGGAAGGGGGATACAAACAGTTTAACAACAACACAAAACAATACATAGTTAAAAGCACAACAATCATACCATTCGAGATAGGGGCAACGAATCTTTAGCCCCAGGCCTGTCGGAACAGCCAGGTTTTAAGGGCTATGCGGAAGGTCTGGAGGGTGGTGAGGGTACGAATCTCCACGGGGAGTTCGTTCCAGAGGGTCAGAGCGGCCACAGAGAAGGCTCTCCGAGTAGTCGCCAGTCAACACTGGCCAGCGGATGGAATTCGGAGGAGGCCTAGTCTGTGGGATCTAATTGGTCTAGTGGAGGTAATTGGCAGCAGGCGGTCTCTCAAGTACCCAGGTCCAATACCATGAAGGGCTTTATAAGTGACGACTAGCACCTTGAAGCGTATCCGGAGTCCAATAGGCAGCCAGTGCAGCTCGCAGAGGATAGGTGTTACGTGGGTGAACCGAGGTGCACCCACAATCGCTCGCGCGGCTGCATTCTGGACAAGCTGAAGACGCCGAATACTCTTCAAGGGCTGCCCCATGTAGAGCACGTTGCAGTAGTCCAGTCTGGAGGTCACAAGGGCGCGAGTGACTGTTGTGAGAGCCTCCTGGTTCAGGTAGGGACGCAACTGGTGCACCAGGCGAACCTGGGCAAATGCCCCCCTGGTCACAGCTGACAAGTGGTGTTCAAAAGTCAGCTGTGGGTCCAGGAGGACTCCCAAATTGCGGATCCTGTCTGAGGGGCGTACTGTTTGACCCCCCAGCCTGAGAGATGGAACACTTGGCCAATTAGTAGGAGGGAAGCACAGCAGCCACTCGGTCTTATCTGGATTGAGTACAAGCTTGTTAACCCCCATCCAGTCCCTAACAGCCTCGAGGCCCTGGCACATCACATCAATCGCTTCATTGAGTTGGCACGGGGCGGACAGATACAGCTGTGTATCATCCGCATACTGGTGGTATTTTATCCCGTGCCGTCGAATGATCTCACCCAGCGGTTTCATGTAGATATTAAATAGGAGGGGGGACAGGACCGAACCCTGCGGTACCCCACACGTCAGGGGCCTAGGGGTCGATCTCTGCCCTCTGACCAACACCGACTGCGACCTGTCCGAGAGGTAAGAGGAGAACCACCGTAGAACAGTGCCTCCCACCCCCACCTCCCGCAGTCGTTGCAGAAGGATACCATGGTCGATGGTATCAAAAGCCGCAGAGAGGTCAAGGAGCACTAGGACGGCGGCATGACCTCCATCCCTGACTCTCCAGAGATCATCGATCAGTGCGACTAAAGCGGTTTCCGTGCTGTAGCCAGGCCTAAATCCCGACTGGAAGGGATCTAGATAATCGGTTTCCTCCAAGGACCGCTGGAGCTGAAAGGCTACCACCTTCTCAACAACCTTACCCACAAAGGGGAGGTTGGAGACTGGACGATAGTTGTTTAGGACGGCTGGATCCAAAGATGGCTTCTTCAGGAGGGGTCTCACCACCGCCGCCTTTAGAGCGGGGGGAAAGATCCCCTCCCGAAGAGAGGCAGCAACAACCGCCTGGATCCAGCCCCGTGTCACCTCCCTGCTGTTAGCTACCAGCCAGGAGGGGCACGGGTCCAGTATATATGTGGAGGCACTTACATCTCCCATGGCCTTGTCCACGTCCTCAGGGGTAACCGCTTGAAAATCAATCCAGTGATGTCCTACCAGATTATCCCCTGGTGCCTCAGCTGGTTCTGCGCAATTGGAGTCCAGGTCTGCCCGAAGCCGAGCAACTTTATCCGCGAGGAATTGGACGTAGTCCTCAGCTCTGCCTTGCAAAGGATCGCTTAATGATGGCATGATTCACTTAATAACTGTGGCAAAAAAGCTAGTAAAGTCAGGCATGACTCACTTAATGATCTTATCACTTAGTAATGAAAATTCTGTTCCCAGTTGTGGTCTAACTCAGGGGTCCCTAACTCCTGAGCTGCAGCCCATTAATGGGCTGTGAGCTATTTACAACTGGGCTGTTGAAATAGTGAGTGTGCATGTGTGCTCTATTTGCGTGAGTGGCACACCGTTCGCACAAATAGAGCTACATATGTGCATGCACACTTGCTGGCTGCTTGTGTGGAACCATCCCCTCTCCTCTGCCAGTCCCCAAAGCTGGAAGCTTTGGGGAACCTGGTCTAAGTCAAGGACCAACTGTGTATTGTTTTTAAATGATGAATCAAGCCGAAACTCTTTAAGAAGTTTTATAGAATCATAAAGTTGGAAGGCCCCATTCAGGTATTTAGTCCAATGCCCTGCTCAATATGGGAATCCAAATTATTATTGACTTTTTGCCTTTAATTACGGGCAATTAAAAAAAGATATACAAACAGATTTAAAAAAAGAAAAAATACAGGAATAAAACAGAATGAATAAACAAGGGATTTAAAATATCATAGAGATTACATTTCCCCAGTATGTCATTAATCAAGAACAACTGAATATGTTATGTTTAAAAATATAAAAATCACTATCAAGCTTTAAGCTAAACAAAGTTATCAAGACCCATGGTCAATACAGTATAAATCGCTAAGATTATATGTTGCAATAAATTGAGCCCATATTATTAAGGGATTGTTTTAATTTAGATACCTGTAAAATTGAAATATGGATTCTGTGCATTGAAAAACCCAATCCATGGATTTAATATGTAACTGAGGAATGGTTTCCAGTTTAAACTGAATTCCACATCAGACTTAATTTTAAATATAAACTAAGAATCTAAATTGAAGCATCATAGGAGCATATATCCAACACTTTGATAGGTAATTGATTTCCCTTTCTATGAGATAGTTTTTTTTCTCATTTAAAGCCAAAATAGACTGTAGGAACTGACTGTGATTACTTTATCCTTCCTTTCTTTTCCTTTCTTGAAGCTGTCTTCAGCCCTTCAAACTTTGGTGACAGCTTGATTAGTGCTGGGAGAAGGAGTCAATACCCATCTGCTTACAATAGTTATAATAATAGTTATAATACCTAAGAGTTCTTGTCTGAGGAATGTAGAAACAGTGAAGAATTAATACAGTAGCTTATTAAAAGGTAGCTCCAGCAAACCAATTAAAATGGTGGAAGTTCCCATGCTAAAAATCAGTAGCTTTGCAGTAACTTTTAACTTCTATAGATGGCTAACATACAGTATATTATAAATGCTTGCAGCTGCATAATTTCATACCACAAATGAAAGCTGTGATAATTCTTATAAATAGAGACGTAATGGTTCTTTATTTTTCAGCAAGCTTAATGAATATTTAGCTTCATCCTATAGGACATGTACTTGTGGAGTGCAGAGAAGCCAATTCTTCTAAGGTTTATTTTAACAGCAAGAATCAAAAATGATTATGGGGTTGACTTTTTTTCTTTTTTAGGCCTGAAGCTGCCAGGTTTATAATGAAAATGTGAAAATCTCAGTTTTCATTTTAAATATATAGGAAAGGTTTATAGTGTTTTTATATAAGAAAAAAGAAAAGCATGTGAAACTTCAGTGTCTGTGGGTTGAAATGGGGGAATATGCTGTGTTGAAGATGGAATGAACACCAAACATGTGGTAGAGGGATAGCAATCGATGTTATGCAGAATCCACTTAGCTAACATGCTTAGAAATGTAGTAATGGCAGCTAAGCCAAACCACATGATTGGCTAGTCATTCTTATTTAGTAAAGCTTATTTTAAGCGTAGTTTTAAGTACATGTTTGCTTCCCCTGTTATTTCTCTTTGGAAAAGATTGATAAAAATCAACATGATTTATTTTCGTAGTGACTAACAAAAGCTCATTTTATATCAATGGCTTGCTTTACTGTCTCTAAATGTAAAAGGACCTTGGATCAATCCCAGAAAACAAAATATGGGGGTTTAATAGTAGTAGGATCAAACCAGTGGTGGGTTGCAGGCGGTACGCCCTGGTATGGGCGTACCGGAGCCTGCCCAGAGCACCGGGTACCGCTCTGGTACGGTGCTCCAGAGGGCCCACCCACCCGCCCACACTCCTTACTGGTCTTTAAAGTCTTCAGTGCTTCCATGCAGGGCGCATACAGCACCCGTGTGATGCTCTGCCGAGCAGCTGGAGCGTCATGGAGGCTAGCGGAGGCATCGCTGAATGGTAAGACGTGCACGTGTGCGCTGTGCACATCCATGTGGACGCCACCGGGCCCGTTCCAACCGTACTGGTTGGAACGGGATCTGGAACCCACCACTGGATCAAACCAAAATCCTACTAGTATGGCATTCTCTTAAATAATGAGGATTTCATCAATGCTTTATTTAAATGTGTAATTATCCAATGTTTTCTCTTTATTTCCTTTATGGTTCCTAAGACTTTAGAATGTATTGCTATATGATATAATTTTAGAATTCTCTCTTGCAAATAAAGGAGATGGAAATTTGAATGGCTAATCTTTTCCCCTTGCAAATCTTTTTCCCCCTCAAAATCTCTCTTGAAACTTAGAAATTTGTAAGGTGTTTTTATGTAGCTCAGGATTGAACACTGGAGTCCTTGATGCTCTTTGAACTTGATTGTTTTTTGCAGCCATTTTATTACCCAATTTCTGTTATTTTTATCTTCTGACAAAAATATACTTTATTTGGTATAATTGGATAATAATGATTTAAATAATTACACATTTGATTTATTGTTGAAATAAATTATTAAAAGTTGTAGTAGTTGTAGTTGTAGTTTATTCAATTTGTATGCCGCCCTATTCCCGAGAGACTCAGGGCGGCTAACAACCAAGGAGGGAAGGGGATACAAATAGGAAAATAAAAGACAGACAGGTTAAAATACAACAACAGTCACAACATTCAAGTGGGGCTGGAAATTCATCAGCCCCAGGCCTGCCGAAACATCCAGGTCTTAGTGGCTTTGCGAAAAGCCGGAAGGGTGGTGAGGGTCCGGATCTCAACAGGGAGATCGTTCCAGAGGGCCAGAGCAGCCACAGAGAAGGCCCTTCCCCGAGGAGTTGCCTGTAGAGTGCATTACAGTAGTCCAGTCTTGAGGTCACAAAGGCGTGAGTGACTATTCGAAGGGCCTCCCAGTCCAGGTAGGGTTGCAATTGGTGCACCAGGCGAACCTGGGCAAATGCCCCCCTGGTCACAGCTGACAGATGATGTTCTAAAGTCAGCTGCAGGTCCAGGAAGACTCCCAAATTGCGAACCCTTTCTGAGGGCCGTATAATTTCACCCCCCAGCCTGAGAGATGGAGTAAATGGCCAATCTTTGGGAGGAAGCATCAATAGCCACTCAGTCTTGTCGGGATTGAGTGCAAACTTGTTCATTCCCATCCAGACCCTGACAGCCTCCAGGCACTGACACATCACTTCAACCGCTTCACTGAGTTGGCATGGGGTGGACAGATAAAGCTGTGTATCGTTTGCATATTGGTGGTATTTTATCCCGTGCCGACGTATGATCTCACCCAGCGGCTTCATGTAAATATTAAATAGGAGGGGGAACAGGACCGAATCCTGAGGCACCCCATAGTTGAGGGGCCTAGGGGTCGATCTCTGCCCTCTGACCAACACCGACTGCGACCTGTCCGAGAGGTAGGAGGAGAACCACCGAAGAACGGTGCCTCCCACTCCCACCTCCCGCAACCGCTGCAGAAGGATACCATGGTGGATGGTATCGAAGGCCGCTGAGAGGTCAAGGAGCACTAGGATAGAGGCCTGGCCCCTATCCCTGGCTCTCCAGAGATCCTCGATCAGCGTGACCAAAGCAGTTTCTGTGCTGTAGCCAGGCCTGAATCCAGACTGAAAGGAATCCAGATAACTGGTTTCATCCAAGGACCTCCGGAGTTGAAAGGCCACCACTTTCTCAACAACCTTCCCTACAAAGGGGAGGTTGGAAACTGGACGGTAGTTACTCAAGATGGCTGGATCCAAAGACGGCTTCTTCAGGAGGGGTCTCACCACCGCAGCCTTTAGAAGGAGCGGGAAGGATCCCTCCCAGAGAGAGGTGTTAACTATCGTCTGGATCCAGCCACGTGTCACCTCCCTGCTGTTCGCGACCAGCCAGGAGGGGCACGGGTCCAGTATACAAGTGGAGGCACTCACCGCTCCCATGGCCTTGTCCACTTTCTCAGGCGTGACAAGTTGAAACTCGATCCATAAATTCCGCTCAAGACCTTCCCCCGGTACCTTGGCTGGCTCTGAGCAATTGGAGTCCAGGTCTGTCCGAATCCGAGCGACTTTATCCGCTAGAAACTGAACAAACTCCTCAGCTCTACCTTGTAAAGGGTCATCCGCATCCCTCCCTTTCAAGAGGGAGCGGGTTATTCTAAACAAGGCGGCTGGGCGCAATTCAGCGGACGCAATAAGAGCGGCAAAATGCGTACATTTTGCCACCCATATTGCCACGAGATAGGCTCTGACATAGGCTCTCATCAGTGCTCGGTCTGACTCAGAGTTACTGGCCCTCCAGCGGCGCTCTAGACGTCTCTTTTGGCACTTCATCTCCCAGAGTTCCTCGGTAAACCAAGGAGCCCTCCTGGATCCACTACCTCGGAGAGGCCGTAAAGGCGCAATCCGGTTTAGAGCCCCCGCCGCCGCTGTATTCCAAGCAGCAACCAAGGTCTCCACCGGACTGTGGACAAGAGCGTCAGGTATTACACCAAGCACCGTCTGAAATCCCATAGGGTCCATCAGGCGCCTGGGGTGGAACCACCTAATCGGTGGTTCACATGGAACCTGCTTATATTTACTTGTGGAAATATAGAATAGTTAATAGTTTAATAGTTTAATAAAATAAAACAGAATCAACCCCAAGTGTAAGTTTATACCATTCTAGTGATACTATAGTGATAATTCTGTAATTAGTTATGAGCAGCATAAACTCTTTGTGTGAGAAACCATGATCTCCCCCACAATTAGAAACCTATACAGTGGTTGAAGAATTGAATTGAATTAATGAGTAGATTCAGTGAAATCATAGTGTCTTGCTCATTTTCACATGATAGGTCATAATGTTGCAATAGTGGCAGATCCTAAATTCTTTCAGCTACCTGATAAACATACCTGTCTTCTGTATCACCTACAAAGAATAAAAATCTTTCCCCGCAAAGCATGTGATTAGCTTGTTGCCTCAGATATTTAATTCCTCTGCTATCAGGTCACCCACCTTTCCTTTAGTTCTTGTCTTCTTAGCTCATGTAATGATACTGTACCACACATACTTTCTTCTGCACCTCTGCCTTTAATTTCTCCATATGCCAGGCCCTTTTCTTTTCCTGGTCTTTCCTGAAGATCAGTGCCAATCCAAGTGATAGCTTTCCCTTCCCTTCTACAAATTGTAATGCAAATTGTTTTGTTCCCTGGGTAAGTGAGCATTTCAGGCCAACATATTCATGAAACCAAATAGTGTTTTACATTTTACTATCTCAAGGATTGGATTTATTTTGGGCAAGGAAGCTTGTGACTGAATTGGAGGAAGAAAACACATCAGCTAGATGTTTTTAAGCAGTGTAGACATATAACTATGAAATAAATGTGTTTCTAGCCCTTTGGAGAATAGGAATTGAAAAGCCAGCTGTTGAAGAATGAATTTACATTCAGAATACTGCCATTTTTGATTGTGAAATAGGAATATAAGTTCTAACGCTCTTAAGATCTGAAAAGGCAAGGAACAAATTTTACATGAATGTGTGTCACAACTGTAGGACTAATGGTGGGAAAATGCCTTTTGACTATTTAGGGAAGAAGAGAGAGAATCTGAACAGAATCTTAGATTAGGTAAGGTTCAGTGAATAGCTTTGTGGAAAATTCAAGAAGAAGATTTAAATAGAGAAGTGTTGATAAAAGTGCAGGGCATCAGTGATTTGCTTCCATAGCAACATTGTTCAAACAGAGGCTTAACAGAGCATTGAATACATCCTCTACAACAACCTCCAGTCTTAAACAATGTGTATGTGTGTATGTGTGTGAGAGAAAAATGCAGTTTATTGTTGTTTGCTTATTAGGTGTCTTCAAGTGGATATATGTAAGTATGTGGGTAGGTAAATAGTTTATCCTGCCAGTTATACTTTTCAGAAAACCAATGCAAGTTGCTATTTGTGAGTTATTTTATAAACTTTTGATGTGTTTCTGTTACACAGAGGTGGAGAAGTATATGGTCTCTGAATCATGGGTGACACTGATTGAGTTTTTCATGCATCCCTCCTGTTTTTCATGTAACATGCATTATGGTTACTTCTTTTAGCATTTGCAGTTTATCCAATTGAATGGATGGAATACAACACTGCTGCATATATTTTATTAGCAAATCCCTCTGCTAAGGTAAGAGGACAAAAATGATTTATCTTGGTTTCCTATGTCCTCTTTGCCCCCATGCGTTCCAGAGATTTAATGAAGTCCTGACTTTTATGGACTATAATGTATTAAACTGAAACGGAGGCATAAAAAACCCTTCTGTTTGATCATTTGCCATCCTATGAATGCAACAGCATATTTGGATTCTATTCAGCACCTGATAAATAGAAGAACATTTGGTTTGAAGTCTGGGGATACCTAGAGGTCCTCCAAGGCCCTTTCTGAGTGAATGAAACCAAAATTAAAGAAGTTTGCAAAAATTTAAAAGATTTTCATTCTTCATTTTCAAAAAAGGTTTAGCATAATTTCTTTCATAAAGATATTTTTAACTATGGTAATATATAAGTGGTTTAATATTGTTATTTTTTACATGATTCAATAATATTCTATAAGTGCAACAGATTTTTTTACTTGAACTTTTATTAAAGTTTATAATAAGATAAAATACAAATATAAACAAAAGGAAATAGAAGAGTGCAAAACACAAAGAAAAAGAAAAAAAAGGCAGGTGACAACCAACTTTATTTTAGTGCAGTACAGTACAAGAAAAATTACAACCTCATCCTTTTGCTTTACATTCCTGATTATTTCAAACCACAAAGTCAATATAGTCATCAAACCCTAAATCAAAGTTTTATACTTTTTTTCCCATTTCAAGCACAAAATCCAGAATCAATTTCCAGGTGGAAACAAAAGCCGATAAATTCTTCTCTTTATTTAAGATAGTGAGTTTTGCCATCTCTGCCAATTACATCACTTTTACCATCCATTCTTGCATTGTGCATCAGGTTGCTTTTAATTTTTAACACATTAAATATGATAAATATAACTCATATAAATAAAAACTTCTTTTGGGGCCCTTCATAATTTCTTAAAGTGGGGACTGATCATGAGAGCAAAAGGATAATTAAACACAGCTCTAGATGCATGTTTTCATTGCAAGAGTCATGTTTAATGTAATTTGTGAACCAGCTTAAGTGTGATGTGATATCCAGAAGCATTTTTGTAACTAAATATCAGAGCTGCCCAGAGTTGCTGTATTAGTGAGATGGGTGGCATAGAAATTTATTGAATAAAGAAAAGGATGTTCAGACTGGATACTTTTTTCTTTGCAACAGATTTATTCATTAACATTATAGGTCTAATGGGTCAGGAAAATGTGCAGATTATGAATAATTTTTATTATTTTTTATTCTAGAGTGTATCAGCCTGTCATAATGATAAAAGTAAAAGCATCTGTTTTCATGTATGTGATTTTCTGGGTTTTTCCCCTTCATTCTGGAACCAACTTATTTCTCTTCTTGTTTCTGAACTTTATAAGCATTAGTTACTGACCATCATGACCGCAAACAAACAATATATAGATATATACAAATATATATATAGAGGAATATAACAAAACCTTAGAGTAGTAGACATGTAATTACTTCTTGATGTACTTAAAAGCTCTTGTAGTTGCAACTTCTTTTTTTCCCATAGGTTCAATGATTAGGCTGCATATCTGTCACTATAATCCGAAACAGACAAGTACCAGAAAATGAACATTGTGCCTCGTCTTATAACAGTTATGTAACTTTGTAATGTTCTAACCAGAACAAGTAAAGATTGTTCAAAGGTGAATAGGTGAAGTCAAGTGAGACTGGGCAGCTTACAATTCTAAAATTATAAAACAGTTAAAACAATTAAAAACAATAAAGCAGTAAAAACATTGAGAAAATAAACAGCGAATCAAGATGAGTATTCAACTAATAGTAAAGCCAAGAAACAGGACCCTTAATACATTCTGAGCCCCGAGCCCTGGTAAATAGCCAATTGTTTAAAGCCTTGCAAAAGGCCAATAGGATTAGGGCCATTCTAATATCCAGGGGGAGAATATTCTACAAAGCAGGAGATATAGCTGAGAAGGCTCATCTCTAGTTCCCACCAGATAATACTCAGGATCTGCAGCATGTCCAACCTGGATTGAATTGGATGGGTAGAAACTCCAGGAGAGAGAAGTCCATCTTCACTGCAATTCTGTATTTATAAAAAGTTTCTTTCCTCCTGCCTTTCTTCTGGCTACCAACTAAAAAAAAATCTTTAGATAGTTCTTGTTAACTTTGATGTCAGTTCTTTGCTTTACTTTAAGGACTCCTACTACTTTTGCCTAAGCATGGGTATAAGACAGCTGCTCCTCTCAATTCTGTCCTCATTTAAGAAATTCTCCCATTGATGATTGATGTTCTGGTCACTGGAGATGATCCTTTCTCTCTTTCATTGTCACTGTATGTCTCTCACTGTATACCTGGATGAGGAGCTGCTCTAAGCTCTCCAATCTAAAGTTCTTAGCTCAGGTGCAAAACATTGTGACACATCAACAAACTTCATCTTCTCACAGTTTGGAAAGTATAGGTTACATAACCCAATACCGTGACTGTGTGATACAAAATAGCGCAAAAACATCCCCACCTTTTGTACCATATTTTATAGACTTAATATTGATGTCTTCTTCATTTTAACTTCATCTTGGCAATCTGTATATCTGAAAGTGACAACATCTTAACTGGCCAGCTTAGATACCTGAAATGGTTGCTCACAAATGAAAGCCGGATCTTATAATTGATAACACACAACAAATTTTATTGGGGCAGCTTCTGTATTGATGTGTGTACTTCATGGAGTAACAAGCAGTGCTTAACTTCTTATAGTAGTGATGAGATAAATTTCAGTCATTTGAGGTGAACCATGTTGAGAAACAGATATCACAAGAATTACAAGAACTCTATTTTATTGATATAGGCTATATTAATAGACTCTTTGAAGCCTGATAATGTCTCCCCTTCCTCCCTCTTGTATCAAAAATGGTCAAGGCAAGGCAAGGCAACATTGACTATATTTCTCACACCTTCCTTGTCTCTTTTGCTAAGTTTATGTTTACCTCACAGGGTAAAATAAGGATGCGGTGGCTCAGTGGCTAAGACGCTGAGCTTGTCGATCAGAAAGGTCAGCAGTTCGGCGGTTCAAATCCCTAGCGCCATGTAACAGAGTGAGCTCCCGTTACTTGTCCCAGCTTCTGCCAACCTAGTAGTTCGAAAGCATGTAAAAATGCAAGTACAAAAATAGGAACCACCTTTGGTGGGAAGGTAACAGTGTTCCATGCACCTTTGGCATTTAACCATGGAGATGTCTTCAAACAGCGTTGGCTCATCGGCTTTGAAATGGAGATGAGCACCGCCCCCTAGAGTCGGGAACAATTAGCACATATGTGTGAGGGGAACCTTTATCTTTACCTTAGCAGGGTAAAAGTGATGGCTCTTGCCTCCAGGGCCATCTTTGCACTACTCTATGTCTCTTCATCTTTTGGCAATGCCTTCCTGTTTATTCTATCTGTTTCGGTTGTTCCCCTCCTGACCAGAATCTTGGCAAAGATCAAGAAAAGTTTAATTATCTACATTCTCATGGCAACTGTGGTTTACCTTGGTGCTCTAGCTTTTCCATCTGGTGTACCATTGGTTTCTGAGCTAACCTGACATGCCCCACCAAGGACATGTCTTCCATTCATACACCAATTTCCTCCATAATTGGAGAATTTGTTTCCCCAATCTCTCTGGAGAATATGATGTAGCAAGTTACTTCAGCCTTCTAAATTGCTTCCTATGTAACTAACTTGAAATCCTTTAATCAGTCCACCTGGAAACAGCAAGTTAATTCTACACAGTGTCAGGTCCATCATATCTGGATTTTCTCTTACATTTGAAACAGTAAGGCTTGTCTGTATTGTCAGTAAAGATATGATTTGTATCTATTTCCATCATTTTTCCTTTGGGTAAAATTTCTTCTGCATTATCCAGATGTAGCCAAAAGAGTATTATAAAGACAGTCATTGTAAATGAACACTAAGAATCTTGGCTACACTGATGTATTTTTAGAGAGTTGCTTTACTGTAATTTATTGAAAAGCCACAGCTATCTGGATTGATTTATAACTCTAACCCATAAGTCGATAAAACTCTGATGGATTCAGAGAGTACATGAAACCAAAACAAATTGAATTACACTAAGGTTTAGTGTAACATAAACCCAGTCCCTGTGTCACATTATCATGATTGAATGCAGAATTAGACCCAAAGAAAGGTGCTTATTTGTCCCTGACCTTTAAATTGTGCCTTCCACATGACTGCTAATTTTATAGGGAGTGGTTTTCTTGCTGACTTTTAAACATCCAGTGTCAAAAATCAGATATTTTCATTTCAATGTAAAGAATTGATTCCTCCCCTTCCCTTCTTCTCTTTCCTTTCCTTCTTTTCCTTCCCTTCCCTGTCCTGTCCTGTCCTTGATGTTCTCTGATCTTGGTTGTTTTTTTGCAGACATTTCATTACCCAAACTAGGTAACATCATCAGTGCTGGAAAGTGGTGTTTGTTCTCAGTTTATATTTCAGTGGCATTCCCTGACTCTTAAAAAACATTACATTCTAGAAAATCTCATTGTGACTTTAAATATTAGAAGCTAGATAATCAATATTGGAAAAGATAAATTAAGTGTTGTTCCAATCTGCATATCCAATGAGTAAAAATGAACAGAAGAAAACCAAAAATAGAACCAAAGGACTATAGAAAAATAAACATAACCATTGCAGCAGAGGTCGAAATGGTATTGATCTGCTCTGCATAAGGGAAAACTAGTTTTTACAATATTAATACCACTGATGTCATAAATATCAGGTTGAAATTGACAGAAAAAAACAATATCCTTAAATTATGCAGACATATAAAATTAGTGCAATGCACATGGATCAAAACAAAGATAAAATGTATATCAATTCCAACTCCGGTAGATAGTTGTCTATTTAAATTTTGAACAAACCCAGACCCTTGAGTTCTTCCTCTGGTTCATTTTACCTGGACACTGTTTTTTTGGAATTCCTGCCTTTATCTCAGAGCTACAGGAGCATGACCTTAGCTTTCTGCTTCTCTCTGACCCAGCATCCTGCTTCTTGCTTTTCTACAGTTCCCCAGAGAATTGCCTGTCCTCTCCCAAAAGAACAAAGTCACTCCTCCTGCAGCAGGAGGGGTTGAGGTCAGTCTGCACTGTGCTTACACACCAGAGATCATGGTTGAAAAAATACAGGCTCTGAGTACATCAAAGCCTATGTGACATGAAGGGTTGTGCTTACAATAAAGCCAGGTAAAGTAGGTAATGGTAGTCACCTCCATTAAGTAGTTAACATATTAATTTGAATTAATGCCCATATTAGTCTTAAATAGCACTGGGCCTTTTTGAGAACAGGTTTTGCCATTTTCATGCTGGAAACAGCAACTATTACAATGGAAATATTTCATATTTAAATTCCAGTTGATAATTTCTTATAAAGGGAGAACATTGCACCATCATCTCAGTATGGTGTAAGAATGACTAAAACAAGGTTAATATAAATAGATAGTTTTGGACTTTCCCAACCTGGGAGAAATCTAAGACCTTCAACTCCTAAAGTTTCCCAGCTACTGTGGCCATTGCTAAGAGTTCTGGAAACTGAAACCCACATATTTGGAGCGTGGTTAGCTTGGAAGGGAAAGCCAGTTTAGTCTAGTGGTTAAGGCACCAGACGAGAAAATGGGAGTTCAAATCTCACTTTAGCCATGAAAGCCAGGCAGCTGAGAGACCTTGGGCCACTCAATCACTCCCAGCTCAATTCATCTCACATGGTTGTTGTTTGGAAAAAAGGAGGAGGAAGGGTGATTGGATATGTTCACCTCCTTGAATCACTTGTAAAGCTAACAAAGGCAAGATACAAATAAACAAATAAAAAACAATAATAAAGGTAGTCCTTGTCTTACAACAGTTCGTTTAGTGACTGTTTGTAGTTACAACAGTACTGAAAAAAGTGACTTGCAACCATTTTTCACATTATGACCGTTGAAACATTCCTATGGTCATGTGATTCACATTTGGATGCTTAACAACTGGTTCATATTCATGACATGTCCTGTCACTTGGTTGCAGTGTCCCAGGATCAGTGGTGGGTTGCAGGCGGTACGCTCCGGTACGGGCGTACCAGAGCCTGCCCGGAGCACCGGGCACCATACCGGTATGGTGCTCCAGAGGGCCGCCTGCCTGCCCGAGTTCCTTACCGTGTTTTAAAGCTTTCGGCGCTTCTGCGCATGGGCATGGTGCGTACAGCACTTGCGCGATGCCCCACCGAACAGCTGGAGCGTCGTGGAGGCTTGCAAAACCATCGTTTGCAGCTACAACGTATGCGGGTGCCACACGTGTGTGTGCGTGCTGTGCGTTTCCGTGTGGGCGACGCTGGGCCCATTCCAACTGTGCCGGTTGGAACGGGGTCCGGAACCCACCACTGTCCAGAATCATGTGATCTCCTTTTGCAACCTTCTGAGAAAGTCAATGGGGAATCCAGGTTCACTTAACAACTGTATTACTAACTTAACATCTGCAGTGATTCACTTAACAAATGTGGCAAGAAAAGTCATAAAATGGGGCAAAATTCATTTAACAAATTTCTCACTTAGCACTATAAATTTTGGTCTCAATTGTTGTCATCCATTGAGGTCTACCTGTAAAAGCTAGTGTATTAATGTGAGATTTTAATTTGTAGTGGAGAATTGTTCCTGGCTAAATGCAACATTATGCAAATGAACTTCTCATGCAAAGGAAGTTCATTTCACTACTTCTCTCCATGTCTCCAAGTATACTTCATAGTGTCCCTGAACTCTGTCAAGCAGATCTGGAGATTTGAAGATGAATTATAGAGCAGAAGGAAAAAATTATTTGCCAGTGGCGTCTGTCTGTTCCACTGGTAGGACACTGTTGGATTATAAGCCCGTAAGAAAAATATTTCAACATTATTTATTCTGCCCAGCTGCAGAGCTAGTACCATTTTATAATCTCAAGTATTTTAAAATGTGTTCCCAATTACCTTGTGCATATTTAAAGGAATTAAATTGCCATCAAAGGATTTTGCAAACCGTTTGATCTTACTGTGTCGAAAGATTCCTATCGGAACAAAGATAATTTTTGATTCTGCACATTGTTTCATTGTGAGATATGTTTCCTTTTGTCTGGATTGTGTATGCGTATGTGTTTTTAAAGAAGGTCGATTACTCTTTTTCATGTAAATGACCTGTGATGTTGCCAGGGGACATCTAGTGGTTAAGGCACCAGATGAGAAAATGGGAGTTCAAATCTCACTTTAGAATTGAGAGCTGAGGGAACAGGACTGTGGTGTGGCCTGTGTGGAGTTTCTGAATACAATTTGTAACTGATGTTTTATAGGTTTTATGGCTCTGGGTTACAAGGGAGAAGGTAGCAGGTGGAAGTGTTTCGTTCCACTTTGTCCAACTTTGCTCAAAATGATGTGTCAGTATCATAAGCAGTACACATCACTCTACACGGATATGAGCTAAATGTCAAGAAACTTTTTTTGGTGTAGCCTAAAACTGCCCACTTTCAAATTATTTATGTAATTCATTATTTTTCAGAAATAAAAATATGGAAAAGATTCAATGAAGTTGGGCCATTTGTAAGTCTTTGTAGTTTTATTAGCAAAACTAATAAAAACTTTAGAAAAAACGTATTCTAATAAAAAAAAATCCAAAATCAAACAACATATGTAAATTCATGTTACATAGACAATTAAGTTTTCATATTTTTACATGAATGTGGAAACCTATGATACTATTTGTGGTATTATTTCTATGATAAAAAATAAATGACTAAAATAAAGGACAAAAGTGAGTTTTTGAAAAATAAATCTAAAGGACAGCTTTCTGAAATAAAGTCATTTTATATGATGATAGATAGATAGATAGATAGGTTAGATTACCTTGGAGAAAGTGGGGTACGAGGTTTTAAGAAATAATCTTGCCAACCTGCCTCCTGTCATTGGTGTTTTGTGAAGAGCTGTGCCAATAATGACAGTCATTTGTAAAAGTCAGATGCTCAAACTTCTAAATTATTCATTATTCATTGCATGATATTTGAAGCTAGGGGGAAAACCCCCCACTGTAGAACAATACAATTAAATCAAGCCAAGACTGTTTGAGCTATAATTGGCATGAAATACCATTTTCTATTTGAATGTGTCTTGAGATACATTGAACATATTTTGTAATGATAGGAATCTAATCTCTTTCTTGATCTGATTTGTCCATCTTCAAAAAGAAGAATTTGTATATCATTGCAGAGTTCCAGCCATTGCATTTGGTTCCTTTTCAACATTTAAAATGGAACCTGTGGGACATGATAGAAACACAATGCTTTTAATTTAACTTTGTAGATTAAATACATCTATCTCCAGTATTCCCCAAACCCAGAAGTGAATTTTGTTTCTCCGCTGAAAAGGATGATGCAATTTTCGGCTGCTGTTAAATACTAAAAGTCCTGGAGAAGTGAAGGATTCCAAGAAGCAGAAAAATCTGTGAACACATTGCTTAGTTCCAAGAACTTAATGTATTTTTCCAGTATTCAAAATCATTACCACTCTATTGAATTTTTTGTAAGTGGATAGCTTGAAGATGATGGGAAGTTATCCACATTACTAAATATTGGCAAGCTGTCTGTTCCTTAAAAACATTCATATCAGCAGTGCTGTTACATTTTGAGCCTGCTTTTAAAATGCTCCTGAAAAAAAGGTCGCTTTGGTTCAGTCTGCAGTATGTTAAAAAAATGGAAAGGATCAGAATCATCATCAAAACCACCCATTTCCTGTGATACTTGCTTTCTGAAGCCTGAATGATCCAGGCCGCCAATTTGCTATTTGTCTAACAACTTGGGTCACTAGTTCAGTTTACTATGGTACAGCATGTCTTTGGAAGAAGAAGTTTCCCATAAAGCTTTGGTAATATTCAGATTTCCATATAGTGAAATATTAGTGTGGTTGCAAATTGTTTCAGTGATTTCGTAGTGGTACTACAATATAAGCATTGTTTTTCTAGATTGGACCCTGCTCAACTTAGTCCAGCTCTCAGAATAGCCAACCACTTGCATAAATTTCCCACTACGTGGCCTTCAGAGGCAACCAAAAAGAAAAAAAAGACACCTTCACAAATCAAGAATCCAACAGTCAATTGAAGTGGGTTTACTCTCATTCTTGCATAGGACCTTTTCCTGCAAGGCCCCCCCCCCCCCCAAGAAAAATGTTTGTAGTTTGGAAGATTATTTGTAATGGAATGTTTGATTGGAAGATAACTGCAATACTGTACAGTAGGGATATAAATTGAGGGAAGAGGGTGATATATCTCTCATCTTTGGCTGCGATAAAGAAGGCGTGTCTTAGAGGGGACCCATTTTCACAGGGCCTTTCTAGGACTTTCTATCAATTTCAGGAGGATTAAAGAATTTGTTAACTTCACTGTCATCTAATGGGGAATGGATTTAATCCTAGGCAAGATTGGGTCAATTTAAGGCTAGATCTAATCTGCTTGGGTTTAATTAACTGGCTCAATTAATATTTTAAAAAGATTCCTACACTATACTTTTCCTTGCTGACTCAGTTATGCATGTTATAGGGCAATAGGCATAGATAAGGAATGATATAGAGCCCTGAAAATATAATTTGAGAATAATTTGTCTACTTGCTATTTTTCACTTTTAGAATATCCATGGCTTTTAGTATTACAAACAATTGACTTTATAACATATATCCCAATGGATTCAGTTAACTTAAATTCTTTGGAACAGAGGGTGAATTAGAATGTGGATAAGGGCGAGAAGGACAAGCAATTCTTCTGTACATTAATGTCTCTACGTACTATGGAAAATTCATAGGCAGATGACAGACAATCATAACAAAGCTATTAGGGGATTAGATTTTATGCAGAAAAAAGAAAGTGTGGATATATGGCGTTTGCTGAAGTGGAAGCCCTGTGTTCTATAACTGGGAACTGAACTATTGAGACCATTTCATTAAAATTAAAATATATTATTTAAAATCAACCTTAAAATATGACTTTTTGCTTTTTCAATGTACTGTCAGGAATAAATTAAAGCAATTAATCTATACCTTCTAACAAATGTATTTTCTGAAGTTAATGTATCATTGACATTGTATTTTTGACTGGACTAGTCAGATGCAACAAGCTATCTGTTGAAGAGCCTTCATTATTCCTATTTCAGGCTTTCAGCATGCCTAGTATTACATTAAGAGAGGACTTTGGAATTCTTTCTTTATGTCCATAGATATAACAGAGTAGTGCCTTCTCTGCTTTTTAAAGTTAGCCTGGAAGAAAAGCAGCATAGTAGAAAAATGGATGATTCCCCCCCCCTCCCTTCTACTCCCCAGTTTAATGAAAGGAATAATCTACTGTAAATCTTCCTCATTTTAAAATGTCTTATTTCATCACTGATATCTTTATAAATGAAGATGCTTCTTATAATTAATATTACTTTAGGTTATGAAAGTTTTTCTAATTTGAAGTATAATTTTGGGGATACTTGGCTTCTGGCTAACATGTTGTCAACATTATATTCTTGTTATGATTTTAAGAAAAGTTTTGTTTAATTATCTGCATGCAGTTTTAAAATGTTGGGTACAAAGACAGAGGTAACTTGAACAATATGTAAGTAGATTTTCTTTGTATGGGAATTCAACATATGTGCTATTTTGAGCTATTTGGAGGATTTCTTGTTTGTCTCATTTGACCATTGTAATAAAAGTAGCTTGTCTAGTGAATGACATGTTCCATTGGAAGTATATCATGTAGAATTCTGCTGGCATTCTTTCTGGATTTTGATCCTTTCTGAATGATTGATTTGGGCCTGGATATTGTAAGAAAACTCTATCATGTGGTTGAATGATGTAAAGTTGGCCATGCCCACGCAGTCACATGCCCCCCCCCCCCCAGCCACCTCCACAGAATGGGTAGTAAAAATTTTTGAAACCCACCCCGGTAGGCTCATTTCAAACTCACAATTCAAAGGACTTAATTTTAGAGAAACTAATTAAGAATTAGCTGTTTTTGGACAAACATGCTTTCTAATGTTCCTTCATGAATTACTATGCACATGTCCTCACTGAAATTATTTAAATTGCATGTCAATAGTTTTCTGTGTTCATACATTGTGTTTAGGATTATTGAATTTGGGCTGCTGAATTCTGGATAACAAATAGATGGTAATAAAGAGTACCAATTTTCTGTATTTTACTGCTGCCACCTAGTGGTCATTGGAATTTTCCAGCCCAGATCTGATAGCCTTAATTATCACGCTAAACCCTGAAGTAAGGCTTACAAATCAAAATGTGCTAAGTCAGTAAACTAATTACTGGTAATAGCTAACTAACTAAACTAACTAAAATGGGTATGATGTACAGTAAGTATTTAGAAGTACTGAACACTAGAATAGATAAAAGACTTAAAGCCCCTTTGATTTATCTTGGTGTAAGAGGAAAAGCAGAGACACAGTGGCTCAGTGGCTAAGACACTGAACTTATCGATCAAAAAGTTGGCAGTTCAGCAATTTGAATCCCTAGCACTGCGTAACAGAGTTACTTGTCCCAGCTTCTGCTAACCTAGCAGTTTGAAAGCATGTAAAAATGCAAGTAGAAAAATAGGGACCACTTTTGGTGGGAAGGTAACAGTGTTCCGTGCGCCTTCGGCATTTAGTCCTGCCACCACATGACCACAGAGACGTCTTTGGACAGGCTGGCTTTTCGGCTTTGTAATGGAGATGAGCACCGCCCCCTAGAGTCGGGAACGACTAGCACATATATGCAAGGAGAACCTTTACCTTTACCTAAGAGGAAAAGAACAGCAACAATGCAGGAGTGAGCATTGATATGTCTTCTCCTGCTCACTGGAAATCAAGCACGAGAAACTTTTATTTGAGATTCTATGGAGATTTTCAGCAGTCTCAGCCAACATTATGGAGATTATTATGATTCATCAATAGTGAATCAGATGTTCAGACTGGATTTGGCATTTTTATTCACCAATTTCCCATCTTATTTTTATTATTTTTTTATTTTTCTGCTAAATATTTTTATTTATTATCGTTATTATTGTATTAGTAGATTGACAATTTCTTGAGCACCGTAAGTTCTTCATCCCTGCATTTAGTGCCTTCTGTTCATGTTAGAATCAAAGTTGGGATGGGCCATTTAGACCCTGACTCCATGTTCTTGCACACTACAAATTTTCTAAATCATAAATACTTTGGAGTGCACATGAATGTAAGTAGTGCACCATTTACTGTATGTTCGTCATTAAACACTATATAGTAACTGCTTTGTCCAACAACTATTTGAAAGTAAAGTAATTTTGTGATCGGTTTTTGTATTTATGATCTTCACAGATCTGTAAAGCAAAGTTCATAACCACAGTCATAGTTTCACTTAATGACCACTTCACTTAACAACCAAGTTTCCAATCCCAATTGTGCTGGCTAAGTGAGGATTACCTGTATGTCTTTTTCCATGTAAACATCAAACAAGATGCCACGGCTTTAAGGAGTTGATTCATAACAACTTTTTTTCAGAAGCTTGGAAAAAAAGACAGGCTAATGAATAGCAGAGAAATGCTTCTATTTTCAAGCACTTCTGCCAAGCTATTTTTGACATTTGCACAGCCCTGGTAGTAGCTGCTTCTCATAATATATATATTGAGTAATGTCTGTTTGGTGATTGTAATCCATCTAGCCTGAAAATGTTGTATTAAGCATAATGTTAATACTGGCAAAATAATTTAGAAATTAACTTACTTCCAGAGTTGAGTTTCATATCAGCCCTTTTAGAATTCGTTCTGCTGGATGCACCATGAACCCAATATTTGTTAACACTGAATTTTTACAATACTTTGATAAGAATAGGGAGATTGTGGAGTCCTTGTATTCTCTGAGATTGGTTGCTTGCAGTGTTTCATTACTCAACTAGATAACATCAGGGCAAGTTAATGTGAGTTTTTCTCCTTCTTTATATATAGAAGTTTGCCCTGCTAGTATTTGTGAAGGTGTGGCTTTCTCCTGATAGTTCCTTCATTAGGATAGTTTTCTGCTTAATTGTTTGTCTAGTGTTAATCCCTGCTATCTGGGTGTAGGCTGCAAATAGGTAGTCAAATGTCCAACCATACACATCCACCACAAAACATAGTATCCTCCAGAAAGATCTCATCAGACGATGCTAATTCAACTTAGAAGCAGCATTTAAAACAACAGAACTTGGCTCAGAGGTTCAGGTAAGGCAAACAATCATACCACAGACTGGACGAATGCAGAATCAGAGTCAAATCAAAACAGATGACACAGTAAGATGACTTAAGATGACATCTTAAGACATCTTAAATCAAAATTTAAGAACCAATAAATCAGAGAGATATCCATGGGATCAACATTCTGAGTAGTCAAAGCGGAGACCATAATGTAGCATCTACACATGCAAGTATGGATCTGGTATGTAGACGATACTCTTATAATAAAAAGGGAGCAACTAAAGAACTTATATGAAACATTATCTTCAGAACAATAATATTCACAAGAAAACAACTGCACACTACCCTCCTTGGAGCTTCTAATCAACAGAGGAAATGACAGTAAATTTGAAGTGTGTTGAAAAACCCACCCTAACCAAGTGCTCCATTATCAAAGTAACAACCAACTCCTACAGGGGAGGTATGTAAGAACATTATTTAGATGAGTACAGATGCACTGCAGAACATGAGAAAAAGATCACCTGTGAACTCTCTGTGTTGACATTCCATGCAGAGCATCAGTGGAGCCAGATCTCAGATTACAGTAGCTGGGTTGAGATGAATGAAACTATTGGATAATGTGATTTATGACACAGACTGAAGGGAGGACAAGAACACGAGCAAAGTTCAGAAGCAGATAAAGAAAGCAAAAAAGATGGCTGCGAATAAGAAATGCCTAATGAAGAATGCCTAATGAAGCTGTTAATAAATCAAGTAGGTTGTGTTTTTTGTTTGCCCAGTGTATCAACTATCTTTCTTCCTCATAATCCAGTTCTAGAAAGATGATGATAAATAGAAAAATGTTGAATTTAAAACTGAGACACTGATAAAAACTTGAGGACGACCTGGAAGAGAAGAAGTCTATTTAATTTAATTACAAAATTTAAAAAAAACTGAGGAAATGCATTAATATTTTATTTTTATAAGATTGTTAGAACAAAAGGAAAAAATTGCTTCTGTTTTCCACTGTGGAAAAGAAACGAGCTTTCAAGTGCAGATGGTTATGCTTAAGTTACATATTAAACATATCCTGTTGATAAGAAGAGCTCAGCTATTTAACTTCTTAGCTTAGGCGAGTGGAATCTTTTTGAGGAGTTGGAAGCAACTTAGCCAAGATGCCTCAGTTTGGTAGTTTTTCACAGAGCATGGACTGATTTTTTTTGCAGGGAGTGTGGCAGTACAAAGCTGGAAAGAATTTTTGTGAAAATCTCTCATATTTTCTGTGAAAATATCTTTATTTTTGTATACTTTCATATATGTGAGTATTTTCCAGAAGTTACAAATAAGATTCATCCAAGAAAGAAGATATTGGTATGATTCCACTATGTGAAATGTTTTTAGGTAGGTGATGCATTACTTTAGTTTGGGAGCCAAACGAGGTATACTTTATTCCTTACTGATAATTCAGTTAATGGTTTTCCAGGTCGAGGAAAGGTATAATCTGCTCAATATTGTTTTATTAGAGAAGTCAAACAACATAGTAAGCTATAAATCATAGTTCAGAGCATTATAAAGTCTGCCTATATGATGGTTTTGATCAATATCTTAGAAGACCAACAAAGAGTTAAATTTAGTTAAATTCAGCAATGCTAAATCTACATAAATATTTAAAGAAAACCAGTTTTATGAAGTACAGAGGACAGAAGAAACTGTTTGGATTTTTTTGTATAATATAGTATATTCAATCTTGCCATGGGGGTCTCTCCAAGTGAATCTAATGTACTGGAAGATACAGAAAGAAGTATTATTTTTAAACAAACGAAATGAGGCCCAGATGTTTTATATTTGCAGGTGGCCTATGAACAAGAGATTTGTGCACATTTATCCTGTGCAATAAATTCTTTGAAATAAGGGATTAAAACATTAATATGTTTGATGCCTAACTAAAAGAGAGTTTGGTTTTCTGCATAGTAGAACAGATTTGATTCCAGAAACAACGAAGAAAGCTAAGATGGAATTTGGAATTTGTCCACACAAATGTTATATGCCATGCTGGACGAATCAGTTGAGGCTTTGTTGGCATGCCTAGAGCAAAAGGGGGGAGGGGGGTAGAGCCAAAGATTTGGGATTTATTTATTAGGGCTATCTCCAGTTATGGAGTATGATTGGACATGACAGGTTTGGCTTATTTCAGCACTTCTGGGCCTTTTAACTGTCCGGTAAAAAGGTATTCTGATGAAAATAGCTGCATCTGCTAACATTTTTTTCTTTACATACCTATTAAAGAAAAAGGGTTTTTGTATATATGATCTGGAAATTCTATAATATGATGGATTCCTTCTTGGCATCAGAAGTATTTCATTGTAATCAGAATTATTTCCATTTGTATCTATGGAAATATATAGAGAACATTTTCTGCCTTTTTTATTTGTGCATGAGGAAACCTTGCAGTTCAATTAGTTTTAGTCTGATTCTACATGCTTTTTATAATTTTTAAAATATGCTTAGCTTTTAGTATTTTATTCATCAAAATGTAAACACTCCAGTACTCATTTGATTTATTGTAGCAATTTGTGCAATTTTTGAGGATTGTTTTTTGGAACTAGGCAGGTAATTCACAATTTACAGTTCTTTTTTCATGCCTTTCCTAGTTTTGTACTATACTGTAATCATTGGGACATTTTAAGTATTTGCAGTATTGAGTGTTATCATTGCCTAAATGAAATTTGGGAGTTTTGGGTGAATCTCTTCTAAAAGCTTCACAGGAGAGTGTTCATATTATCAAAATACATTCTTGCCATGACAAATTTCTACTGTATGCACCACATGGTTATTGTGTTTATCTCCTCAGCTTCCCCTATAGTCAAATGATTTACAGAGTATCAGAATATAGATTTATATTTGGGCTCATAAAACTTCAAAGGAAAAGGAAAACCCCAAGTATTTTTATTTTTCCCTACCACCTGAAGTTTTATGGTAGAGCCATAAAAGTCCTCATTGACTTTCTGCTTTCAGTTACTTACATTCTGTTAACCTTACCCAAATACTTCCAAGATTCTCTCAGGAGCAGGCAGTTATTATCAGAATATAACCAGTCTAATGATGACTGAACCCAAGAATTCTTCAGTGATTAATTATTGTTATACTTCTCATTACTTCTATTTATTCCCATCCATTCTTCTTCTTCTTCTTTGGTTAGAAACCAGTTTTGAAATATATGAGGAGTCTAAAGTCTGCCACTAATGAACATGTTCAGTATGCAGAAAGTATATTTTCATAATCTTTGATGGATACTGCTTTCTTTTAATTGGGAATAATGGGTCTCTAAGGCACAGAATTTTGAATTGGAAAGAAAATAATCTGTGGGCAAACCCTGGCACTGCAGGTAGTCCTCAACTTAAAACAGTTCATTTAGTGATTGTTCAAAGTTATAACAACACTGAAAAAAGTGACTTATGTCCGGTGAAAGTGACTTTCACACTTATGATCAAAATTCAGATATTTGGCAACTGACTCATATTTATGACCATTGCAGTATTTTAGGGTCATGTGATCCACTTTTGCAACCTTGTGACAAGCAAAGTCAAAGGAGGAAGCCAGATTCACTTAATAACCGGATTACTAACTTACCAATTGCAGTGACTCACTTAACAACTATGGCAAGAACGGCCATAAAATAGGACAAAATTCACTAAAGAAATGTCTCACCTAGAAATTTTGGGCTCAGTTGTGGATCAGTCAGGGGCTACCTGTAGTCTTTTTATGTATTTACTAGCTGATTGACCCATGTACTGCCCGGATATTTTTTCATCCTAATCCCCTCTGCCTCCCACACATGTGTGCATGACCCTCCCCTAGGGCCTGTTTTGGGTCTAGTAGGCCTCCCTGCAGCCTCCTGTGAACCAAAATTGGCTGCAGGAGGACTGTACCCCATTTTTGGTCTAGTACGCTTCCCTGCAGCCAAAATGGGCTGCGGGGGGCTTGCACCGCACCACCCTGCACTCCCCATCCCCCCCGTGCATGCGTGGCACAGACCCAAATATCAGCTGGCCGGAAGAACACGTGCACCCGAGGTGGGCTCTGTGCCAACTGTGTGCCAGGACACACACACACACAAACACTCCAAGAGGTGTTAGGGGTGTCTTACCCCCACCGTATTTTCTTCCACAGCAAGGCATCTGCGTAGCAAGTTTGGTTGGAATTGCTTGAGGCATTCCAGAGTTATGCTGGAACAAATAAATATACATACATAAATACTTTTTTAGATAGATAGAGGATAGATAGATAGATAGATAGATAGATAGATAGATAGATAGATAGATAGATAGATAGATAGATAGATAGATAGATAGATAGATTTTTTAAAAGCTTCAGCATGTGGAAAACCACAGTTACTTCATAAATGACAATTCTGTCCATTACAGAGATTTAAATGAATCTGCATATAGCAGCAATCCAGTAAAGCTACAAATTATATATCTGATATTTTATGTAACAGTGTTCCAATATCTGAGGGGCTGACACAAAGAAGAGGGGGTCAATCTGTTCTCCAAAGCACCTTTTTATAAGTAAAAAGCTAGTGTTGTCCAACATTCAAATGTCAAAAGAAGAAACCTGTTCATGTTGTTCCTCAACAGTCTGCTTCCCACATCTTTCCTATGGTGTTATTGGAAACATCTGGATTAGTTTTTGTTCTTTAACACCCATTAGGAAGATGCGCTTTACTGGAATCCTGACCATTCATGAAAATAATGTTTAGCAGCCTGAAGGAAAATGAAGAATGTAAAGCAGATTAAAAATTTTATTGGTGGAATGTGAAACGGAGTAATAATTAGTTCCATATAGTTTTTAAAAGTAAACATCTTGTACAACTTAATTTATTGAAGTAGAGATATTGAGAGCAAATAGATAATGGCAGTTTGCTACGCAAAATAAATTAATCGATGAAGGTCTACCACGCTAGCTTAATCCTAAAATTTATTCTGAATTCATCCTTGTCAATTACACAATACTGTATTTACGAAAGTATTATTCAATGCTGAATTTTTGAAAAGTCCAGGTTCTTCATTTTTTTTAGAAAACCTGTTTGCAATTTTTTCTCTCTCTCTTTAGGAATAAAATAAGTTTACAACAAATCGGCTGTGCTGATCAGTGTTTGTTTTCCCACCAGAGGAAATGCTTGCTGTACCCAGTTCCTGCTTAGTGTTTCAAGCATCACTTAAAAATCTCTTCCCACAGAGCTCCTCAACCTTTCCAATTCAATAGTATGCTGCTGTGATCTTTTCAATTGGGAAAAGCACACACATTCAGTTTGTCTTCAATGCTGCTTTTACCAAGATTGCTAAAATGTTGTCTTCAGAAGGTCTGCTCTGATAAAGGAGTTTCACCAACAACTTTGGAATTTTCTGGAAATCCTCAGTCCTTGTATTAAACTAACCAAATGTGATCTTGTTTAATTTTTCTGATTTGGGTCAGAAATAAGTGATACTCACTGCTGAAGCCAGAATAATAAAAGTTAGATTAAATACTTTCTTCCATTAAGGCAAGATATTTATATCCAGAACCTATATACAACCCAATACATACAGATAATTCACATATCTGGATCTGTGATGATTATTTCTTTGTACCACCCCTATAGTGATGCATGGTCAACACCAATCATACTTACACAAACAAAATTCTCCAATATAAAACAAGCACAAAAACAAATGTTAAAAGGCAGCCATTGGGCAGTTTCTAAATGTGATAAATAAATAACTAAAACATAAGATTTCATTATGTTGAGCTGTGCTTCATATAAAGATCTCCAGATTATATGAAGGGATGTTGGAAATATTCAAGATAAAATCCAGGAAAGGAAATTCTGTACACATGAAACATTTAAAAGTAGAAACTGAGAATAACAGAAAACCAGATTTATTGATGCTCCCATTCTTACTGTCTCGTGTGGAAACATTGTTTGTTAGAACTGAGATTGTTTATTAAAAATATTCAGTATACTTTGCAACTTATTTTTGAGTGTTTTCAAATCTTTCTATAGCAATATTTTAAGAATAAAAGAAAAGCTCCTTTCTTGCATATGCTCACTCAAAGCTGTTAAATTGATGATGAAAAATCCCATGAACAAGGATGAGTAAAGAAGAACAGTAAAGAAGGGAAACTAAACTACTTTTTAAACTGAGTTTTAAAAGATGGTACAGATTATCCTTGTCAGATACTCAGTAGCTGAGTATCTTACCCAATATATTTAAATCTGTTATGAATGTATGCATTGCTTATGTATTTACTTATTTATGCATTTATTTATGTGGTTTTCTGCATTGATAGTACCATGTTCTCTTTCTCTTTAATTACACACACACAAACACAGTAACACAATCCAATGAACAATGTACAGGTCATAATATACTAAATAGTGAAAATATTATACAAAAGAAAAAGTAGGATCAGATATTGTACACAAACAGACAAAAATCACATCAAACAAAACACTCCTTGAATCTTAATCCAAGACCTGGGAGAACAACCAGATCTTCAAGCTTTCTAGGTGGGAGGCACATAGATTTTCAAGGTGATCTCACTCCAGAGGGCAGATGCCACAAAAGAGAAGGCATACTTTCAGCATCCCAACAAACAGCACTGCTTAATCGAAGGAATTTGGAGCACATCAATCTTTTTGGTTTATAGTGACTGGGAAGATATCATGGTCCCTTATATAGCCTTGACCTGTGCCATATTGGGCTATATAAATGCTAACCAGTACCTAGAGTCATAAGTGGAAGCATATGCAAGTTTAGTTCTCAAAGCACAGGTGTCACATGGGAATGTGACACTGCCCATGAGGTATGCCTATCACTGCCTGCAGTGCTGCATTCTGAACCATCCAAGTAGTATTCAAAGGTACCACCGGGTGCATCATATTGCAGTAGTTAAGCTGTAATATGACTAAGACATCAGTGACTACTTTCTAGTGACTGTTTTGAGCTGGGGGTTAAATGATATAATAGACTTGTTAGGGTTGGCAGAACTTCAGGAAAACTTAATGTGGCATGTTTCCTTCAGTATTTCACTCTTGTTTAGTTTAGTTTCAATGAAATTAAATGCCATCTTCAGTATAAAACTAAAACACACACACATCCTTCATATTCTATACAAGAATTCTATACTCATCTCCTTATTTGTAAAACTATTGAGTATTTATATTTTCACTCTTCATAATGTAATGCATTATTGGATTGAGATATGTCATCCTTTAAGATATTTTGTCAGTTCAGGGTCTTAAGACATTAGGCACTTATTACTGCATTACAGGTTCATAGATGATGTATCCTGTTTAGGCATGCACATTGCTTTTGTGCTGTTATTGTTTTTAATTAATGGTAGGATGAGTGGAAGGAAGAAATCTCTTAGAATGCAATGGTGTCATGGAAAACTGGAAAATGAATCCTGGAGCCCTTTTCATCCTTGCCATATGCTCTAAACCAGATGTTCTCTTCCATTTTTTTACATCCAGTTTTAAATATATTTGTCTTCCTAATATTTGCTAGGTATTAAGCTTAGCATGAAACATCTTTAGTTACAGAATCTTAATGTTCCTATATGCCAGTAGCATGGAGAAAAGCCTGAAGACTTGTAGCAGTAATTGTATGAAGTATCATTAATTCAGGTAGATACAGAAGATAACATTATTCACACACAAAGCTAGTCTTCTGATTCCATGATTTGGCAGGCTGGAGTTTGTTTCATATGTGGTGACGGAAGCCACTTTCCAGTTTAGTAAAATGAACATGGATTGCCCAGTTTCAAAAGATAGTCCCAACATTTGAATGTACCGTATTTGTTGGAGTATAAGAAGCACTGGAGTATAAGACGCACCAAGATTTTGAAGAGGCAAATTAAAAAAAAATTTTCACTCTGCAAACCTCCCAAAAATGGCCCATTTTTCATGAAAATGGGCCCATTTTTGTCAAAAAAAGGGCATGCATAGCCTTTAGGAGGCTTATAGAGTGCTCCTGGGGGTTGGAGTGGGCAAAAATGAGCAAAATATGGTCCATTTTCGCTCATTTTTGTCCTCCTCGGCCCCCAGGAGCACTCTAGAAGCCTCCTAAAGGCTATGCACGGCCATTTTCGCAAAGAGGATGGGGTTTCGAAGGCCAAAAATGCTGTATTCAGTGTATAAGATGCACCCAGATTTTCACCCTCTTTTTTGAGGGAAAAAGGTGTGTCTTATACTCCAAAAATACGGTAATCCAGATTTATCAGAGAATTAAAAATGAATAATTTCTTAAATAAAGAAGTATGTCCCTATTAAACAATACTTTATTCCTTTTAATGAACACATTTGTCTTGCTCTTAATCAACTGAGAAATACCTAGAATTACATGTTAGTCATGATAGGAATGCTCTGTTGTTTACTTTTGTATCGATGAAGGAAGATAGATAATGAACTTTAGCCTCCTGCTAATTGTAGCATATCTGATCTAATAACAAGTTCACTGATTTTCCTTCTTATGTTACAGTAAATGAAGCATTTTCTCAAACATTTAAAAAGTTGCGAGTATTTACTCTTAATAAATGGTAGAGTATGAACTACCAAATAATTTTCAGCTAGGTCACAATTAATACAAATTCAAATAATGCAATATCCAGTTTAGTGCAAATTGATGACAGGTTGTGTTTAATGTGTTTAATGTGTTGTGTTTAACCAAAAGTTCAATTAATGTGATGCTAGTACAGGTGCAGTTATGGTTGGTATTTTAGAAACTGCTAATGTTGTGTGCAACAGGGAGAAAAGGAAGATTCCAGTTTTTCCCCTGGCCAGGTGGTGGTGATAACCCAAGCATGACTGCCATTTTCTCCCACTCACTTGTGAGCAGATACAAAACAGCAGCCATGAAGCAAACTGCTTAATTTTACTGACTTAACACGGTCCGTACAATTCTGAAAAAGCTTTTGCAGTACCATGCAGACCTTGCTAAGGCAGCAAAATGAAGCAGTTTGTCCCCTGGCCACGCAATGGAAACCTGAATGGGTCCACCATCTGTAGGCAGGATAAAATGGTGGCCGCTTCTGGAACTGTGCCATGCGGCTACACAGAAAAGCAATTCATCCCAGCATTCTAGGAGGCTCGGGAACTCTTCAAAGGTAATGAGGAGGAGGTTGTTTGGCCTGGTAGGATGAGAATCAGGCCTAAGGCTGGAGGGACCCAGAGGGAGTGGGAAAAGACCCATGGGAAGCCAAGGTCTGAGAAGTGGAGCGCAGGGTATCTTGGAGTGGTGGTGAAGGGAGGACGGCCTTAGAAGGGCAGGGGGGTGATTGCCTGTGCTAGGCCTCCAAGGGCCTCTCTCACCCTTGAGGTACCCTGAACCCCCTTAACGACTGGGCATTAATTTAACAATTCATTGGGGCAAGCAGGGGTGGGGGCTTATTAGATGAAATACTCCACCTAATGACCATTGCAACATGAAAATGTTATAGGCAGGCTTCATTATGGTCATATCTCAAGGACTGCTTGTATTTTACTATTGGACTTTATTTAGTCATAATTTAGTGACTTCAATTCCCACTTAAATAAATGGAACTTTATTTGTAAATATTGTATGCTCATAGGTGTCTTCTCTGAAGAAAGTCTCATCACATTCAGAGGGGTATACTTTTAACTACGCTTATTGTGACTTGATTGTTCTTCTAATAGTGCTTATTAAGTTCTTTTTTTAAAAAGCATCTTGTTCTTTTGTTTCCTTAATGTTTCTGAAGGTCTTAACATGGGGGATGTCAAACTGGTATCGACTCAGATCTCCAAAGCGACCTTAACTTTGAACCACTCTTCTCTAAGAACTCCCACTGCAACAGAAGCACCAGCATTTATTCTATCTCCACGAAATATCCAGGTGCCAATCGGAGGCACAGCAAAATTTGAAGGACAGGTAACCAGAGCTATACTATGCAATAGTACAGTCTGTTCTCTGGTAGTCTGAAGGGAGTGGAGAAAGTGTGTGTCTATGTGTTTTATGTATGAAAGTCATCTCTGTGTGCCAGGAGTCTACACTAAACCAAATACAAATAATGACAATAACAACATCACCTTTAATGCCTATAAAAGTACACATTTAAGAGAAATGTGTACTTTTATAAGCATTAACGGTGATCTTGTTATTGTCATTATTTGTATTTGGTTTAGTGTAGACTCCTGGCAACTTCCTGAACTAGATGCTGCACTTTTTTTGGCAATAATATTTGTTTGCCATTGCCTTCTTTTGGGGGTTTGAGACAGTGACTTGCCCAAAATCACCTAACTGGCTTCATGCCTATGGACAGAACATACATTTCTACCTTAAACGTTACATTAAACTGGTTCTTTTATTATGAATTAATCATTATTAATTCTGTTATTTTAAATTTTATTTTTATTCTGTCCTGATTCTATTTTTGCAAGACATGATTTTTGTTTTATTTAATTTTAGTTTATCTATTTTTCCTTTTTCATGTATGCATGAGGGATTTTAGGACAACACAATTATTTGGGCTTTAGCCATGTAAATTTGAAGGCCTTATTTCAAAAGTGCTAATTAGGATTGTGGTAGCAATTGTCACTTCTCAATAAACAAAAACTTGGTGCATTTTCTGAAATTGTTTAAGCACCATCAGATATTAACAAGACATTTATAGTTCTCTCATTCTTTCTCAGTTATCTGGAAGCCACAGATGAATGTTAAGAGATATAAATTTCACCACAGACATAAATTTCTTTGGCTATTAATGTTATTTGCTTTCATCACATAATATAAATATTAAGAATATTGAACTATTCTTGAATTAAAACTATTTTTTTTTACAAATAATGGCTAGACAATTTTTTCTTCAAATAACATTTTCCACTGGAATTTATCTAATCAGAAAGAATAAACTCCTTGACATTTCAAGACAGAAAATAAGGATAATATTGTGAAGATCGTATGTTTTCATTTTAGAAGTATCTAGTAAGAATACTTCAGAAAGAAAGGCTTTATTCTTTTCTAAATATATAAAAAGCTTGTAAAGCACTTTGGATGAAAAAGAATGGTGGAGCTTTAGAAAATTACATAAATTCATAGCAAGTACTGTAAAGTAGGAAAAATATTTAATTACATTTGGGGAAAAGGTCACCATCTTTCTGAATAAATTCATTTTTGTTTTAAACTAAAACAAAAGTGTATAGTGCTCCTTTCTAGGTTACTCAAAAACTGGCTACGGAAGTGCTAAAATACAAAATGAAGCATATAAAGAAAACATGAATGTCTATAAATGAATATTTATAAAGAAAAGTGCTTTGAATTCATAAAAATTAATTAAAGTTATATTTATGGAATAGGGTGTAGTAGCCTTTCCCTACACGTTTGCACATTTCTAGAAATACTGTACTATTAAATCTGATTGGCCTTAAATGAATGTTCTCTGTCTCTAAAAAATTAACACCCTGGTTAAAATTAAGTAGCAAGAGGAGATTTGCTAGAGGCTTTTAGTTTTTCTGAATTTTCCTAAACTTGGGTTCCTAGACTTTAGTTCTTCCTTCTAACTGTGAAGAAGGAAAAAACAAAATCTGGGTGCAGTCTTCGAGGATGTAGGAAAGAATCTATTCAGACTTCTGAGTACAGTGGCTATGTAGAGAATAGGAATTCAACTGGCATTTTAAATTGTACGTGCTCAAACTTTATCAGGTTTCCAAACTTAGCTTTCTAAGTTTGTAAAACACTACTTTTTTTAAAAAAAGTAAAATAAGTTTTTACGTTTTCCTACCGTCTGACCTAAGCATAGTAAACCAAATTACCTGCTACAATGTCCTACCTGTCAATGACTACTTCAGCTTCAACTGCAATAATACACGAGCAAACAATATATACAAACTCAAGGTAAACCACTCAAACTCGATTGCAGAAAATACGACTTCAGCAACAGAGTGGTCAATGCCTGGAATGCACTATCTGACACTGTGGTTTCTTCCCCAAGCCCCCATAACTTTAACTGTCTCCTTAAACTGTCTCCTGTGGACCTCACACCATTCCTAAGAGGTCTGTAAGGGGTGTGCAAAAGCGCACCAGCATGCCTACTGTCCCTCTCCTACTGGCCCCATTTATTCATACCCATTTTCTGTGTTCATATCCACGCTTATACTTATATCTGTTATCTCGTACATGTTTGACAAACTAAATAAAATGAAAAAAAATCTTCTGCAGGCTGATCACCAGACACCAGATTTAGGGTGGTCATTGTTTTCCAAAAAGCAAAAAGGGAATGGAATTTATCCTTATGCTAAGTTTGCTTCTCGAGCTGTAGTCTCCAATGTGGCCTCCCGTCACCTCTTGTGGCTCCGCCATTGGCAGGCTGACATTAAATCTAAATGGCGCCTGGCATCCACGCCCTTCAAGGGCGGGGCTTTGTTTGGATCCGTTCTCAATCCCATTCTCATAGAGACTAGAGACAAGCGCAAGGTCCTCCCTTCCTTGGGGGGGCGCAATACCCGACGACAGCAGCCATACAACAGACGCCAGTCCTTTCGGAGCGGCTATTCTGGCTACGCAGCGGCCCCCTTTGTTCCCCATTACAACAGGGGCTTTCACCAGTCACAGGACCATGGCCAGGACCATGGGGGGGGGGGCAGAGATAGGGGACGCCAACAGCACCAGGCGCAATCCCACAACAGGAGATCCTTCTGTGGCTCGGGAAACCGGTCCTTTCGAAGGTACCGGTGACTCGCAGGGGGAAGAGTCAGTGGGCGGGCGTCTGCTGGCCTTCGCTCATCAATGGGCGGAAACCACCTCAGACGCCTGGGCCCTTCGGGTGGTGAGGCTGGGCCTCACACTAGAATTTCTCTCCATTCCTCCAAGACGTTTCATCAGGTGCCCCGTTCCCAGGTGCTCAGTAAAGCGGCGTCTCATGGAAGCCGAAATAAATCATCTCATATCCATCAAAGCAATAGAACAGGTTCCCAAGGGGCAGGAAGGTCTAGGGTTTTACTCCATCCTATTTCTGGTGCCCAAAAGCTCAGGATGATGGCGAGCCATTCTAGATCTGAAAAGACTCAATTGGTACATCAAGTACCAGAGGTTCAAGATGCAGTCGTTGAAAAGCATCCTGGCATCCATCCGCCAAGGCGACATGATGACATCAATCGACATCAAGGAGGCATACCTCCATGTGCCCATTCATCCGGCTCATCGACGGTTCCTGCGCTTCCACTTTGCGGACCATCATTTCCAGTACAGGGCCTTGCCCTTCGACCTCTCATCGGCGCCCCACACTTTTACCAAGCTCCTGGCGGTGGTGGCGGCCTCCCTTCGTTCGGTTCCGGTGAGAGTGAATTGTTACTTAGACGACATCTTGGTCCTGTCACCATCCTGGGACCAGGCCCCATGGGATCTTCAGGTAACGATGGACTCCCTGCGGAGGCACAGTTTCGTGCTGAATCTTCCCAAGAGCCATCTGCAGCCGACTACAACGCTGCTTCACTTAGGGACTGTCATCAATTCCGCCACTTGCCAAGTTTTCCTGTCTCTGGAAAGGCGACAGAGCATCCAACAGCTGGCTTCTCAAGTGTCAGCCTTGCGGCTCGTGCCCCTGGCTTTACTCTCTCAGCTGTTAGGGAAGATGATTTCTTGCATCGACATCATTCCCTGGGCCAGGTTTCACGCACGACCACTCCAATGGTTCCTGCTTCCTTATCAGAGATCTCACACCAGTCATTCTCAGCTCAAGGTCCGTCTTTCACCCAAGGCCCTCAGATCACTCCGATGGTGGGCGTCCTCAAAGATTCTCAAGGGGTGTCCGTTCAAAGAGCCGGAACGTATCCAGGTTACGACGGATGCCAGCCTGTTTGGATGGGGCGGCCATGCCCTGGACAGGGTGGCACAGGGTCGCTGGTCAGACCGGGAGCTGTCCAACAGCATCAATTGGCTAGAGCTGCGGGCCATCAGACTGGCCCTGCGAGAGTTTCAGGACATTGTGACTCACAAGCACGTGCTGATTTTGACCGACAATGTGGCCTCCAAGGCGTATGTCAACCGCCAGGGGAGCACGCACTCCAGAGCTCTCATGATGGAGGCGGAGAAATTGCATCATTGGGCAGAGTCCAGGCTGTTGTCCCTTCGAACGGAACACATTTCGGGCAAATCCAACGTTCAGGCGGATTGGCTGAGCAGAGCCACAGTGGATCATGCGGAGTGGCAGTTACATCCAGACCTCTTCCAGCAGATTTCCCTCCGATTCGGCCGTCCGGTGGTGGACTTGTTCGCGCAGCCTCACAATGCGCAACTGCCCCGTTTCTTCTCCAGGTATGTGACCCCCGGAGCGGAGGGAGTGGATGCCTTGCGCAGCCCGTGGCCGGCCGGCCTCCTTTACGCCTTTACGCCTCTTCCAGTGATCCCGGCGGTCGTCCAGAAGATTCTGTCGGAACGTGCGGAAGTCCTCCTGGTGGCTCCGATGTGGTCCCGACAGACTTGGTATGCCGACCTGGTGCATCTGTCGATCTCCCGCCCATGGAGGATTCCGGACGATCAAATCCAGCTCCATCAGGGGGCCCTCATTCATCCGAACCCCCAGTTGCTACAATTAGCCGTGTGGCACGTGAGCGGACTAGTCTGACAAACCTTCAGTATTCCAGCGAGGTCATCAGTACGATTCAGGCTGCCCGCCGACCTTCCACCACTCGAATTTACGAGGCTACTTGGCAGGCCTTCTGCAGGTGGTGCCAACGGGCTGGGGCAGACCCCCTCCAGGATTCGGTGCCCCAAGTGTTGGACTTTCTACAATCTGGTCTTAACAAAGGTTTGGCACCCAACACGCTCCGCAGGCAGGTCACAGCTCTTGCCACAGTGATTGGGGGAGGTCAAGTACGCTCCTTGTCACAACATTCTCAAGTCAAGACCTTCCTGAAGGGGGCGGCCAACATCCGACCTCCGACCGTGCACCGCTACCCTACTTGGGATCTGTCATTAGTGCTCAGGGCACTTATGGACTCTCCTTTCGAACCTATTTCTTCCGTCAGTCTTCGACTATTGACTCTTAAGTCAGTGTTTTTGGTGGCGATTACATCGGCCAGGCGGGTTTCCGAGCTGGCGGCTCTTTCCGTTCGAGCGGATCTCTGTATATTCCACCCCAGCAGAGTTGTTCTCCGCTTGAACCCAGCCTTTCTACCAAAAATCAACACGCTGTTCCACAGAGCTCAGGAACTCGTCCTTCTGGACTTTTGTCCCAACCCTTCTCATCCGCAGGAGTGCCAATGGCATCACCTGGATGTGCGCAGGGTTCTTCGCCGCTACGTGAAGCGTACAGCGTCCTTCTGACGGTCTGAGGCACTCTTTGTTTCCTTTCAACCATCTTCCATGGGACAGAAAGTTTCTTCTCATATGATAGGGCGGTGGTTGAAGGCGTGCATCGCCCTTGCTTATGACAGTCAATCCCAGCAGGTTCCCAGGCGCATCAGCCCTCACTCTACCAGGAGTGCGGCCACCACGGCGGCCTGGGCTACGCAAGCCTCAGTGGAAGAGATCTGTAGAGCAGCCACCTGGTCTACACCATCACCATTTATCAGACATTACAAGGTTGATGTGTATGCCTCGGCTGAGGCGTCCTTCGGGCAGCATGTATTGCAACAGGTGCTCCCCCCTGCGGGGGACCCTGGCCAGCCTGGTTCCCGCCCTGGACCTTAATTGCTTTGGCATGTCCCATGCTTGGATTCCCCAAGCAGCACACAGGAGAACGACCGTTGACTTACCTGAACGGTCCTTCTATGTGTGCTGCGAGGGGAATCCAAACCCGCCTGCAGCTGCGGCTGGCCAGGGTGGTCATGACTTGACATTCATTATCTTCATTGATATGTTACCGCTTTATGTCAGATGTTATTTACTTATGACTTGCGTTTCTTCTTGACTATGTTTGTATGCCTTTTGGCTACGGCCTTTATTGCTACTGTTATTGTTATGTTATCATTGTTCTTCTTGTTATACATCAATAAACGGCTGACTTCGTACGAAACTGAGCCCATCCGGCCAGTGGAGGCGTGGTCACCAATTTGCATGACTCAGTCTCTAGGCTAATGGACAAAGTTAACCCATGCTTGGATTTCCCTCGCAGCACACATAGAAGGACCGTTCAGGTAAGTCAGCGGTCGATTTATGCTTCCTTGGGTTCATATTATGTTTCATTTGAGCAAAGTTGAGCATGTTTCTCATGGTTGCCTATTAGTATTAGCTAGAATTTTATTGAGTCCTTTACTTTGTTTTGAAAAGGATCGATATGAAGAGACCTGCTCATAAAACGGATCAATTGCATTTTTCTCTGTATTGTTCAGGCTCACTATGGAAAACAAAATAAATGTATTCCTGATATTTGAGAAATAAAATCACTTTCCTCCAATGAAAAACACTTTGAAAAAATCTTTAGATCAGCCAAATTTTAATTTTTATCATTTAGAATGGAAGTATGAAATGGTATCATGCATTTCATTACATTGAGGCACTTTGCTTGGAAACATTCCATTTTCATCATTTATCTTTGTCTTGCTGGCATAGGTGGTGGCCTAGATTCTATAAATCTGATGCCAGGCTGAACAAAGCCAACTTTACACACAGGCATTATTTTCATGTCTAACAGGAAATGGAAAACCTTAATTTGCTATGGATTTTACCTTATATTGAGGCTGCATATTATATTTGCCTTTTCCAGAGCCAATAGCCTCTGTATGAGGTAAGAAGATAATGCATATATGGTAGGTTTCCCCTCTTTCTGTTCCATACTTTGAAGTATAGTTTCTTTTTCCAGTATGGTGTAGGGAGTTAGCACCCACACCTCTCCTAGAAAAATGAAATATCCTGGGAAATATTAAAAAGGCAGAATATTATATTTCCCTGGATAGAAAATGGAGAAACATGTTTTAGGCAGGAAACAGACTCACTCTTAATAACCCCCACCTTTGTTAATGGGCCATTAGGGGCCCTTTATTACTCTACATAATAAAGATAGGTTTAGCCTTCTACAGAAACTCACCACATGGCATCTGGGAACTCAACCAAACTTGGACTCAAAACACAGCTAAGAGAGTTGCCCCTGCACGGCTCCATGGGAGTCTGACAACCAATCAGAATACATTTCTTACACAGGAACAGGAAACAGGGAGGTGGGGCTGAACAGAGAGTATAAAGTCAGGAACTTTCAACATCTTGTCCTTTTTTTTTCTTCACCCATCTTGAAGCATGTGATCCCCCTTTTCTCCTGTGCACCGCTTGGAGAGTCCGAGCATGGGTTATTTCAGTCTGCTTGCCCTGGACTGAGAAGTCTTTTCCCTGGCCACGCCTCCTTGCGTGGCTAAGTTCTCCAGAAAAAATTCTCAGTCCAGCCCGATCAGATTGATTTCTGTGAGCTCCAGCTACTTGTTTTTTTCCCGTTTGGCTTGGACTCTCCATTCTGGTCTTTTCCCTCTTTAAATTCTTTTGCCTTTCTTCTTCTTTCTTCCTCGTCCCTGAGCAGCCTGGATTGCTGCATTTGAGCCTCTTGGAGGCTGGGAGGCAGACGGGTGAGTGGGGGAGGGTTCTCCTGGCCGCGTGTTCACAGCCGGTTTCAGAGGCCTGCTGCTTGCCTTTTAAAGGCGCGGCGATTGGCGGCGAGGCTTTTAGGAGACACAGTGAGGCTGCGCTTGCCATTCTTTGTTGTTTTGCCGCAGTTTCTTTGTTTCTGGCCTCAGTAAGGGTTCAGCCTGCCGCGGAGGCGAGCGAGGCTGGCAGTTTTAGCCGCACTCGTTCCACGCTCGTCCTCTCTTCCTCACACGCTGTTGCGGTGGCCATTTTGGGTGAAGGTGTTTTGCGCCCTTTTAGACCCAGGCCCACCGCTTCAGCTCCGTCTCGTCGGGCAGCCGCTGGGTGAACAGGGGGTGCAGCGGGGGCTCTCAACCATCCCTCAACTGCCCCTCTGCCATCCTCATCGATCGCCAAGCGGCGCTAGCGCCAGTGCCGTCCATGGCCTGTGCCCTGGCACAGAGAGGCCCGGGGCCTGCATGATTGGCAATTTAAATTTCCCCCTCTTTTTTCTTCGCAGGCCCTGTGTATTCCTCTGGTTTCCCGATATGGTCTTGCTTTTATACCGCAGATTCCTTGGCCTCCACCCTCTCTGCTCTGTCTCTGGCACTCTCTCTCTCTGTCCCATGTATTCACGTTTATTGTGGTTTGGATCATTGAGTGCCTCAACTTATGTTTTCCTCTTTGTTCCTTTGTTGCAGAGTAGCCAGTCAGAGCTTTCCTGTTCTCCTGCCAACTTGCCTGATGTGCCTGTGTGATCATTCACCATGGATCCCTCTACTTCAGGTTCCTTAGCTGGTAGACAGGGTCCCCCGCAGGTTCCAAGCGAGGCTCACCCCCCACTATGGAGGGGGTTCAGGCAGGGTTCGGGTGGTCAGCCAGGGTAAACACCCCAAGACCCTCTCTGTGGCCAAGGCTAGGGATGCCAAAAGGCGCCAGAGGGCCCTTGATAAGCAGTTTGAGAGGGCCAGGCGCCTGGCGGAGAAGGATATCCCCCCCATCTTCTACCTCTGGGGGATCCTCAGCCCTGCCCCCTTCCAGGGAGGACCCTGCAGCCTTGTTGGCTGAGGAGGTTGGGTCGCAGGAACTATCTCCTAGCAGATCCTTGGCTCCCTCTTCCCCTACTCCTTCCTGGTCCTATGACCAGGGGCAGGACCCTGTGGGGCCTTCCGGATCTATCCCTCCTGCAGGTTCCTTTCCTCTTCAGGGGGAGCCTGCTGATCTGGATATAGATTCCGGGTCGGATTCTGATTCCGAGTTATCCCCTCACATGCAAGGGGTGGTGGCCTGGGCCATTGCGAAGGGCATCGAGGCTGCCATGCGGAAGTGCGAACTTCCAACCTCAGGCCTCCCTCAGTCCGCTCAGACTGGTCCTCCCCCGCCTAAGCATGTGCGCCACCCCTCTCTTGAGTCCTCCTGGTCAGTGAGGCCTCTGCCATTGAGGACCCTGGCCAGGATCTCTTTCAGTTGTCAGATGATGAGGACCACACTTCCGACGCCCCGGCGTTTTCGGGCCTTTTCAAGCCCAGCCTATTCAAGTCAGTCCTACAAAAAGTGAAGGTGGCTACCGGAGAAAGGGTTAAACCCACGCCAGCTCCAGCCCCTTCAGGGGCTGCTCTGGTGAATCCCAATGCAGCCATGTTTAAGCTTCCTCCTTCCCACCAGCAGTTGGTGCCAATTCCCGAACTTTTCCTTGACCTTATACAACGTCAATGGAGTCAGCCAGCCACCTCATCCTCCCCCAGTGGGGTGGATAAACATATACAATGGAGCCCGCCCTGGAAGACCTCTTGGTCCTGCCAGAAGTGGACCCTCCTATCATGGCTCTCACCTCTAACACGCCCCTCCCCGCGGACCTCTTAGAAGGGCTCAAGGCAGAGGACAAAAAGGCAGAGAAGGCCTGCCACAAGATCCATCTTGCGGCGGCCTGGGCCATTAGAGCGGCCTCCTCCGCCTCATTTTTTAATAGAGCTGTCATGATCTGGCTGCGGGAACTCCAACGCAAACTCCCGGTTGATGATGCTCATCTTCACCAGGACGTGTCTAAGATGGTTGCAGCGGCCCAGTATGCCGCGGACGCTTTGCTTAATGCCACCAAATTTGCGTCCAGGGCCCTAGCATCGAATGTCACCTCCCGCCGCCTCATTTGGCTCCGCCACTGGCAGGCGGACCAAAAACACAAATGGAAGCTGGCCGCGGCGCCCTTCAAGGGTGCCAAGCTGTTTGGGGAGGTGTTGGACCCCTTCCTCATAGAGTCCAAGGACAAGAGGAAGGTCTTGCCCTCTACTTCCAAGAAGCAGGATCGCAAATCCTCCCACTATCGTAGACGGCAGTCCTTTTGTGCCTCCGAGCCCTCCACGTCTGCTGCCTTTAATCCTTCCAAGCCAGTCAGGCCAGTCAGGGGAGAGGGTGCAGGAGAGGTCTCCCTTTCGCGACAGGGGAGGCAGCAATACGGGTTCTGTAAGTTCAACCGCGGTGGGGCCTCCAATAGGCCCTTTCGCAAGTCCAAGTGACTCCCCGATGTCGTCTCCCATAGGGGGTCGACTCCAGTTGTTCGCCTCCCATTGGGCCCAGACGGCGGAGGATGCCTGGGTGCTTCAGACCATCAGGGAGGGCCTCTCACTGGAGTTTCTTTCCCCTCCCCTCAAGAACTTCATCAGGTGTCCCACTCCCTCCTGCCCCGTGAAAAGGGAGCAGATGGACCAGGAGGTCCTTCACCTCCTGGAGATAAACGCCATAGAACAGGTGCCCCCTGGGCAGGAGGGGAGGGGTTATTATTCCATCCTCTTCCTGGTGCCCAAGAGCTCGGGGGGGTGGAGGGCCATCTTGGACCTCAAGAATCTCAACCGGTTCATTGCCTACCGGAGGTTCAAGATGCAGTCCCTCCAGTCCATCCTGGCGGGGATTGCCAGGGAGACTTCCTGACTTCTATCAATCTAAAGGAGGCGTATCTCCATATTCCCATCCATCTGCAGCACAGGAGGTTCCTGTGCTTCTTTTATGCCGGCTGACATTTCCAATACACGGCCCTTCCATTCGGCCTGTCGTCGGCCCCCAGGACCTTCACAAAGTCCTGGCGGTAGTGGCTGCTCACCTCCGGCGCAGGCCCATATGGCTCCAGTGCTACCTGGATGACATCCTCATTCAGTCGTCGTCCAGGCCGCAGGCCGTGCGGGATCTGCGCATCACCATGAGGACCCTCAGGAACCACGGCTTCTCTCTCAACTTGGAGAAAAGCCACCTTGCTCCTTCCACCAGAATCAACCACCTGGGGGCGGTGATAGACTCCTCTTCATGCAGGGTGTTCCTATCCCAAGACAGGGTAGAGGCTCTAAGGTCCTTGACACACAGGGTGATCCGTGCAAGGCAGGCTCAGGTGGTTCTCTTGTCGCAGTTGCTGGGGAAGATGATTTCATGCCTGTTGATTGTTCCCTGGGCTAGGCTCCACTCAAGAGCTCTGCAATGGCTACTTCTGCCCCACCAGAGGGCCAACAGGAACAACTCAAGCATGCTGATTCCCGTTCCTCCGGCCGTGAAGAGGTCCCTCCCATGTTGGACGTTGCCTGCAATCCTCAAGGGACACCTCTTCATGGAGCCCGACAGGGTGGTCGTCACCACCGATGCCAGTCTCTCCGGCTGGGAGGCGCATCTGGGCCAACTCGTGGTACAAGGCAAATGGTCCGCGTCGGAATCCCGCTGCAGCATCAACCTTCTAGAGCTGAGGGCGGCGAGGTTGGCCCTTCGTCACTTCCATCTGTCGGTTCATCGACGTCACGTCCTCCTGATGACAGACAATGTGGCCACCAAGGCGCACATCAACTGCCAGGGTGGCACGAGATCCAAGCGACTGATGGCGGAAGCGGAAGCACTGGGCCGCTGGGCGGAGCGCCACCTGGAGTCCATCCGCTCCAACCATATCTCGGGCGTCGACAACACCCACGCGGACTGGCTCAGCAGGACTACCATTGACCCTGTCGAGTGGCAACTCGACCCGGCCCTCTTCCGCTACCTGACCTACAGGTTCGGTCTGCCCCTGATGGACCTCTTCGCCACCAGGGAGAACGTCCAACTAGAGAGGTTCCTTTCCCGATTCCCGACCCTGGGGGCGGAAGGAAGGATGCTTTGCGGTGCCGCTGGCCCCGGGATCTGTTCTACGCCTTCCCTCCGCTTCCTCTCCTGCCGCAAGTCCTATCCAAGATCATTGCCGAGGAGGCAGAGGTCATTCTCGTGGCTCCCCATTGGCCCCGGAGATCGTGGTTCGCCGACCTGGTCAGCCTGTCGGTGTCCCCTCCATGGCGGATCCCTCCGAGTCAGGTCTCACTCCGCCAGGGGGTCGTTGTCCATCCAGATCCCCAGTGGTTGCAGTTGGCCGTATGGCACTTGAGGGGGACCTGCTGAGGAACGAAGGTCTCTCAGAGGAGGTGATACGCACCATACAAGCTGCTCGGCGTCCCTCCATGATGAGAATTTACAACACCACATGGGCCTCCTTCGCCAGATGGTGTGAGGACCGTTTTTTGGATCCTGTTACTGCGCCTGTGTGCCACATTTTGGACTTCTTGCAAGGGGGCCTTGAGAAGGGGTTGTCCCCCAATACGCTGCGATGCCAGGTGGCGGCCTTGTCTACTGTCTGGGCCGGGGATCCTTCCTTGTCTCTCAGCAAGGTCCCCAGGGTACGTGGTTTCCTGAAGGGCGTCCACCCACCATCCATCGATACCCCACCTGGCAGCTGTCCGTAGTGCTCCAGGCGCTCACCGCTCCACCTTTCGAGCCTCTGCATTCCATTTCTCTTCGTCACCTCACGCTGAAGACGGCCTTCCTGATAGCCATCACCTCTGCCCGCCGTATCTCCGAGTTGGGGGCCTTGTCGGTTCGTCAAGACCTTTGCATTGTTCATCCCGACAGAGTCGTCTTGCGACTCGATCCGTCCTTCATCCCGAAGGTTAACACCCGCTTTCATAGAGCGCAAGAAGTCATCTTGCTGAGTTTCTGCCCGTGCCCTTCCCACGCGCGTGAGCGCTCTTGGCACACACTGGACGTTCAGCGAGTCCTGAAGGTCTACCTCCACCGAACCTCAGACTTCTGGCAGTCTGAGGCCTTGTTCATATCTTTCCAGCCTGGTTCTCTGGGCAAGAAGGTCAGCTCCACTACTGTGGGAAGATGGCTGAGGGCTTGCATCACCTCTGCCTACGAAGGCCAGGCTCAGGCGGTTCCATGTAACATCACTGCCCACTCTACGAGGAGTGCCACCACCTCGGCAGCCTGGGCCACCCAGGCTTCGATTGAGGAGATATGTTAGGCGGCCACGTGGTCTTCTGAGGAGATTACCCTGCTAAGGAAGCAGGATCTCTTCAACCAGCGGGCCAAATCACGATTCCAATCCTAGACAGTTTTTCCCAATGAGACACGAAGGCAACGTCTGGATGAATTGGCTACTCTGTCTTTCCAGAGAGCTATATTTATTAGAAAAGTCAGTTTACATTGCCATACATCAAGAAAATAACAAATGACACAAAGGAATTCACAATCCTCTACTTATCTTATCAAAGAAGTTTACAGTATACCCTTAATCAACATCTTGTCAAAGGGAGGGTAGAAAAGAGGGACAGGAGGTTTACAATAGAAGATTTACAATTGAATAGTAAGTGGTATAGCTGGAGAATGTTTGAAAGGAAGATAGAGGCTATATATCACAGCAGGGAGTAACTGGGAGTTATAATTCAACATAGACAGTTTGGAAGTAACTGGCCCTTGTTACATGGCTGCATTTTTATGAGTTAGGTCACAAAGGTGTATGTTTGGAATAAGGTTTCTTCATCTCTGTGCTGATAATGGAAGGTAAACATTCGAGATGAATTACCAACACCTTTTTATCTAGATTTTTCCCAAGAAATGCCTTTGGGCTCTGGCAAATGTCCACTAAAGATGTTTTGATGTCTTTTGATTCCTTAGCTAATTTACCAGCCTTATTATAAAGGTACAATCTGGGATTCCCACAGTCTTCACCTTCTCCTTTTGTCAGGCATTACAAACTTGATGTTTTTGCCTCGGCTGAGGCGGCCTTCGGCAGAAGAGTACTCCAGGCGGTTGTTCATGTGAATGAGTCCCAGGACCATCTCTCTGCCCGCCCCATTGGTTAACGCCAATGCAGTTTCATTTGTAATTATTTCTAATACAGCTTGTAATCTAATAATTCTATTAATCATATATATGGGGGTTCTATAACCCCATGAACCATCTTGTGCCCACGTGGCGGGATCATAATATGCAATAATTCTCTCTGGGGGCCATTCGTCATCCTTCCAATTTCCTATCTTTATCCCTTTAGAGAGATCTACTGAACGTTTACGTCTTCCAAGAGTATCATATACAGGGACTCCCAATTTTTGTTTTTTCTCTATAGGAATTAGGAAGAATGAGGGTTGAATGGCCCCTAAAATACATGAACCGTACCATCCTACAGGTAACATATTATAGGCAAAGTTACCACATATCCAGTATAACCCATCAGGTGAATTCCACACAATAGTATCATTTTCAGGATCTGAAAGTCCTTGCAATTTAGTCACTTTCAGCAATGAGTTTTCAGGTTGGGTCATATTAATTTGTGAAACCCAAGTATTATTTTCCCATTCATTAGAACATTTTAGAAATCCCATAGGTTTGTTTCTTTTGATCCGATTGTTTTTATTTCTGGTATAACATATATGACCTATTATATGGGAAGTAACTTGCCAGGTTTCATTGAAGTTATTATTAAAGGTAAAATTCCCTTGCCATAGTGCTATCTCCGTATAATTTGCTTCCTGAACGTGCCATGGCCAGCGGTCTCCCATAGTAGTACCTCCACATACAAAATAATTTTTTAACATAAGTTCTGTGGCAACTTCCTGGGCCAAATTAATAAACATATTTTTTGCTCGTGGAGGTGTAGGTAGATCATTAAGTTTAGCAATTTCCTGTTCATAACTCCAAAAAAACTTTACAGGTTGATTAGTTAATCTTGTTGCTTCAGTCTTTATAATAATATATCCATAAGGGTCCTTTCCTGTTTTATCTATACCAATACCATAATGATAATATCGGGTACCCAAGGTACCTGCTATCTGTGCGGAAAGGCAGAGTGGGGTACAGTGATGGGATCGACAATTAGTAGTGGTTGGAGTAACAGAAAGATTGAAATTATTAGGTCCATAACCACTTGTATACCAATACACACTTGGTTGGGTATAGCCTCCATACGATGAAAGCGTTGAGCGAGTAAATAAATATCTACGATTTTTGATATATGATTGTTCCCATGACTGTCCTCCACAGAGTACCCCTGCGGATCCCCCTCCTTGCCCTTTTTCAATTGCTAAACATGTATCAAAACAAACAGTAATAGGTGCTATCCCCCTTGAAACATTATGGGCTATGTACCCTAATAATCTTTGTGCTGTATGAAATTCATGTTTTAAACCAGATCCTCCTTTATAGCCATAAACATAGATACTACTTGTTACAGGTCCTACCGCCTTTGGTTCATAACATTGTATCCCATTTGGTGTATAGCACTGATTGTATTGTGTATTGTTATGTGTGCATGGTGGTATTATAGTTCCATTACATTCAGGCTTCATAGTATAATATATTAAGGTCATAGAAATTCTTGTGCCTTGTTTGGTTTTTTGTAAACAGGCTGTGCAAATGTCCTCTTTTATCTCTCTTTTTTGTAAATGACTATGTAAACCTCTTCCCCTCTCTTGTTGATAACTCAATAATGCTAAAAACCATTCACTAACTGGGGGAAATTTTATACTTGCCCTTGAAGTTACTTCTGTTTTTATTATTTTATTAGGTAACCCTTTTTGATATTGTATACATTGATACCAACCTATAGAATTTTCTGTGATGATTATTCTAATTTGTGATAAACAACCATTCTCTTTCGGGTGGGAAATACCTCTCACATATCTGGAAGCCTTTTTGTATTTTGCAGGCAAAAATCGCCATGTAATCAAGCATGGTGCTTCTGGATTTTTCAAATGACAAGTTAAAGTAACTTGTGTATTGGCTTTTCCATATGTATTGTGAGGGTAAATACACAGTCCTTGAGAATTGCAGTTTTCCCTAGCAGAATACGGAATCATTGCTCTTTTTGAGCGGTTGTGTGGGAAAGGAATCTCTTGGATATCCCCTATTATTCCCTTCTTAGTTTTACGTTCGTATTTACATGCTCCCCAAACTATTAAGAGTAAAATGCCCATCCCCAATACCATACCCAAAAGGTGCAATATAAAATGCTTAAAAGACATAGGAATAACCCAGAAATCCCAAAAACCCATTTCTTGTCCAGGCAAAGGTCCTCTGATAAATGGGCATCGGGGTTGTCGCACCCTTGGGACATAGGGATGGCCAATGACTTGTTCCGGGCGGATCTTCATCTTAGGTATCAAAAGAGGGGTCAAGAGATCCTTGGTGATAATGGTTATAAAAAGGATTGTCAATAGCTTGTTGCACCGTTGGTGTGATACGAAGTTCAGTGTGAGATGGATTGGTGTAGGAAAAATATTCCTCAAGATATTGTTCAATTATCACAATGTCACACGGAATCTTGCAGTGGGTGCAAAGCACACAGTAAATGCAGTGAGAGCAACAGCAGGCCTCGCAGGGACAGAGGCAAAACCAGCACATTGAGTGCAATAGCAGGTCAGTCGTCTGTCGTTTGGAACAGAAGAGACAGGCTTGCTTCTGGATTCTTTTTGTTATCCGTTCCTACCGCTTTCTCATGGAACGGTCGCACGCATCTTCCAGGAACCCACAAAACCTTGTCTGGAAGTTGTACGGCAGCGTAACCTCGTCCCCAGGTCACGAGCTCCACTGGTCCTTTCCACTGAGGGTCTGGTAATTGCCTGTAATAAACAAGAGGGCGGGGAGAGACTACGCTATCGCTATTCTGAAAATGCCTCTCTGCCGCTGTGGAGGCTATAGGCGAGCCTGTAAGATTTAAAAAATTCTGAGTGTACAAAGCTTTACTCAGGCGGTTTTGAATTTCAGGCAGCCCTATCTTAAAGGTATCTTTTTGCTTCTCAAGCATCATTTTTAAGGTTAAATTTGCTCTTTCTACTATTCCTTGTCCTTGGGAATTGTATGGAATGCCAAACTTATGAATAATCTTCCACTGATTGCAAAAGGTAGCGAAAGCAGAACTGCTATACGCAGATCCGTTGTCTGTCTTAATTTCCAAGGGATTTCCTAGGACTGAAAAGGAACGTATACAATGGTTAATCACCTGCTTTGCTGTTTCCCCTCTCTGTGGAGTTGCAAAAATAAAACCTGAAAAGGTATCCACTGTGACGTGAATATATTTCCAGGGTGCGAAGGGAGGGTATTGTGTAACGTCCATTTGCCATATCTCACATCGTTTAATTCCTCGGGGGTTTACCCCCATGGGAATTGCTGTTCCCTGCTTGCTGCAGGTTGAGCATTGCTGGATAATCGCCACAGCTTCTGTTTTTGAAATTCCAAACATCTTCATCAAGGCTTTTGCATTTTGATGAAAATATTCATGGCTTTCCCATGGGGTTGCAAATCCAACAAAACTTTCCCTAGCAGCTTTATCTGCATAATCATTCCCTTCTGTTAATATCCCAGGAAATGGTTGATGACTCCTGATATGAGCCACAAAATATTGAAATTTTCTTTCTACTATTAATTGCTGTAACTGTAAAAACATATCTAATAATTGCTTATCTAACGCTAATTACTTGATAAACATACAAAGAGTCCACAATTAAATTAATTTCTTGGTCTTTAAGCTTCTCAAAGGCCAAAATGGAAGCAGCTAGTTCAGAACGTTGTGCTGAACTCTGGGGGGCAGTGTGATAAGTTATCCACTGTCCTGAGATCTGATACACACAAGCTCCCCTATTTTTTGTTCCATCAGCAAAAACTGTAACTGCTCCTTTAATAGGTAATTTACTTTGTAGCGAAGCCAATTGCAAGTGTTGTTGATTCAGCAACAAAAACCTGTAATCTGTGGGAAGGTGGTATTTAATTGTCCCTAAATAGTCACTTAAGGCCAATTGAAGTGCATCTGATATTTGAAAATACTTCTCCCACCAAGGTAATGGGAATGGGACATAAATGATTTCTGGATCCATCCCCACTACAGCTCGAGCTCTCTCTCTTAACTTTATAATTATCTGGGATAACAATAAAGGTTTTGTTGAAACCGTCCTCCCTTGGGTGTTTGATAAATGTATCCATTCTATGATAAAAACCCTTTGTTGTTGTGTTTGCAATAAACATCCTGTGGGCAAGTTCTTAGTATTGAAAATAGCTGCTGAAAGAGGAACGTGTGAAATCATTCTATCTACCCACTTCTTTGCTAGGGCCCTTTCAATGACCTGAATACACTGTTTTTCTCTCTCCCCTATTGTTAGTATTGAAGCAGGCTCTTTCCTCCCTGCCAGTAATGCAAATAAAGGTTGTAACTGACTTGTGGTTAAACCCATGTAAGAACGTGCCCAATTAATTGAACCCAAGTATTGTTGTAATTGCACCAAACTACATTTATCCATTTCAGGCAATTTTGGAATTACTGGTGAGGCATAAGTTGTCATTATCTTGTGTCCTAAGTACAAATACGGTGGCATCGTTTGAATTTTTTCTGAAGCAATTTTAAAACCTTTATTATTAAGTTCTTGCATAATTTCTTTTATCACTTGTGAGTGTGTATCTTGTGCATTCTTTTCTGTTGCCAATAAGATATCATCCATGTAGTGGTAGAATAAAGTACCCCTATATTTGGCTCTAAAATGTTTTAAAATTTTATTTATATAATATTGACAAAGAGTTGGGCTATTCAGCATTCCCTGAGGTAAAACTCTCCACTGATATCTTATTGTAGGTTCACTGTAATTGAAAACAGGAATAGTGAAAGCGAATAATATTCTGTCCTTTTTATGCAGAGGGATAGAGAAGAAAGCATCTTTTAAATCAATAACTGTTAATTCATAATTCTGAGGAATTATGTTAGGATTGGGTAAACCACATTGCAGAGGTCCCATGGGAGTTATCACTTCATTTATCTTTCTTAAATCCTGAAGCATCCTCCACCTTCCTGATTTTTTCTTTATTAAAAATACAGGAGTATTATAAGGGCTATTTGATAATTCTATCTTTTTATCTAATAACAACTGTCGTACAATTTCTTTTAAGGCTTCTAATTTAACAATAGGAAGTGGCCATTGAGCAATCCAAATCGGTGTGCTATTCTTTAATGTAAGCTTCATTAGGGGATCCATTTACAAGCAATTAATGGTCTTTGGATTTCTTTGTTAGTTTATCCCTTTCTGGGACACACACTCATCCAGAAAAAACACTCTGCTTTTCTAACACTTCTCAGGTCCCTCCCCTTCTCTACTCTGCACTCTCTCAACTAATCTGGAAACAATAGCACACACACGTACCTTTAAACAACCTTGCAATTTGCTGTTTCTTTAAAAAAGAAACCCAAGTACCTTCGTACCAACTTCTACCACCAATACACATTTGCACTGCAACTGAAACGCCCGTGCAAATTGATTTCACATTCAAAAATCCCTTTTTTCTTCAAGCCCAGCAACTATCACCACCGTTTCAAAAATTCATTAGCATCATTTCAAGGAGCTATACGTAAGCCAATGAGCTCCGTTTTCTACTGTTATACACACTCCCCCCGCTACTTCTGTTCCCTTCCAAAGAACAGCTTAGGGGGAAGAGAAAGGGGGGGAAAAAACTCACGCAGGCGATCACTTACACAGGCACGTAGCACAAAGCAGCACCTTTCAGACTTTGTCACTTTAAATCTTTAAATCTCTTTCCTTGAAAAGCTTATGAGTCTTTCTCCAAGCAGCCGGGGAAACTCAAAAAGCAGTTTAAATCCTAACTGCTCTTTCACAGCTTCAAACCCAAATGAACTTATTTATTTAGTTAGCTGGCCAAACATATCACCATCAATCCAATTCAATTTTACACATTATTAAAAGCACCTAAAAGTTTTTTAACAGACATCACATCAAGGCAATCAAGTCCAATTACCTAGGTCTTCCCATTCAGTCAGGCTTTACCTCGTAAAAACCAACTATTAACAGCTTTTCAACACATCCCTTTTCCTTCCTACTAAGCAGCCATTACCATCATTTCCAACATTCGTAAAAAAAAAAAAAAAAATTCCAACTCCTCTCCAGGTGTGAGAAAAAAAAATTATCCACATGCACCTCATGAAACGAAACTTTCAAGCCTGGGGAATGTACTGTCACTTTAAATCCTCAACTTTCTTTCCCTAAAGAATTTGAGGCTCGTGCTCCAAGCAGGGGGAGGAAAAAAAAAACTCAGAGAACAGTTTAAATCCTAACTGCGTTTCCTCCCCCCACAGAAAAGGCTTTGTTGGAGGTAGAAAGCTCACAGAAAATCAGTTAAACACATGGCAGAAGCAAGGATAAAACTTTTAAAACATTTACTGGGCTATTACTTTAAAACAAAGGGAAGGAAGGAAGGAGGAAAAACACTTCCCCGTGCTCCTTTCTTGGAGGGGGGAAACAAACTGAGCGAAGGCAATTTCTGCCAATTTACTACAATTACCTTGAGGGTGTACAAAAACTTAGGCACACATTTACACAAAAATAAGGAAAAAATAAGAATAAGAAGTGAAAGAGGCAAAACTCTCAGGTTTCCACATCCTACATTCCCAGTACAATTTATTAAATTAGGGAAGGTACACATTCATGCACGCACAAAAACATTTTTCTCCATTCCAATTCAAATCCCATAAATCAATTACTTTATGAAACATCTGTGAAAAAAATTTAGGTACTCAGGATGAGAAAAAACTTAAGAAAGACATCGTAAGAGGGACATCGTGGGGGGTAATAGAAGAGAGGCAGCCGAGATCATTGAATATAAAAAGGAAGATAAGAAGCAGCCTGTTGTGAGAAGCAGAATGCCCCCAGGCTATTCCCCCCCCCTTTCCTGACAGTGAGTCAGGTTAAGAAGCAGGCAGAAACTTTCTCTAAAGAGAAATGCTCTGATGCTGAGGAGTTTTACGGACTGGGGACAAAGAAATGCATATAAGGAGAAAGGAAGCCTCGAATTCAAAGTGTGAATTTAATAAAGAGGTTTCCAAATATGGCAGGGGGGTGCACGCAAGCAATCAACAGTCTCTAGATCTCTTTAGTTACTACAATCACGCCTAATCCTTAAGGGAAAAAATCCTTAAGTTAACAATCAACTTAAACAAATTAGCTCAAGGTTTTAATGGGCAGGAAATTTTAGACAGAAAATTATCCTGCTTTTTCCATACATGGAGGCAATCTCATTCCAATGTTAAGGTTGCCCCAAATTGGGAAAGCAAATCCCTTCCCCAAAGATTAACATGCAATTTTAAAACAACCGGGCGGATACGTGCCTTAGTTGCTGAACCTGGAATTGAAGCCTCTAACCACTCTGCACTGGACTGGGCCAACTGGACCCCGCCTACTCCTTTAACAGCAGCGGCTGATTGTAAGGGCCAAGAAGAGGGCCATTGAGCAGAGCTTATCACTGAAACGTCAGCGCCCGTGTCTAAGATACCAGAAAAGGGAATGCCATTAAGAATTATGGTCAAAAAAGGTTTTTGAGCTTTTACTCCTGTGGTAAAGTAATTTTCATGTGTAGTAATCAATTCTCCCAAAGGCACCTTTTCACAATGCCTCAGAGGATTATATCCATAGGGATTAACTTCTAAAGAGACAGGGATAACAATAGCAGCATTTCCCCCCCCCCTTTACTGTGAGCGGGCTGTCACAGATGCATGCCAAAGCTAGAGAAGAGATATCTGTGCCTTCTAGCAGGAAGGGTGAGGCTAGGACCTTACGGGATATAAGGTCCCTGTGGGGGTACATAATTAAGGGGGTTGCTGGTGGAAAATGGGCTGCTGACATATTTAATGGCAAAAAATATACTAATCCAGGAGTAAACATTTCAACTGTTTCTGAAGCTTGAATTATTACTGATTGCACAATTGCATCTTTTTCTGCAAAATCCACTGGTTTTCTTGGGGAGGTAACGATAGCAATGGGTTCAGGTTTATCAGATGGTAGTGAAACTATGGATTTATGATTTTTTGAAATAAATTCTGGACAGTTTACGTTAAAAGTGGCTCCTTTGATTAGCTGGCTGGAGTCACGCCCGCTGTTTAGTTTCCCGAAAACTGTTGTCTATTTTCACTTTCTTTCTGACTGTTTTTTCCCCTACACTCCCTTGCCCAATGGCCATTTTTCCCACATTTGGGACAAGGGGTCTTAGGTCTGGCCCCCTCATTTTTAATGGGTGATCCTGCCCCCCCCCTGGGGCCCTGCACTGATTTTTAAAATGACCTGGCTTTCCACAATTAAAACAATTTCCCATCCTTGGTCCTCTAGGTTTTTGATTATTTTGACTTATTACAAACGCATCGGCCATCAATTGTGCCTGATACGTAGCAGACCCTACCACTGAGGCTTTGCGTAAATAGTCTACCAGCCTCTTTGTTGAATCCCCTCTTAACGGCTCTAAAACCCTTTTACAGTCTTCATTAGCGTTTTCAAATGCTAGCTTCATCATTAGTTCCTTTCTGGCTACAGCATTATCAATCTCTCTATTTATTACAGTCTGCAATCTCTCTACAAAGGTACTATATGGCTCTCCATTTTCCTGTCTGATAGAAATAAAATTAGAAGTGCTAGCAGATTTCATGTCATCTAGATGACAAAAGGCAAAAACTGCAGCTCTTCCGGTCACTTTTAAAGAATCCCTAGGGATGGCCATCTGTTGAGCCTGTGTTTTAAAATTGCCTGATCCCTGCAGTTGTGCGACAGGAAAATTGGCATTGGTGCCATGTAACACCATGCATTGTTCTCGGAAAATGGCTTTCCAAAGCATGGCTTGCGTCATGCTGAGAACTGCCTTTGCCATCGAATACCATTCTATTGGTAACATAACATAGTTATCAGCTACATTTGCAAATAAACCTTGAACATATGGAGACAATAAGCCGTAAGTTGTTATGGCTGATTTTAGATCTTTTAAAACACTAGGTGGCAAGGGAGTGTGCACAGGATTTCGTCCTGTAAAATCAACGGGGAAAGCAGCCAACATTTCTAAGTCCTCCAATGTCACATTGTCCCCACTTCTTGCTTTCTCCATTCCTGTGGTGAGGGGTCCATATGGACACTCATTATTTAAAACTGAGTAAATTTGAGATTTCTCTTCCTGAGGAGCTTGCTGTATAATTTCCTCTTTTATTTTTTCTATAATCTCTGTTGTAATCTCCTGCTTTACCTTCTCTACAATCTCTGTTGTTCCTTTTTCATATTTTTGAGGGATATTAGACCCTTCTTCTGGAGGAGTGTGCTGCAAAATTTCCTTTTTGATTTCTCTTTCTACTCTCCCTCCAGCTTTTATTGTTACGTCCTCATATTTGGGAGGGGCGGTTGGTGTTAAAGTTGTTGATTCACCCGCCTGCTTTTTTGAAAGAGTAACTGTGTCTCCGTGATGGAGACAGAGGGCAGTTAAAACTTTTTTCCAATTTATTAATATAATTGGGAGTGCCCTGGGCTCCTCGTGCAAATAGGAGCCTATTTCCGCCCATGTGTCTATATTAAGAGATCCAAAAGCTGGATAACACGGACAGTTCTGCCAAATGTATCTCATTAATTCCTGAATCCCTGTTTTGGTAGGAAATTCACTTTTCTCCTTTAATATAATTTCATGAGCCATAACAATCTGTCTAAGCTCCTTAAGGTGAGCCTTCTGCTCTTTAGACCAACCTGTCCCCCTAAGGTGGGCCGTCTGCCCTCTAGACAAATTTCCTCCCATACTCACGGATTTTGCGCTGAGTGAGCGTTGGAAGTTGTTAGGCACGCCAGAGACTGGAAGTCCCTTTTCTGCGTCACACCTCGACGGATGTTTCGTTGTGAAAGTAGAATCACGTCGGAGGTCACCAATTGAGGAGATTACCCTGCTAAGGAAGCAGGATCTCTTCAACCAGCGGGCCAAATCACGATTCCAATCCTAGACAGTTTTTCCCAATGAGACACGAAGGCAACGTCTGGATGAATTGGCTACTCTGTCTTTCCAGAGAGCTATATTTATTAGAAAAGTCAGTTTACATTGCCATACATCAAGAAAATAACAAATGACACAAAGGAATTCACAATCCTCTACTTATCTTATCAAAGAAGTTTACAGTATACCCTTAATCAACATCTTGTCAAAGGGAGGGTAGAAAAGAGGGACAGGAGGTTTACAATAGAAGATTTACAATTGAATAGTAAGTGGTATAGCTGGAGAATGTTTGAAAGGAAGATAGAGGCTATATATCACAGCAGGGAGTAACTGGGAGTTATAATTCAACATAGACAGTTTGGAAGTAACTGGCCCTTGTTACATGGCTGCATTTTTATGAGTTAGGTCACAAAGGTGTATGTTTGGAATAAGGTTTCTTCATCTCTGTGCTGATAATGGAAGGTAAACATTCGAGATGAATTACCAACACCTTTTTATCTAGATTTTTCCCAAGAAATGCCTTTGGGCTCTGGCAAATGTCCACTAAAGATGTTTTGATGTCTTTTGATTCCTTAGCTAATTTACCAGCCTTATTATAAAGGTACAATCTGGGATTCCCACAGTCTTCACCTTCTCCTTTTGTCAGGCATTACAAACTTGATGTTTTTGCCTCGGCTGAGGCGGCCTTCGGCAGAAGAGTACTCCAGGCGGTTGTTCATGTGAATGAGTCCCGGGACCATCTCTCTGCCCGCCCCAATGGACAATAACTTGGGTATGTCCCATGCTTGGACTCTCCAAGCGGTGTACAGGAGAAAGACCATTGGCTTACCTGAAGGGTCCTTCTCTGTGCACCGCGGGAGAGTCCAACCTGCCCAGTTGTCTCGGGATATGTGGTGACTTGTCTACTGACTTGAACTTGATCTCCTTATGACATCCTCACGGACTAGACTATTCTATTTTTTCTGGAGAACTTAGCCATGCAAGGAGGCGTGGCCAGGGAAAAGACTTCTCAGTCCAGGGCAAGCAGACTGAAATAACCCATGCTTGGACTCTCCTGCGGTGCACAGAAAAGGACCCTTCAGGTAAGCCAATGGTCTTTCTGTTCCGGACCTCAAACCAATGTGGTCCTGTCCACCATTAAACCCATCTTTCCAAGGAGCCTCCATGTTTCCAGTGTCTTTTTCCCCACTTGGAACTGAACCCAGAAGGACTTTTCTTCCAACAATTGCATCAGAGTCCTTAAGGCAGTGGTCCCCAACCTTTTTATCGCCGCGGACCAGTCAGCCTTTGATAATTTTACCGTGGCCCGCTGAGCGCGCGCAGGGGCACACGGGGCTCTCTTCCCTGGAGCCTTTGCGCACGGCCCAGGAGCTTTTGCGCACGGCCCAGGAGCATTTGCGCTGCAGCCTGGTCCTTCGCCTCCCCCCCCCGGAGAAAGCCGGTCCGGAGAAAGCCAGTCCCCACGCCTCTCACTCCCACACGCGCCACCTCCGAGCGTCACAGCCCCCACCAGCCCCGCATAGAGCGAGCGAGCAGCTCAAGGTCACCTCCGGACAGCGGCAGTGGCCCCTTCCAGAAAAACCTGCAGCAAAGGCGCCAGTTAACCACCACCTGCTTACCAGGGTTGGCTGCCTCGGGCGCTTGGGCAAAAGTGGCCCCGAGGAGGCGGACGCGCACAGCTGACGCGCGTCTTTCCGAGCTCCACAAAAAACCCCAACGGCCCCCTTTCGGTGCGGGCTGGAAGCCAGGCGGGAAGTTCCCGTTCTCTTACCTGGGCTGTGACGACTATTGGGGAAGTGTGCAGCACCTCAGAAGTAAAGCTGCCACCGCTGACGCCGTTCCTTGGAAGCGACGGAGTGGCTGAGGCAGGAAGGCGCGCGGCGGTGGCAGCTGTTCAGCCAGCCGCCTCGCAGGAGAAGAGCCGCTCTTGGGTTTCGCAGGGGGCGGCGGTGGCGGCGGTACCAGCAGCGCCCGGGGATTCCACCAGCGCGCGCGCGGACCTTTGGGCAGCTGTTCATGTCCCCCGGCCGCTGCGCGGCCCGGTGCCAGGTACTCCACGGCCCGGCACCGGTCCGCGGACCGGGGGTTGGGGACCACTGCCTTAAGGTATTTGTGAGCCTTTTCTGTTTCTATAGGTAATCCTCAACTTACAGCAGTTCATTGATCATTCAAAATTATAACGGCATTGAAAAAAGTGACATGACTTTTTTTCACATTTATGACCATTGCAGCATCCCCATGGTCACGTGATTTTTACATTCAGATGCTTGGCAACTGAGTCATATTTATGATGGTTGTAGTGTCCCAGAGTCATGGGATCCCCTTTTGCAACCTTCTGACAAGCAAAATCAATGGAGAAAACGGGTTCACTTAGCAGCTGTGTTAGGAACTGCAGTGATTTGCTTAACAAATGTGATGAGAAAAGTCATAAAATGGGGCAAAAGTCACTTCACAAATTTCTCACTTTAGCAACATAAAGTTTGGGTTCAATTGTGGTCATAAGTTGAGGAGTACCTATATTTCGGAAAAACTGCTAGCATGTCTAGCTATCAGTGTCAATAAGACTTGGAGGTTTTGGAGCTGCTTGGCAGTATGTTTTGGGCGTCAAAGTAGCTGCAAAAATCTGGTTGGAGGCAGCACATCCTTTCTCCTAGTGGTGACATTCATAGTGGTTTTTTTTTTTTAAAAAAAAACGCTCGCAAGTCACACAAGCCTGCTTGGTGGCATATTGTGCAGCCTGGCTAGAGATCATCTCTCTGTGTCATGTGTATAGTATTGCTTATCATTAACATTGTCTGCAAGGAAGGGATTCAAAAAAGTTAAGATAGCAGCTGTGATTGTGTGATCCAAACTATCTATCTGTAACTATCTATCTATATCTACTATATATTTAGCTATAAACACGTGCTAAACCCACATTTTTTCTCCACTTCAGCTGCCACTGGTTAAATAGGTACTGATTTGACTTTTTACATTTTTAAGTGACAATCTGTAGTAGTCAATCTATTGTATTTCAGCCAAGTGAACTTTTCAGGAGCACAATTCCTGAATGAGTAACTAAATAAATGGCTCAGTGAATCCTATTGATTCTAATTCCAGAACACTCATGGCAATCATGCTTGCTAAACAGCTATGATTATTTTGCAAGTGACAAGTTTAAAAAAGAGCATAAACTGTATCCCTGGTATGCTGCAGTCAAAAAAGGAAACTTCTAGTATACCCTCTCAGTATGTCTTTCAGATGTGTTCAGCTACCATTTCCATTTAAAATCTTTCTGCCTTTTGAATAAAATTGTGATCATTTTAGCCTTGCAAAGCTAACCATAAGCTTAGCAGAGCTTAGCTCTGGCATAGTGAGAATGGTATATCTGGTTTTCAGTTGGATATGTACTTGTTAAAAGTTTCATGTTGGCTCATCAAAATTCCAATGATATTATGTTTAATTTAGCTATTTCAAAAGAAGATAAGATTTACTGTGAATTGAAACTGAATTCCTCTTTGAACTTTTCTAAAATATGCGTTAGCAGAAATTAAGATTGCTGTTTCTACATTTTTGGAAAATGAAAGAAAGTAAGAAAAAGCAGTGTATCAGATTTGGAGCTTATACATAAAATCTAGGTTGAAGGATGGACTGTTAGAATATCTGTGTTCCCCATTCCGCGAGAAACTGAAGAGGCTAGTCTGAGATGTGAGACAGTGAATGTGCCAAAGGATGAAGAAACTTGATTAAGGGAATGTGCTCAGTGATGTTAAATATTTACTTTCTATATGCAGGGATGCTTAAGTTTCTAGAATTGCCTTTCACTCCTAGTGCCATTCTATATAAGTACAGGGTTTTTTGGGGGGCGGGGGGTATAGTTCTTTAGAGAGCCAGCTTGGTGTGGTGGTTAAGGCATCTGGCTAGAAACTGGGAAATGGTGAGTTCTGGTCCTGCCGTAGGCATGAAGCCAAGTCACCTTGGGCCAATCGGTCTCTTTCAGCCCTAGGAAGGAGGCAGTGGCAAACCACTATTGAAAACACTGCCCAAAAATTATAAAGAATAGTCCAGGCAGTGGCTGATACTCAAAAAGCTGACTTGAAGGCACATACACAAACACAGTTATTTAATACTGTCCAATAGAATAGAATATATTATCTCCGGGTTGAACTTTGGAGTCCTTGGTGTTCTCTGAGCTTGGTTGTTTGCCTACAGACATTTTACAGAAGTTACTAGATAACATCATCAATACGAGTGGGGGGGGGGGGTTGCTCCTGGTTTATATACAGTAACTTACCCTGGCTATTGTTGATAGGGATGTGGTTTCCTCCTTAGTAGTTTCTTGACTATTGTTTTCTGCTTGATTGTTTCCCTGCAGTCAACCCCTCCAGGTTTATCTGTGTAATATTGAGTGATGTATGTGTCTATTGATGGGTGATTTGTTTGAATGCCAAGCTTTTATTTATTTATGTGTATTCATTTATCAAATTTAAATGGCTGACCTCTCTCAAGAACTGTATTTTTTTGTATATTTTAAATTGTACTGCTAACTAGGGCATACAAAACCTTTGCCAGACCAATTCTCGAATACAGCTTATCTGCCTGGAATCCACACTGCATATCAGACATTAATATGACATTAATAATAGTATACGGACATACTATATGTTTCCAGGAATTCCCTGGCATTTTTTGGATTTAACTTAGTCTAGGATAGCTGAGTCATTAATACTATATATCATCACCCTGCAGCAGACTCTTGAAAATTGTAAAGAAAAAGGTGTATTTCATTATTTTCCTGTACTTCAAGGCCTCCTTCTCCATCCACCTATTGGGGCAACACCAAGGCATCTTTTCAAGCTACATCTGCATTTCTCAAAATAAGGTCACAAGAGCTATTTTGGGATAGTCGTAAAGGTACCTGGCTAGAAACCAGGAAAGTGTGAGTTCTAGTTCTACCTTGGAAACAAAGCCAGCTGGGTGACCTGGCAATCAATCTCTCTCAGCTTAGAAAATAGATAAGGGCAAATCACTTTCTTGGCACGAACATTGTGGGGACTTATCCAGGCAGTTGCCAGGAGTCAAAAACTGACTCAAAGGCCACATTCAAAAAAGGTCATGAATATGATGTGGAGAAACATCATGAGACAACAGATAGGTGGTTGCCATAGAACACCTTCCTTGCAAGTCCTTTCTTGGTAGGCATACCACAGAATGCCAAATTCAAGATAACAGAATAGTTCCAGGGACCTGCATGAAGTCTGAATGTTCCTTTTTGAATACACTGTTTGCATTTCAGTGGTACTGTTGCCTGGAGAGCAAAGTCTCTGTGCAAAGCTCTGACTATCTAACATATAAGCTGATGCTTATTCTGCTTAGGAAATGACAATGGAGAGAAGGTGGGGAACGTGACAGGCTACAGCATGATAGGGATTTAACAAGGACCAGGCACTGTGCTTTAAGAAAAAGACAAGATATGTTCTTCTTATCTTACAGTGGTTATATGAAAAGTGAAGTGCCCATGCATATTCACTCTGCTCGTAGGAAACAGTGTGTGTATACAATATATGTAGTGTAAGTGCAAGGGTGACTTTTTTTTACTGCAAGTCAAGGTGATTGCCCTTGCCTAAATGCCACCTCAGCCACATGTTGCAAAACATCAGGTTTTATTTGCCTTCCACAATTTTTATATTCATTCTGAGGCACTGCATATTTTCCAGAAATCATCTTACAAATCAGTTCCAAAGAATCTTGCCAAGAAAAGTGCAATGATTTGTCCAGGCAATCGCCAGGAGTGAAAAACTGACTCAAAGGCACACACACACAGACATTAAAAAAATCATGAATATGGTATGAAGAAATGTCATGAGGCAACAGATAAATGGTTGCCATAAAGCACCTTCTTTGCAAGGCCTTTCTCAGTAGGCTTACCAGTCTGATACCATAGAATGCTAAATGCAAAATAATGCAACAGTTCCAGGATCTTACATGAAGTGTGAAAAATGAACTCTTCATTTAAAATGGAAAATGTATTTGAAGAAAGAATTGAATTTTACCAAGTAAAGGGACACTTTTAAAGAGTTATTATGCATAAGAATATTGAAAACAACATACATCTTTTTAATGCGGTGAGATGCTATAAGAGTTGAACTATAATTGTTTAGTGATCATATATTGTCATATATGCTGCAATGTTCTATGAATACATCTAACAATTCACACTAACCATTTTTTAGAAAGGCTACACGTGTGCATCCTCACAGAATTACAATTGTCCCATTAATACTCATCAGCATGTGATGTGCATGTGTGCGTAATACATATATGTACTGTACATCATATAAAAGAACAAACATTGCTTTGGGAAATCCCACTACTGAGGGCTGGGAAGTTTTTGGAAACTACAGGTGTGGAGGCAGAATACAATGAGTTGTAGTTGTTCTCAGCTACAGCAGCTATATTTTAACACTGAACTCAAACTTTTACATGAAAGTTAAATGCATGTATGATTGTAGATGGAAGTCACATGTATCTCTCAAGTACATACTTATACATCTATGTACAATTTCACCTGCAAAATGTTAGTCTCCACTTAGTCATTACCATTTAGTTAGTCACCAAGTAGTACTAAAAGAATGAAACTCAATCTTTCATAACCAATTATTTACATTTCAGTAGTGGCGTGTTATAAAAAATAGCACTGAGACATCACAGTACATTCTTAGCAACCATAAGGCTAGTAATAGATTTTTTTATAATAATAGAGAATTTTTAATACAATATATAGAAGCAGAAACAGTATTAGGAAGTTCGGAGGAATGTGTGGTGTGCTTTTTAGTGGCCCAGATATCACAGTGCTGATATATTTCTGAAATGTGTTACTTGAAAATGTATCCCACTTCATTCTAGTATGGTAGTGTTGATTGTAGTGTATTTGAATCTTGTAGTAATTTTTCTAACATTAAAAAAGGTGGGGGGAGCTAAACCTTTGGAAAATAATGCTAAAACCCTAGTTTATCTAAACAGAAATAATTTAAAATGTGTGTACTAAGGTACATTGCTAAAAGAATTCAAGTTAATATGTTGTTATGAAAAATTATGACACCAACCTCTGTGCAACAGTCCTCCTGGATTTTTGAAGGATACATTAAAAAGAGCAAAATAATTATCAAGAGTATGGTTTGCAGCTACTGCCTGCTTTTTTTATTACTAGACCTTGTCTCTTATAAATCAATCATGAACAGTTTTCTGTTGCAAGTATTGGGAATATCCTTGAAAGACAGAGCCACATCCAGGGCAACAGTCATATGATATATCTCAGACCACAGAGGGAATGGAGGTGTAGAAAGCATCTCAGAAGGGATCCGTCCAGTGGTGGGTTGCAATTTATTTTACTACTGGTTTGCTTGTGCACGCAAGTACAATCGCATGATGCTTCTGTTCATGTGCAGAAGCATTCAGGTGGGTGGGTGGAGCCTCCAGCCGCCATCACTACTGATTCGCTCAATCTGGGCCAACCAGCAGCAACCCACCTCTGGAGTCTGGATCCACCCTAGTTCCCTAGAAAGTAAAGATAAGGCAGGAGAGATGTGCTTTCAGATGTGCAAGATTCTATTCCTATAATTTTATAACAAAAAGTAGTGTTATTTACTCATGGCTTTGGTTTCTTGTTTGGACTACCTCAAATGGCTGGTAGATGTTCTGTTTAGTTGGTCGGGCTAATAGATCTCTGTAGCTTGACAGTTTTTTCCCCTTTTTATTGTGGGATGAAAAATAGACAACACAGCACTCCTGAAGATAAGTGTCATGAAATTTACTTATTTTTTGCATTATATATTTTTTCTCTTGAGTGCTCAGTGAGAGATGGGAGAAAATCTTCCTTCATTTGATTCTCACAAAAACAGTATTTATAAGGTAGACTATAGTGAGAGTGAGAGCAAGAGGGAAGTGTGAAGTGTGTGATGGCCTAAATACACTCACAGCTTTTTGGTCAATAGGAACTTCTTTTTGCAACTCCTTGTTCTGAGTTCAGCACCTTAGCCATTACATTGTACTGTTGGTAAGGATTCAAGTATTTGATCCAGTGAAATGTATTGATTGATTGATTGGACTTATATACTGCTCTGGTATGAAAAGATCTGCAAGTAACTAAGTATAAGATAAGGTTTCTAATTAAATTGTCAGAGACAACTGAGAATTGGAAAGCGTGTTTTTGTTGGTGTTTTTTTTTTTTTTTTTTTTTTGCTATTTTTGGATCACTGTGGGGTGTGTGTGTCTAAATATGAAGCATATTGTCTTTGCATAATAGATTATTTGGATCATTCCAAAATAACTTACTTATTAGTACTATTTGCATATGGGATAAGAACATAAACATCACCAGATGTGGAATTTCAAAATGTTATTTCTTTGTGTTGTAGTTGAAAATTGCATTGGAATTTATAGTTAAACAATGTACATTTTACCTCATGATTAGAATATTTTATTGAACTCCATTCCTATTTCAGAGAAAAGTCTCTAAATTTCTCTTTTGGTAGCTGCCAAGTGAATTCTGCAGTTAAATTTAAGAACAATAGGTTTGTAATAATATATGCAATTGAAACTTAAAACTTAAATACTGGCTCTACTTAGAATTTTGATAACCCTAAATGGATATTTTTTGGAATTCTTGAGACAGAAATCCTAAGAATTGAAAATCACAATCTACTAAATCTGCCTTAGTAGTTTCTAGACCTGCTAAAATTACATCTTCTCAAGAGCACCAAGTTGAACAAGATTTTTTTAGGGCTATTCATTATCCATGAGAATGAGGCGTAAACTTTGAAAGATTTGCTTCATAACCATGAATTGCTGACTTCTGGAATAATAGTTTTGTTATTTAGATTTTAAGTAAACTATGAGCATGAGAAGGAATCTTTTGCAGTTTTACATCTAATGTACCACAGTAGTTTTTTGGTGGGACAATTTTATTCTTTGGGAGTGATATTTAAAACACTAGTTTGTACTAATGCTTGAAAAGCAGCAGTGATTTGACTTTATATGGCTGACTTTCTGCCTAACAATACCCTGCTATGCTAACTATGTGCTTATGAGCCATAGCACTCAATTTCTTTCAGAAATTCATGGTCTATGTATTTTATTTTAGATAGATCTTGAAAAATCTTCTGCTGGTCTCAGAGTTACATTAAAAATTTAGTCTTTGGATTTAAAATGTATCTGGATTTTTTTCTTCATCTGATCAAATTATAAACGGAAGGCCTGAATGCTGTCATTTACCAGATAGAATGTAATTATGCTTGAAAGCTGTTGCTTCTTGAGTATGCTTTTTGTGTGTGAATGTGTCCTTAGAGTACAATCTTAAATATATTCATACATATTGTATCTCTTGGATGCAATTATGTATGAAGAGAGCATGATCATTTGCAAACTCGAAGTTCAGGGAAGATAATTCAGTATCTTGAATTATGCAAGTCAAGGTGCCTGATTTGCATGTTTATAAAGAAAAAGGCTCTTCTTCAATATCAATAGAATTTTCTCATTGAAGCCATGATTAATCAAGTAGCATGGACTTAATTCAACTTGAACATACTATGTATACCATACAATTCAAATGTTTGTTTTGAATTCTTGAATTCTCTTTGAAAGTGTAGTACTTATTTTAAAAAATAGGTAACGGTTAAAACAAGTGGTGGGATTCAATTTTTTTTACTACCGGTTCTGGGGGCGTGATTTTGAGGGCGTAGCATGGCTTCGTGGGCATAGCTTTGTGGGCATGGGCAGGGGAAGGATACTGCAAAATCCCCATTCCCTCCCGACCCCACTAACCTGCTTTCCAGCTCCATTCTCCTGTTCAGGGAAACAAAAGAAGATCAGGCGGGAGGGAGTGGGGGTGGGGCCAGTCTATTTGCCGGTTCTCCAAACTATTCAAATTTCCGCTACAGGTTCTCCAGAATATTGGCTGAATACCACCTCTGGTTAAAGCTCTTATGTTGCATAATATTAGATAGGTTAATAAATTCATCAGCCAATCATTATTGAATATATTATTAATGACAGATGTTTCCACAGAGCAAAGAAGATTTACCAGAATAATTAATTTTAAGTTTATGTGAACATCTGCAGTTTTGGAATGGGTCAATTGGCAGTTTTGGGTAGCTGGTGGTTTGTCTTAGAATCTATGATCAAATTTCTAATTATTTTTGGAGGGTTATTTTAATGGATCCTGAACAGAATACCAAAATGTTATCTGAAAGAAACAGATTAGTATGAGATATGACACCCCTTGGGTAAAACTACTTATCGGAGTTATCTTGCAGTATGGTTTATCTGTTTTAATACCTAACTTCAGTTAAATATCTAGACAAGAAAATGTTTAAACATAGGATTCTGCCTGTAATGCCCAAATCAGTATTAAGTCATTTGCAGATATTAGTCCCTTAAAATGCTTGGCAAAGAATAAGAAGAAATTTCAAACAGAAAAAAAAAAACCCAATATACCAAAGAACAGTTTTTATCCGAGTGAGATTTGAGTTGTATGATTCTATGGTGAAAGTAGCATAGTAATAAAGAAATTGGATACATGTGTTAACTGTGCATACTACCCATAGTCACATGCAAATGAGATGGGCAGCTACATATACTTAATAAATAATAACTGGAGTATCAGACAAAAATATTGCATACATGATCTCCTTTACTGGAAATTATGTGCCTCAGTAATAGTGAAGTTACTAGTTGACAAAATAGCCTATTGGGATACTGACAATAGATTACTTTATTTCTTTCATAGTGTACACATGTGTTACTCGTAGGTCTGCTACGAGTTAAAGATGAGAATAACTCATTTTATTAAAAAGATTGAGGAGAATGTAAAGCTAATTATTGCATTTGAAGGCACTTCATTTTATATCTTTACATCTTTGCATTTTACTTTTTGATGTTGTTTGGTATTTTGATATAGTCAATTGACCAGTAAATGAATATGAATAGGGGTGCAAACATGTTTGTGCATTGGCATGAGATTTGAAACTGATAAAGTAATTTAATAAGATAATAAATATAATGAGAATTATCTTTGAGCTCTTGTGTTAACTGCTGTGTTCAGTGTAACAGGAAACATACCACAGGGCAGGTCTATATTTATTGCTTTTTTCAGTCTCTCATTTAGTATGTGAAATGATACATTGTTGTTTGGTCATTGAATAGTTTTGTGTGGAGTTACACATTATTAAGGCATTCTGGCAATTTAAAAAATGAAAAACATAATGCAGAAGCCAAAATACCTTCAAATATAAGCAAATCTTCCCTTAATTTTAATCTCCATTGATCAAATATAAAACCTGTACCCCTGTATATTAAAATTATATAAATATGAGTATCTCCCAATATACCTTTCATCATATTCTAACTTTGACATGCACAGTATATCAAATAAATTATTTATCAGTTCACCTTGTTGAAAATACATATCCTTTGAGTTAATGTTTAAAAATCAGATTCAGATATAATTTTTCCTCAAGCCCAGATTAATGTAAATGCGTAAAATAATCCACAGATGATAATCACCATGTTTTGGCCTTCTGTGGCCTTCTACTATCCAAAAGGAAAAAGAATAGTTAAATTTACAAAATTTAATCATCTGCAATGATTTTCATCTGTGAAAAATGTTGTTGAGCAGACTTTGTACACTGACTGTTGCTTGCTTTTTATTTTGCAGCTGGTTTATATGGAATTGTCTGAATAATGCTGTTTCTGAATACTTTTCAAGGAGAGTTCATCTGATAAAAGAAATTCTATCCTGTGATTTTCAGTCTACATATGGTTGCTTTAATTTACACTGTTATATGTCTGCCACACCAGACTGAAAAATGGGTTCATAGATTTATCATCTGAAACTATTTCTCAAAATTTCTCAGTTTTGGCTTTTAAACCTCAACAGGCAGAAGAAGTTCTTGGATCAACATTGCTAGTATTAACAGCATGATGCATCCATAGATTCTCTTCTTTCTGTTCGGATTTTTGCGTTTTGGCTCTTGGTGATTTGTATGTATTTAACAGACATTACTTCAGAAAATACTTATTTCCACTGGCTTGCAAAGTGTTCTGCATTTGTTCCAGGTAAAATCATTTTTTTTTGTTTTTTTCCTTCCCCAACCCCCATTTCTTCCCTCTGGTTATTTCTATATGGAACTGTTTTAGGTTAGAGGCAACCCTGAACCTCAGATCACATGGTACAGAAATGAGCACCTTGTCACAGGAGAGCGCTGTGTAGCAAATTGCAGCATCGGAGGGATTTTCAGCTTGATGATTAAAGGGGTGAAGGAGGAAGATGGTGGTCTGTATACATGTCAGGCCAGAAATGCTGGTGGGATTCGCCAGGTGACTGTGGAATTGACAGTGGAAGGTAAGATTGTTAGCAATCTAGCACAGATTCCATTCTGGAAGCTGTTTTTGCTTCTCTGCAATGACTTGCCCCATCCCAACTTTATTTTTTTCCTGATTACAAAAGCAAATGTGGAAAATTGAGGACAGAATGCCAGTTGGCTACCATTTTTTATGCCTTGGCTAACTCGGTGGAAGAAGGGAACTCAGCAATTGAAAATACATGTTGAAATGTGTACTTGCTGCAAAGAATTTGGGGGACAAGGCCTTCAGCCATGAGGATAAATCAGGAACAATAAACCTGTGATTTCAGAAAACTACATCTCTTCACGATAGGCTGTGGTGACTTGGGCTATTGGGACCTGTAGGGTTTCAATATCTGGAGAGCTAAAGGTTACCCCATCTTAATCTAGAGATAACACTTTTGAACCTATCACCTTTGAAAGCGTGAAGGCTTTAAAAGGAAAGTGAATTAATTCATGGAGGACAGGTCAACTGAATACCATCTGTCCTAAATACTCAATCTTCCCTCCAAGATTTGAAGAAGTATGCCTCCAAATACCAGTTGTGCAAAGAAGTTTCAGTGCCTCCTGCTTGTGAGCACCCAGAGGCGTTTGACTGGGAACAAATTGCTAAGTTGAGGTGTGCCTTATGTCTGCCTTAAGCTGATCCAGCAGGCTATTCTTATACAGAATTCTCATCTGCAGAATACCAAGTGGGAAGACTACTTTGGTGTTTCAAAGCAAAGGTTAACCTAAGGAATTTATAACAATTATTTTTAAGGATAGGACATGGTTATCCTCCTATCACTTGCCTAAGCATCTCTAGAACAGCGCCCCCACCTTTTGGGCACCAGGGACTGGTTCTGTGGAGAGAGCTTTTTCTGCAGAACAGAGGGGGCATGATTTCGCATGCTGCCTGCATCCCATGGATGGGGCTCCACTTGTTTGCACGGCCTGGTGCCAGTCCAAGGCCCGGGGGATGGGGACCCCTGCTCTAGAAGAAGCCCATGATATGATTTGATCTGAGAACATTTTGGTTTAAATGTCAGACTTAACCACTATGATTTCTGTTGCAATAAGCATATGTGATTATTTACAAAAATTTGCATTAAATTATATTAATGTTTTTCAATATTTTCTGCTGTCTCCCATATTTTACAGAAACCAACTGAATTTACCATTCATTAAAGTTCATAAAGTTAGTTGCCATCCACCAGTAGATGGTGCTGTAGACTCACAACATAATATCTTCCATCCTGACTTAAATGTTTTTGGATGTGACATGTGTTATTGTCTTAAATATGTTAAGGTAATAGATGCAGGCAGGTGAACTAAATATGGCTTCAGGTTAGTCACTTGGAATTAAATAAAAACTTCGTACTGAAAAACTATGAGCAGTTTTTGAAATAGCAAAAAAAATCAAGTAATTCTATTTGTATGTATGGATAAATGCGACAAAACAACATTTTCAGTAGAAATTTATTATTTTAGTGAATAGGACTGTAGCTTGGACTGCTTCTCAAAGCACTCCACAGCAAATAGTTGTTCGTGCCCTGCAATTACTTTACCTCTGTTGTAAGGTACAAGTAAGCAAAACTTGATTAGATTACATTAGATGTAATTTTTTTTAAAAAAATGGACAAATATATTGTTTTAATATATCGAGATATATAGGGTCCCAATGATTTGCAGTCCTGATAAAGTATTTTTTTATGTCTGACCATTTTTCTGTTTTCTTTAGGAAAAGTTTTGAAGAAATATACCTTGCCTTCCAGTTCCAAAAGTTCTGGGTAAGAGTTTGGGCATTTATTTATATACTTAGAGCAGATATCTATTCCATAACATGCAGAGCTTTAGAAATATCTAAAAAAGGCAAGATTTTCTGTTTGGCTTTAGTCATAATAATTCTGCTGCTTTCAAAACATTTCATGGAACCATATATTCATGACAATGTCAATATATTTTCCTGTCTAGCCTACCTAATGTTGCAAATCTGGTTGTGTTGTATTTCTTCTCCTTATACTCTTATGAATTAGGGAGGACTTCTTCCTGAGCCACTTCCAAATTATCTTGTTTGTTTCGACTTAAAAAAAATTGGCTCCATTTCCCTAGGTCAGGGGTCAGCAACCTGTGGCTTTGGAGCCACATGTGGCTCTTTCATCCCTCTGCTGCAGCTCCCTGTCACCAGTCGGTAAAAGGAAAAAGGATGCCATGCTAGGAGGACTTCCTGGGGCGGGGGGGGGGCTGGACTTCCAGTTTGCAGACGAAAAAGGACGTAGCACTGGGAGGAGACTCTATGGTGAGGAACCAGACTTCCGGTTGGCTCCAGAATTGAATGGGGGGCTTCCGGTTAGGACCTTTGTGGCTCTTTGAGTGGTTAAGTTTGCCGACCCTTGGCCTAGAAGTGTTCTTGTACATTTCTGTCGAGTTCATCTTCCTTACTTTTTACAGTATTCGGTATTGTTAAGAATTGTAAGCCATTTGGCCTCTGTGCTTGCTTTGTTCAGCTGACTAAACTTTGAACCAAATTTATAAGTAATGTGTTCCACCAATTTATTTCATTTTAAATTTGTTATTAGATCTAATCTAGACATCTCTAGTCTGGCCAATAGAAACTTGCTTTTGCTTTTTTTTGGGGGGGGGGGGGTTATTATTCACTGTTGTTACACCTCACATTCCAGGTTACTGTCTGACCGTGATTCATATTTAGGAAGCTGAATTGCTATTTCCCCCCATGAAGAATAATTTCATGTATTTTCTAATATGATTCTTAACTCTTATTATTTCACTAGGAAGTACAGTTTAGAATATTTACCTGCTAGGTGTTTTTCAAAGCAAGAAATAGAGAGAAGTCATTGGTGGCCCATCTTTTATAACTTTTGCCCTTTATTATATTTAGCTAATTGATTATCACCTAATTATAATTTGCATTATTAAGTTTCCCTATATCACACTGTTTACAATATAGTGTTTGCTTTTTGGGCTGAAACCTCATAGTTTCTTTTAGTATTATTATATATTAGAGAAGATGAGCAAACGTTTGCATATGTTTAAGCATTTTGTGCAGAGCACATAATCATGACTTTAAATTTGCTTGAAACTCACAGCTTCATTTTCATCACTGTTTTATTATTCACATTATGTGTGATCGTGATATTTGCCATTAAAGTGAGCCAGACTTCTTGTAACCCTAATCCTACCCTTCTGTTTAACATTGTTTGTAAATTAGCCAAAAGCATTTTGGCTTGGGAATTTATAAAAATCAAAGTCCACTGGAACTGGTGGAGAACTAGTATGAACAACCCTAAATAGGTATTGCTTAGTGTATATTGAATATTCTATTACTGTTCCTTATTTCATGGCTTTTTATCACAATTTTAAATGATGGACTCACTGAACTTGTATTGGTTATTTGACCTTTGAATTTCTGAAATATAAGCAGAGCTTGGTTAACATTGCAAATATATATAATCAATTTAATTCATCTTATACATAGCAATGGCCACTTTCTGATCTTTTTTCCGAAAGGCCTCCTTCTGAAATATTTATGGCAGTATGTTAATAATCATCTTTAAAAATGGAGAAAGTATAAAAATAAACGTCGTTCCTCAACTGCTCATTCTCAAATCACAAGATTCTGACAAGCTTCTTGGTATTACTTGTTAAATAACTTTTAGTTCTTAAAGTTATTAAAGTTATTAAAAGAAATGCTCATAAGGTAGTAAATGTACTAGTTGACTGGAACACCATGAACAAGAGGGTTTCTCCCACCCCCACCTTTGCAAATATGCCAGGAATCATTCCCAAAATTAACCAAGCCAAATAGCCATAGGCTTACAGCATGTACCTAAAACATAGGGTGTTGTAGTCTCTTCCCTACAACACTCTCATTTAACCCTTTCATCATCAGTCAAAGGGGGTAGAACCTGAGTATCAGAAAGTATAATCTGTTAATATTAATCTGTTAAAATGAGTGATTGTCTTACAGTTTTGCAAAACAAATTCTGATTTTTCTGCAGAGTTGTGGTTTTTTTTTCCAGGCTCTTGTTTAAACTGCATAATTAGTGTTTCTAGATGAATTGCCAGAACTCAACTGCAGTAAATAGTTCCAATTCTTCCAAAAACAGATGTATTTAGAGAAGGGGTGTCCAACTGGATTACTTTGTGGGCCGGATCAGCATTGTATTTCTCCATGGGCAGATGGGATGGACACCTCCTGCAGTAGCCTGCCAGCCAAAATGGGGTGAGGGTGGCGCTGCAAGACACACACACCCCGTGTCCTGTTTTTGACCTAGACAGCCTCCTGCAACATTTTGCTGGCCAAAATGAGGCATGGGGGCGGCCCACAGTCCTTGAGTTTGACACCCCTGTATTAGAGTCAGCTTCATAGAATCATACGAGTTCATTTACTGTGGGGAGAATATCCTATGAGAGTCAAAGCAAGTGTGGGATATTTTCAATAGAGGAGCTGATTTTCTTTCCCTTTTGGTCACGATGGCTTCTTTCTATTAGTACTTTTGCAAGTAGAAAGAGGCTTCTAGGTGAGGTATTTTTTCCAAGCCATTCAAATGGGGGGGGGGGATCACTCTGATATTTTTCAATTAATCTAATGATAGCTATGAGAAAGTTACCCGATTTATGCTCGTACAACATCTTCCCCAATGTTCACACAGTTGAGTTGGACTTCCATGATGCATGCACTAACATGCATGCACACAGTTTCCTTTTCTTTCTTAATTATTTAGAGTTTTCATAGAGACCAAGTATATTCTTGCTGTACCAAATCTAAATTTACCATTTGTTCAAGTATGGGCATGTGTGCCTCCCCATACTGCTGGGGGGGAAAGCAAGCTTTTATTTTCTAATGCTTGAAAATACACGTTGTACTCCTGGACAATATGTGGAATTCATTTCCAGAGTGGCACTTTGCTATATATTGCCTTCAATATTCTGAAATTCATTAAGAAGCATGATTCAGTAATGATATTTGATTACTTCATTCCAGGGGTCAGTCTACTGTTCTACCTATAGAACAACGGCCCAGCATCTGGGGCGAATGTCCACCCAAGTTTGCTACAAAACCCAACCGGGTTATTGTACGAGAAGGACAGAATGGTAAATTTTCCTGTAAGATAACAGGGCGACCCTCAGCCTCGGGTCATTTGGTTCAAGGTATAGTTGATTTCACAGCTATTCGGTTTTTCTGAAGAGTTGATTATACTTGTCTATTGAGAGGATCTTCAATTCTGACTCATTTTCCCTTTTTCTATTATATTTAGGGGGGATAGAAACTTTAATCCCCTTTTGCATCCCTAGTAAAATTGTGGTTTGGCATATCAGAATGTATCCTTTTATTAACATTGAAAGACAGGCTTTCATACAGTGTCCTAACTTTATTCATTGTCTAATTTTTACTTAGGTTTTTTGCAAAGTAAAAATAATAATTTAAAGAAAAATATAGTAACAGAAAATTCATAAGTAAATACACAAGTAATAAAAGGAAAAAGGAAAGAAATAAAGGAGTAGCTTCTGATCACAGAAATTATAAATGCATTTATATTTATCCCCTTTTTCTCTAAGATTCCATCATGGCTCCCTTCTTTCCATATTCTATTATTATTTATTATTTTTAAGCATCAAAATACATGTTCATTTTTTTCCATTTTCAGCAAAAAGTACAAAAAGGGTTTCCAGTTATTAAGAATTTCTTTTTTCCTAATTTAACAAATCAATGTTGCCATCTCAAAGTGTTCTAATTTTAGTGGTCTGTAATACTGTACTTCTGACTTCTGATGGTATAAAATGATCAGATAATTTCTTGTCACTATGCAACGTGAAGCTAAAATTAAATTTATTAAAATTAAAAATAGTTATCAGAATCACTTACAAGTGAAATACTGGTAAAAGAAATCTGTCTGTATAGATTTTCTAAATGCGGAGAGAGTTGGAAGTCAAATGCAAATCCCTTGAGAATGTGTGTCATAGTTTTGAAGCAATACAAATGAGGACCGGGCCAAAATTCTGTTGAAATGCATTCGGAAATGCTGAACCTGTGAAGTCACCACTTCTTGATTACCTTTCCCAGTAATTAAGCATTTGAAATGACCCTATAGATCCACTGATTTAAATGAGGAGTAAACCTTTTATTGCAAGCCCTTAGGCAAAGGGGAACACATCCTTCCATGAAGAAGTATTGATCAACTTTCTTTAATGAGGCCAGTCTTGCTTTGGTTTACTTAAGCAAATGGTCTCTCCACATAGTCTGCCCACATTCCTGGGATCTACAGCCCCCCCCAAGAGGGGGGGGAGAGGGAGAGGGAGAAGCACATACCAAGTTTTCTCTCTCTGATCTGCCCCAATGTCACATTGTAGATAGATTTAATTACCCTGATCACAAAGAATACTGCAGATTGAACATAATAATAATATTCCAGAGCCTTCCCTTGGTAGAAGAAATGTCACACAGTAGGAAAAGCAGGGTTGGCTGGTTCAGAAGAAGTAAATATTATTCTGTCTCCACTGCAATTGAACTATTCAGGTGGGCTTTGCTCACTTAATCTGACTACACCTGAGAATTTCTGTGCTCTGCTATAACTGATGTCTTATCCGCTTCATCATTGTTTATTCTCTATTATGTCGTGCGGCTCTGTAAGAAGGAAGGGAATGCTTAGGAACAGTAGAGTAGGGTCAATACCAATCCGTTTCCATCAACAGCATTGCAAATAATGATACAGAAGCATAATCAAGAAATCATTCAAATCTGTTGGGTACCTGGGTTCAAGTATGGGATCTTTACCCCTGAAGAAGTTTATGGATAAAACTCTTGACTATGATTTGTCCAAGATAATGAAGTTGCGCAAGGCTCTTCCATCTTAAAATCACCAATCCACCTGAACAGAAAGTGCAATGCAACATGTGCCATGCTTCAATCACAGGCCCAAAACATGTAAAGATAGGTTTGTGGTCATCACAAAATGTTTAAAAAATCCTAGTTGAATATGGTTAATTACATCAGAATGGTCATTGATATACCATAGGTCAAGGAAATAGGCTGGTCAGTGAGATGTCCCTGAGTAACCCATTTAGCTCAGGACGAGGAAAAAGTAGCAGCATGCATGGTAGCTAACAGTTGCCATACCTATCCCACTCATCTAAAGATAGCACTATGCACTCCAAATGGACAGAGCATACAGCTTGATGGAATCTTATAGATCATGGGCACTCTAACACTCATTGCCCTCTAATCCTGGCTTGTTTTAGTTTGTGTGTCTGTGGGTGAGTAACATACACAATTTTATTAAATGTTTTTTTTAAAGGATATAAGCTATTCCAAACTGATATAAGTGAGAAAAAGAAGAGAACAAGAAACAAATCAAGAATGTAAACATAGTTTCTGATCTTCTTTACAAGAGTTTTAAGTACAATTATAAATTTACCTTTTACTCTATGGTTAATAGCTCTCTTCTTTCTATATTCTGTCCCATCATCCAAAACTATAAATCATAAATTCATTTTATTTTGTTTCATGCCCAAATACCCATAAGGAGTTTTCAGTTAGCAATAATATATAGATACTGTCTTTTATCTTTTCAAAGTCAATTTTAGCCAATCTCTGCAAATTCCATTATCTTCAACCATTCTCTGTTGTGGGTAGTGCTGAATCTACACACCTTTGTGCATGCAATAATCTCACTGCAGTTATCATGTATAAAATGAAGTTCTGTGGCTTTTTCAACTGTTTTTCCATCAATCCCAAAAGAAAAACCTCTGATTTCACATATATATTAATCTTTAAAATCTTCTGAACAAGTGTATGTATTTCTAGATTTTTACATACAGAGGATTTACATACATAATCCTCTGAACAGGTGTATTAAATTTTCTACCTTTTTAAAATGTCCATCAAATATGGTAAAATATCCTTTCTTGTGTCTTACATTTCCAACATAAATTTGAATTGCCTTTAAATATTCTAAGCAATCTCTCTTTTGGCATATACTAGTGGTACCTCATTTTATATATATAAAAAAAACCTTATACTGTAATGTAAATTTCAGTCCTTTCAACCACATATTTCCATTGTTCCATCTGTATATTATAACTAAGTTTTGGCCCACTTTATCAGATATTTTTTCACTGCCTGCTTTAATGTTGAGAAGCCCAACAGAAAAACTAAGACAAGTATACAGCTAGAAGTTACCTTCAAGGATGGCATACTCAGACAAGTCTTTATTCAAATAAAAATAGAAGATCCTGACCTGGCTTAAAGAAACTAACTCTATTAATGCTTATAGTTTGAGTATTACTTTGTTTCTGGTATAGAGTGGAATGGTTTATTTTGAGGATTATTTTAACATTGTATGAACATGCCAAGAAAAGCCCTGCATTGTGAAATAAAATAATAAAGCATGAAATTAAATAATATTTTTTCTCTTTTCATGACTACATCTAGATGTGTTATTTTATTTTCTTCATGCATGCAGGATGAAATTCAGGTGCAGAAAAAATGATCGTTTTAACATGTTCGAGGAAAGCAGGCATCCAGTTTTTGGAAATCCAAAATGTTCAGCTGGCTGATGCTGGAATTTACACTTGTACCTTGATGAATAATGCTGGGAAGGCTTCTGTGACTGCAGAACTCATGGTTCAAGGTATGGTCAAAACAGACTAAAAGGAAAAAAATGCAGGACATGCCAACTAAATTCCAGGAGTTGGGCCAGGTCTTCTTTATTCTTCAAAATTCTTTCCATCCTCCTGTTTTTTTCAGAGTGACTCCTAAATTATGGTCCAAACATACAGGTCAGGTTTAATTTTTTTAAAGTTGCATTTTATTTTATTAGAAACAGATTATAATGAATCCAGGCTCCTTTTTCTTCCTCCTAGTCACAGTTAAAAATTGAAGACATCTTGTGACTGAAATTATTGATGGTAGTGAGAATGATTATGATGATGTCATTCTTTTGTTGCTTCTGCTTCTGTAAACTATTTCATATTTAAAGGAATTATGATTCATAAGAGAGTAGGTTTTCCCATTAATACTCAACCATGTAAAAATGTTACATAAAAGCCTGGCCCAATGTCATCCTATTAACTTCATATTAATTCCTCAATCTGGTGTTACATAATCAGACAACAAGCTAACACTAAACAACAGCCTAATCAAGGAACTACCAAGATCAACACCATTAGTATATAAAATGAGAGCAAATCCTACTCCCTTCTAATGTATCTTTTCTTTTACAGACTATAAACTAACTGAGCATTGATTATTAAAATTGGATCAGAAAGAAGCAAAAGCTGAAAGGCAAGAGTAGACCAATCTTTGATAAGAATAAAAAGTAATTCCTTTGTAATCATCAAAGGTTTGAATCATGATTTCATGTGAGTTTGAGTCTCTCAAATCTGATCAGAAGGTAGTTCCTTGCCAAGGAGATTAAGGATGAAAGGCAGCAGCCAAGCAAAGTGCATTGCAGAAGGCCAAAACACATCAAATAAAAGAACATATATCTAAAGAGACACTTGATTTCCTTCTCTAGTTAGTTATATGCCAACAATTTAATTAATGGCTATTGTGTTGTTTCCAAGAAATTCCTGCCATTTTTTATCATGGTAACACTTTTCAATGATATGTTCCCTGATCTCATTCATCTGCCTTACTGATCATCTTCCCATTCTTCTGTACACTTGAACCTTGCCAAGTATAATTGTTTTGTCTAGCCTTGATTTGATCACATCAAATGCTGAAATCACATGAACTTCTGCTTTCTGGTCATGGCCTCAAAAATGCCATCAGTTTTTATTTCACTCAGGATCTAATGATAGGTTCTACCTGAACCTTATGGTGTTATTCATTATTGCAATATAATCCATAGTTCAAATTAATATTATTTTTTATTATTTTACAAGGGAGGAAAGGAAAGGAGCAATAATAGAATACTTTTGCCTTCCATATTTCTTAAGTTATTCTTTCCGTCTTCTCTTTTTGTGTCTGGAAACTACATCTGCTGTGAATTGTAATGGTACCAAAATGATTGTGTATATATGATTTTGCCATCATACAAACACTGCTATTTGTAATTGTGTTAAAGCTGTGCCATTTACATGACAACCTTGTCAAACAAGTGTGTCATTTAACCTGTTTTCTCTTTCCCTGCAGATATCTATGTTCAGGGATAAATTAACATGAGACCAAGGATGAAGAAGTATAGTTCTATCTTAAAGCAAACTGCAATTTGTACTTTAGCTTGAAATGTTAGATTTTATTTTTAATCTTTTATCATTTCAGGTTCTCTAAAAAGGGATGCATGTTCTCAACCTCTTTGGTATGTATTTCCATTCCTTCCTCCTGTATCTTAATTTTTACTTTTTAAACACAACACGATAACAAATTTTATGTTATTATTATTATTGCTTAAGCCTTCAGCTTACCTGCTGTATGATAGTAAATATTTATGTCATTGAATCTTCAATAGCCCAACATGAAATATGGTTGTAGAGGGGCTCCTGTATTAGAGCATTTCAACTTTTGCATGGTTGGGGACTATGTAAATTAGTAGTGCTAAAAAGGAATGTAAGCGATTACATTTCTTTCAAGTTGTGAGCCCCTTATTGTGATTTTGCCCAATATTATAGTCCCAAGACAAAAATGTAAAGGCAATAATTTTAAAAAACTAGAAGTGAGCCAATCTGTTAAGATCTCCACTGAGGAAAACTGAGATTTTATGAATTTCATTGACATCTGAGATTTTGGTTCTTTTTCAAATCTTTTAAACATGTACTGAGGGAGCTGACCCCAACTGTAAACCATTTGGCCCTGCATTTGGAATAGAGCTATGGCATGGTTCAGAAGTAGGGCTTCAGACCTAAACAGGCAAACCACTTCTGTTTTTCGTGAAAGCTTCTTGGAAGCCTGAAAAAAGCTGCAGCGGCTTTAACAAATCATTTAAAGCGCTGTGCACACACACACACACAATACAACTGTGGAAAGCACGCCCCCATTTGCGAACCGGTGGGGAAGGTAAATGAATCCCACGCTGGTAAGCTGCCATAGAGCGAGGTGGTGCAGTGGTTAGAGTGCAGCACTGCAGGCTACTTCAGCTGGACTGCAGTTCTGCAGTTCGGCTGTTCAAATCTCACCGACTCAAGGTTGACTCAGCCTTCGATCCTTCCAAGGTGGGTTAAAATGAGGACCTGGATTGTTGGGGGCAGTATGCTGACTCTGTAAACCGCTTAGAGAGGGCTGAAAGCCCTATAAAGCGGTATATACGTCTAACTGCTATTGCTATTGCTAGAGTTTTTTGTTCCTATTCCTAAAAAACATTGCCATTAAACTTAACAATGGAACTGAATGTTTCAAGCTTTGTTTATTGAAATTATTTTTACTGAAGTTACTGAAAAATAAATGTGGGATTTTTACTTGGTTTGCTTCATAATACGTATATGCATTGGCCTTATAAAGAGTGGCTTGCCTCATCCTCGATCATTTATTTATACAGAAGTAGCCTATAAGAATGCAATTCTGTTCCTTTTACCTAAAATATTATACACATTTGATGTGAAACAACGTCACGGAACAGAAATCAAATGCCCTGCCTAAAATCAACATTCAAACATTAAGCAAGTGGTTTTTAAGAAATAAACTTACTTTTACAAATTGTTCTCTTGGCTTAAGAAAATGTTTTCCCTTTAGCACATCAGTAAACCCCAGTGCCTCTACAAAATCCACCATTATTACCAAAGCTATTGAAACCTCAGAGATCAGAAAACCCACCAGCAATGGGATAGTTAAAGACCTCAAATTAACTACTACAGAGCTTTTGCTAGAATCCAAAGAAAGGCCATTGGTTGAAAAAAGAAATTCACCTTGTTCCACCCAAAGAAGCCAGAGAGACTCAATTGCAACAAGTGAAGGAACCCAGCAGAGAGCCACCTAAAGAAGAGAAGAAAGGTCAACAACTTCTGCAGAAAACATCAAGCACTATAACTCTTCGCTCTGTGAAAATACAGCCCGGACCAAAGGCAGAATTGAAGGCGGTTTCCTCTGAACAGGAAGTTAATGGAGAACAAACAAAGCAGTACTGGTAGCAGATTGGCAGGATGCGTTGTCTACCAAGCCAGATAACGTGACCTCTGAAGAATTGGAAAATAATGTTGGGTTAAAGAAGAATGCCGCCGAAATAAAGATTCAGAGAATCCCTCCGCAATTTGAGTGTCGGCCTCAGAGCCAAGAAGCTTTAGAAGGAGAAGTGGTTACATTTAGATGCAGAGGTAAGAATGATTCCTTTCTAGGATGTTTTTAAACAGAAAATGGATGGCCAGCTCATCATGGATATCAAAAGGGTCCCCCCCCCCCACTTGACAAGGGTTGAGATGTTTCCAGCCAGAGCTTTTACATAACATGGGCAATGTCGGTTGCCCTCTTGTTTCCTCAAGCATAGACAAATAACTGCACTTACTGTAACTCTAAGGGATGTGTGATTAGTTTCTATTGTTCAGCATTATATCACCTCCCATCAAGAGGCTTTGTCTTCCTCAAAAAGTAAATGAAGTGCAAGAGGCATAGTACTCGGTCTTCCTAGAATGGTGTACCAGTTCAGCTCTAGTGCCCAACAAACTGCCCCCTCTGGAGGAAACTGATGGAAGAGCTGAAAAAAATGTTACAATCAGATCACACAGGTCAAATGGCTACGTAACACTCCTGCTTTCAGCTTTATAATTTGATAATGAAAGCCAAAAGATATATTAATAACACTATGGGTATGTATGCAGACGCATGAGGGAATAGAATAGAATGGATTGTGTTATTTACACTTCACAGGGAGGAATCATGTGCATTGCAGACTTTACATGTTCTAAAGAGAATACAACAGTTCATTTAGTGATGGTTCAGTTACAGTGTCACTGAAACAGTGACTTATGACTATTTTTCATAGTTACATCCTTTCCAGCATCCTCATGATCAGGTGATCAAAATTCAGACGCTTGGCAATGGTTCATATTTATGATGGTTGCAGTGTCTTGGGTCATGTGATCAGCTTTTGCAACCTTCTGACATGCAAAGCCAATGCGAAAGCCAGATTCACTTAATAACTGGGTTCAGGGGTGGGTTGGTGCCAGTGTTGCTGCGGTTTGCTACATGCACACTTCATTGGGCGCACATGTGCGGTTGACTGCGCATGCATAGAAAATGAACAAATTAATAAAAGACATGCCAGCGGCGACTGGGGAACCGGTTCAGGGGCGTGGCCAGCCTGGGTCACCCAAACTGGTGTGAACTGGTAGCAACCCACTCTGACCAGGTTACTAACTTATCAACTGCAGTGATTCACTTAACAACTAAGGCAAGAAAGGTGGCAAAATTGGGCAAAACTCACTTAACAAATGTCTCACTTAACAACATAAATTTTTGGGCTAGTTGTGATTGTAAATGAAGGACTACTTGTATAGAAATTTCGGAGAATTAGCAGAGTTGGTTTAAATTATGTTATGTTGTACTTCTTTAACATGGAAGAGCATTCAACAATATCCTGCTACCAATGTTGGCTAGACAGAGATGGCAAATTCACAGTAGGAAGATGTTTCAACTATTTAGAACTTTGAGTTCAATGGTTTTTATATCATTAGCTCTCTTAATTAAATCAAGCACAGTCTAGTGGATTTGATTTAATGTAACGGTTGGTTTAACTTTGAAAATTAAAAACTGAAAATAATGTGTCTTGCTTTTTCATTTACATTCATTTTTTAAAAAAATCTGAAGGAACATTTGGAAAATATATCTCTGCAGTACTGTCCTGTGGCTCTAGTAAATAAAATCTTTTTTAAGTCTGCTGATTTAAGATTAATAGGATGAGCCAAAAAATATTCTGCCTTGATTATTCATTGGAAAAATTTTCAAATTCAAACTTTCTCCAAACAGCATGTCATATGATAGTTTTGCAACTAAGATTATGACTGTAAATTATGATTGTAAAATTTAATCTAGACAAGCCAAATTTTATTTCGGTTATTGGTCAGTAAAAAATGAATAACACAAATCTAATCTTTAAAAGTTGAGTTAACTTTTTAGCAGTGTCAAAATTATGGTTACTCATTAAAAGGCAAAGCTAGAAATTGGTGATAGCCAAAAAGACACATTGTGAAATTGTAAATTTTTGATCACCAGCCCCATGCTTATTCACCTGTAATGAACCAGTTCAGGGAAACCCAAGGCAACTGTTGAATGGTTCAAAGAAGGAGCCCTTCTGGAAACTGGAGACGGCATCCTGATATATGAGAAGATGGAGTCCATGTTTATGCCTGAACAATACTCAGCTGGAAGACAGTGGATTTTACTCTTGCAAAGCTTTCAATCCTGGAGGACAAGCTTCAACCAGGTGGCTATTGACAGTAAAAAGTAAGCATCTTTTAGTTGCAAAATATGCTTAGGTGACTGCCTAGGTAGATAATAGTTTCTTCACTGGAAAAAGAAAAAAAGGATACCCCTTTCATACAGGTAGTATAAAACACACTAAATAATGCCAGTGCTACATCCTTTTAGACTTGACTGTTCCCCAATCTTTGAGCTAGGGTGGGATATGAGGTTTTTTCCGTGATGTGCTTTATGTCTATTTCAGTATGATGACTATCTTTCTTTTTGTTTTCTGCTGCTGTTCTACTTCTTTGGTGTTAAATTTGTGTGCTGCCTAGAGTCACCAAGAAGTAAGCAAATTTAGGGATATGAATGATAAATAATTTATAGATATCAATTTGCATTCTGGTTTTTAGAATGAATTCAGTTCATAGGAATTATTTCTAAAGTTCTTGACTAGAAGCAGCTAAACTTGGTTAATTTTTCTCACTAAGCTTCTGCCACTTTTTCTCTTTAAGGATTAACTTTGTCATTGGTCTACAATATCTTATTCTGAGACCATCTCTTAGCACTGAGTTTCATAACTGCCTTTTGCTTTGATCTGTAGGGCCTAAAGTGAAGGAGGTACCTCCCCATTTTCTCCGAGTCTTGAAATCCTGTCACGTGAGTGAAGGGCAAGATTTTCCCTTCGATGCTCAGTTGAGGGGATACCTGTTCCTCAGATTACCTGGCTCCTTAACGGTAAGGTCACGATCAGAAAACTTGTCCATGCATATGAAGAATCAGCTGGGTTCCAAATTATCTAAATTTGTCCTCACATTTTACAAATGGAAATTTATTTCACTTTTAGGTACGATCTGGAACAGACAAGCAGAAGAGGTTTGCAATGCCTCATCTTTTGACAGGAACATATAAAATATGGGTCTATGTATCACGCTAAACCATAGTTTGCTAATTCACAATTTATTGAATAAACTACAATCAGAGCACCGTACTTACTCCTACTAAGCCATGAATGGTTTATTACAAATCAAAAAGTCTGGTTTCACCAACATTTTAACTAAATAAAACTCACCACATAATAGTTTCATCCAGGCCACTGATTGATTTTGTGAGCTCCTCTATGGTTTTCAGGTTCTGAGACTCACTAAAAGGCTATTTTCTTTGATCAGTCATGAACTTAAGTACAGCTTTGAACAACTCAGCAGGACAGAATTACCTTTATTATCTTAACATTCTCAATTACAAGGAGTCCTCATTCAACAACTTTCTTATTTAGTGACTATTTGCAATTACAACGGCAGTGAAAAACTAATTTTACAACCTTCACAGGACTGTAAAGCAAAGGAAAGCTGAAGTAAGCTCCTAAGCCAGTGGTGGGATTCAAATTTTTTTACTACCGGTTCTGTGAGCGTTTCTTGGTGGGTGTGGTAGGGGGAGGATATTGCAGAATCCCCCATTTCCTCCCCATTCCAGGGGAAGGTTTCGCAAAATCTCCATTCCCTCCCGATCAGCTGGGACTTGGGAGGCAGAGAATAGATGAGGGCGGAGCCAGTCAGAGTTGGTATTTACCAGTTCTCAGAACTACTCAAAATTTCCGCTACCGGTTCTCCAGAACTGGTCAGAACCTGCTGAATACCACATCTGTCCTAAGCACAGTCTCAGTTTCCACTTAGCAAATGCTTTGCTTAACAACTGAGTTGCTAGTCCCAGTTCTGGTTGCTAAAACCAGCACTACCTGCATATTAATTTTATTTACCTCTGTGAGGAGTCTAATCTATAAGGGTGAAAAGGCAGCAGCTGCGCTAGTCTTTAAAAGCTGTCCAGCAGGGAGCGTTAGTGACAAGGCTGCATTTCATACTCCTGGCTCCAAAGAATAGGCTTTATTGAAGTTGAATATAGTCTTCAAGTGATAAGCTTACATTTTGAACATGTATTTAATTGCCAACCACATGAGGTTTGTGCCATCTTTTGTACTCTTCTCATTTTTTTCCCTGATGGTCAAAAATTGTAACTCTTAAGCATTCAGTATTCATGGGAGTGGTATTCTGTTGAAGTACGGAAAGAGAATACACTTTCATGTGTGCTTCATCTTCATCAGGTTTCTGTGAATGACAGTGAAAAATTAGGGAACTACTTGTACTTGCTCTTCCGTGGCCATTTACTCCGCAGGAGTTTCTGCTAGAGGTCACCTGCATGCAACTCTCCATACACATTGATTCTTTGCAGAAAGGTAAAGGTGTCCCCTGCAGTTTTACTCCACTAGTCATAGAGGACTTTAGGAGGCAGTGCTCATCTCCATTTCTTTAAGGTATTGAGCCAACGCTGTCTGAAGACTTGTGAGCAGCATGACATCACTCTGCAGCGCAAAGCATATGGCGAAACACAGCATTTTGTTACCTTCCACCTACTTGCATTTACATGCTTTCGAACTGTTAGTTTTACAGGAACAGAGGCAAGTGATGGGACCTCACTCTGTCATGTGGTGCTAGGACTCGAACTGCCGTAGTATAGACCTTCTCTGACATCTTTTAAGCCACTGACCAACTGCTCCTACTGATTTATGCACATTGACTATGGCTTAGTTTTTGCTCTTCCCTAGGCAATCCTGGTTCTTGTTCTATTTTGTAATAGAAACAATAGGAAATCGATTACTATATAAACTACGTATAGATGATATAAGTTTATTGTACTTTATGTTGTTACTCTGCATTTATTATCATCAAAACACAGTTTTAAAACCTGATTTACAGATGGCAGGGATATATGGAATTCAGAGGTGAGAAGAATTGGAGCAATTATGGTTGTAAATTGAAGACAACCTGTATATGCTTCAGCGCATTTCAGGTCCCCCCCACCCCTGCAACGTGAATGTGCATTTTAATGGCACATTCAGAATTGGGTTCATTCAAAGGATCTGGAGGAAAAGTCAGCATTTTTTCTTTAAAAAAACCTTTCAATCCATTTAGGGCTTTGGAACTTAAAACCTGGATTTCAGTTCTACATAAAATGGTTTTGCCTAATAGAAGTGTCAGGAATTTGTAATTATGATAGGAACATAGTGTTTTATCTGCAAGGCATAGACATGTACTTTGTTCCCAAGTTACATCTCTCACTTCTGATCATGATGCAGAGCTGTTTATATATCATTTGGTACTGGCTTGGTCTAGTTTATAAACTATAACTAAACACTAAGTTTTCATGCAGCTTCTCGCCATATACCTTTTAGGACAATTTTATTTAAGAATCAAGTTGGGTAATTACACTATCCTTGTGAATTCAAACTATCTATTAACATTCAGCAAATGATGATTATATTGCAGGAAAAGATAGTTGCCTATTACCAATAAAGGCAAGAATTGCATTCCTGATTCATGATTGCTAATACCCAACATGCTTAATTATGGTACATTGCCTAAGTTGCAACTCAGGACAGTATTGTGTTAAAATATTGTTCAGTTGGCAGGCTGTAGCTTGATGTTTGGAATTCACAATTTAAAATACTTCCATATTGGGTGAAAACATGGATCCAGTGGTTTTCAAGCCTCGAATAACCTTGAGTTGCTTTTAAAGAAGATTCCATAGTATTTAACTATCTCTTTGAACTTACGCCAGACAGTGACTGTTAGAGGTTGTAGTTTAGGAGACAAGGTTAAAAGTATATAACGTAAGGATATGTTAATAGCAATAGCAGTTAGACTTATATACCGCTTCATAGGGCTTTCAGCCCTCTCTAAGCGGTGTACATATTGTAAACGGTCAGCATATTGCCCCCAACAATCCGGGTCCTCATTTTACCCACCTCGGAAGGATGGAAGGCTGAGTCAACCTTGAACCGGTGAGATTTGAACAGCTGAACTGCTGAACTGCAGTGAGCTGAAGTAGCCTGCAGTGCTGCATTTAACCACTGCGCCACCTCGGCTCTACAGATTCTTAAATACCTACAGATTCTATAAACAAAGATAGGATCCATGGAACCAAAGGCAGGAATATTTAATAGAGGCCTGTATATAATTAGAGAACCTGTTTGGTAAAATGGTTAAAGACAACAGGCTGGAAACCAGAACCATTTTGAGTTCTAGTCCTCCCTTAGGCTTGACGCCATCTAGGTGACTTTTGACCTTTCAGTGTAGTAGCCGTAGTAAGAAGACAGCGGCAAACCACTTCCAAAAGTGTTGGCAAGAAAACTGCTAGACAGTTGCCAGAGGTCAAGAATGACTTGAAAGAACAATAACAACAAAAAGGATAGTCAAAATAGACTCAGGAAAATACTGTATATAAGATTAATAATGTAATCCTGTGCATTAAATTTTATTTAGTCACAGATAGGAAATTTTAGATTATCTATTTAATTATTTAAATTATTTATATAGCTCTAACATGCCCCATCTTATGCAACATAACCTGGGGTGGTTCACAACAACAGTAAAAAAAAAATCTACACAGAAATTTTTGGCGCTCCAACATACAACACATCTTTACTCATCCACCAATAACTTGACATCTCAAGAAACAATTTTACATCCCAGATTGACTTACAGTATAGATGTTAAATGACTTGTGGTAGAAGCACCTTCCTTGTGTTGACATTAGAGTTAAACTGATTTTTACATTACGTCCTTAGTTATGCTTATAATGCCATATACATTTTCAAATAATAAAAACAGCATGCAGCTCATGATAAACAATGTCAAGAACAATTTGTTAACCAAGTTGAGGGTTTATGGAAGAAAGAATCATCCCTTTGTGTTTTCCACTCAAGAAATTCCTTAGGAAAATTCTATCAAAGTAGCTAATTGGCTGAGATGGTGAAACTGACTACTTTGATTATGGAAAAGACTTTTTTTTTTCTACAAGGAGACCATTTTTGGACTTTTTGTTTGAAACTGAAAGGAACTCTAATTTTAGGATTTGACAATTAGAACTATTCATGATTATAAAAATACTGGTGTACTATTGTTAATCTTAGAGTAAGAGGTTAATATACTATGTATCTAGCAAAGAAGGTCTGAAGTTACTCTTTTCCTACACTCCCAACTTGCCTTTTTTCTAATCTTTTCTTTCTTCTTTCTTTCTTTCTTTCTTTCTTTCTTTCTTTCTTTCTTTCTTTCTTTCTTTCTTCTTTCTTCTCTCCCTCCCCCTCTCTCATTGAAACTTTTTTTAAGAAATAAAAGTTCTATCAAGTTTCTGTTAAACTGATCAAATACAGAAATATGTATAAGGTATTGATGCCAATCATGTGCATCAAATTGAAGAGCTGTGTGTTATGTCTCTTTATCTTGGTGAAGTCATTTATAATCAGTACATTATTTTGATAGTTTGGTGTAGTGGTTAAAGTGTTGGCCCAGGAAGCAGTAGGCAGTGAGTTGTAGGTTTTCTGTAGGTTGGGTGACTTCAGGCCAGTCACTTTCTCACAGCCAAACACAGAGGGTTGTAGTTGTTGGGAAAATAGTCAATTCATTATCTAATGAATTGACTTTTCAAAGTTGCTGTGAAGTGACTCCCTAAATGAAGGAAAGGGATTTTTTTTTCAAATTTTCAAATTAAATTAGATTTAACTTGTATTGTACTTTCTCTAGATTAATTTAAAGAGGTGGTCAACTAAAACCAAAAGACTAATCCCTCAACTTTTGCTGCTTTTTACTTTAGAAGAGTAGAATGTATCAAATTGATATTTGGTGTATTTGTTTTAGCAGTCCAATATTAGTTCTGTCATTCCCTAGAATAGCATTGCTTCTCATAAAATTACTATATGTGCCTATTTTACGCTATTGCTATCAATATAGCCATTACAGAGGTGAGTTGCTCTCAGTTTGGCCCGGATCAGGTGAACTGGTAGTAGCGGCAGCAGGAGGCTCCTCCTACCCATCCGGATGCATATGCAGAAGTGTCGCATGCGCACAAGCAAACTGGTAGTAAAAAAAATGGAAACCCACCACTGAGCCATTACTACATTCCCCATAGAGTTCATCAAGGGCTTCAGTTAAACCTAACTGGCAATCTCTCATAACTGGCATTTCAAACTTTTTCTTAGACTCTGGATTCTTTTCTCCCTCTCTGGGCATCTATGCTGGCTAGCACGTCTATTTTACCGTTATGTCATGTCTTCTTTTTTTTTTTTTTTTGAACAGAGGTATCCATGTTGATATATGTTCAGTGCTCCTAAATCATCCAGAAAATTCCTTGTCTTCTTTCTTAAATTACTTATTCCCATTTTGTCTTTCTAGCCCTTTTGTCTTATTAGCCCTTTAATTTTTCATCCCTGTTCTATACAGAAGCCTTATCTGATTTTCCCAGCTCTTTTCCATCCTCAAGTTATCACTGCAAGTATTGATGGTATGTCTGGGAGATTATGTGACAGATGGCAGACAGTATTTAAATTCTCTATATTCTGTCACATTAGTTCTAAATGGGAAATATCATTTGCTAGAGTTTTTGTAATATCATCCTTTTTTTCTCAATAAATTGTGTTATAAAAAGACGATAAGAATCATTCTTGGAAAGAATCACTTTCAGTTTTAGGCACTTGCCAAAGAGTCTGATGTATGTATAAAATCACTGTGCTTTTTTGTTTTTAAATCTGCCCCTCATTTTATAAGAGTCCATAATAATTTATCTCTGGGGCCATCGTAAATGCTTTATCAAATGGTGAACAATTGTGCATAATACAGATTAAGTTTAAAAGGGTCATATTTGAGGAAAAGTCTTCCATTATACTTTTGTGGGTGCAAACTGGAACTTCAGCAAATTTCTTGGTTTTCTCTTTTCTGTAGATCAGCCAATTCAATATGCGTGTTCTGACTTTGAAGATGGAATTGCAAAATTGACTATTCAAGATGCTTTACCAGAAGATGATGGAGTATATACTTGTCTGGCAGAAAATGCTGCTGGAAAAGCTTCCTGCTGTGCTCAGGTTACTGTTAAAGGTAATTATGAAGATAAATGCCCAACTGATCTATCCTTTGAGGACTGAACTGAAAACTTTAATTATTTTATTTCTCTTTGTTTATATATATTTTTACTATGCATTTTATTCAATGGAGATATAATCAATGGTCATTGATGAACTGATCTTGTTGTATCTTTGACAGATATATCTTCTTATGTCTTTATCTACTTATCCGCTAAGAGGCATATTTGAGTTTGTGAGGAGTTTTATGCATCCCACTGCTTTTAAAAACCCCTGCCCATGTGTTTGACCTTTACTTAGTAGCATGATATCTTTCAATTGATTTGGAAAAACATTAATGAGTTATGTTTCAGTAAATTATAGTAAAGTGCAGTTGTCTCCATTGAAATTATTTCCTTCTGTACTACTATTCTGGTTCCGATGTTGATTAATTCTATAGCAAACTTCCTCAGTCTGATGTCCTCAGTTATTTTGGAACTGTAAATTCCCAAATTTTCAGCTTTTGGCAATGTTGGCAAGGGATTTTGAAAGCTGTAACTCCAACATATAAAAGTATCTGACTGAAGAAGTCCATTCTGCAAAGATAAATTAGAGTAGAGAAGAGATAGAGATAAGAATTACAATTTGAGGAACCATGAATTGCCTCCAGGTGAGACGACTGATCTAATGAGCTCCTTCATTACTCCACTTTTAAAATTCCTATATTCTGTGGGCTGACACAGTAAGCTTTTAATTTCACATTTATCTTAATCTTCAGGCAGTCTTCCATCCAGATTCAATTGAAGCAGGAATCTGCTTAGATTCAACAGTTTTGCAAAGTAACATACTCTCAAACAATTTTAATTGTGATTCCAAGTATCCATTGCTGTTTTGAATGAATCCACATTCCCTACCTAGCTCCAGTGAAGAAACAGAACAAAACTGTGGACCAGGGGTTTATTTTAGCAAAATAAAATAATCAAAATAAAAGAAAGTTATAGTACTGTGTTTAAAGACATTTGCATTGTGTATAGCACCATCTTTGCAAATCCTCTGTATTACTAATTTCAATCTTTAGTGCTCAAAACACAGAGAATTGTTAGGAAATGTCATTAGACAATCATTGCTATTTCTGTGTAGAGAATACAAAATTTCATTTCTTTGCTGTACTACTCCCACGCTACTAAAGATTCTAGAACACGGGTGTCAAACTCGATTGCATCACATGACATATCACAACATTTTTTGCCTTTGCGGAGCTGGGGTGGGCATGGCCTGCACACAAAATATCTTCAACCCTCCAGCCACACTACCTATTTAACTGGCACAAACTAGCATGGATAAACAATTCAATGTCCTCTAGAAGTTTTGGATTTCAACTTGCATTCAACCCCTTTCATCAGTCATGTTGGCTGGGGCTGAGAGGAATTAAAATCCAACAGTTTCTGGATTTCTAGGTTGTGTTCTCCAAACAAACAGCTTATGATGGAGCAAATAATTTGAAGAAGGTTACCTGTTACCTGACACTCAATGGCTTTAAAGTGGACCCACACACAACATTTCTCCAGAAATCCTTTGGAGCTTTTTCCCTTAAAAATACATTATTGAAGAAAACAAGAAATATCGAACCAACCAAAAGATTTTCACATTAACAGTTTTGTAAAAAGATTATTGTATATAAGCAGCTTGTATAGCAAATGGAAAATTACATTTTTAAAAAAGAGGGACAAGTGTGTCTTTATAAATTCCACTGGATTATGTGATCAGATTTGAAAACTGAAAGCATATTACCAGCCCAAAAGGAGATGTTCTGTCAACCGGATATCTTGAATGTAGAACTTTCCCTGTTGCTGATTTGCTACTCCTGGGAATAAAATCCTCCCTACATTACATGTCTGTTAAGCTTGTCTTCTAGAGGAGAAGAAGGTGCTGTTGAGGAAAATAGGTTCATGGAGGGAGAACCATTGGATTTGGCAGAGGCACCGGTAAACTGCATCATATTTGTTGGAAGTACCAGTTGCAATCTTTTCTGTGCTGGTCAAATTTAGCAATGGCTGCATGCCGTCTTTATTACTGCAGTGCAATTTATGGTGGGTTAGACTTGAAAAATATCTGGAAATTGCCATTAGTGGAAAATGCCAGGCTGCTTACTGGAGTATAGGGATCACGTGAAGCTTATTCTAAAAGACCTGTACTAGCTGATTATTGACTCTTGGGCTCAATTTAAGGTGATGGCATTGACCTTTAACATTGTAAATAGTTTTAGGTCCTTATGATCACAAGGATTGTCCCTTCCGCTAATCTTTCCATTACTTAGATTATCAGGGGAGTACCTTTTGAAGACCTCCCCCCTCAGGCTTTCTACTGTGTGGCTCCCCAGCTGTCAAGCTTAGTATCAGAGCTTGGCAGTAAATCTCCAGCTTTAGATATTTAAAACCTTATTCAGGAATGGTTTGAAGACTCTCAGGGATGCCACAACCAAATTAAATTCTCTGTTGTGGTCAAAAATTATGCCATATGCGTACAGATTTTTGCTCTTTGTGGGTGTAAGAAATCACAGTCTTTATACAGGTATGTAATCCAAAGATTAGGTTTTTTTGTTCTGCCTTTCTGAGTTAATGGATGCCTTCATTTGGTGACATTGGGCAGCTCAGACATAATAGTCCTCTCTACCCTGGGAACTGCTGGATGCTGCTTTGCCAGATGTGTTGGTTTCTGTGCCTGAAGAAACACACTGAGGCTCAGTATTTGGCCATACTGTTCTAGGCATGTTGCTGCTGTTTTTGAATCCAGACATGGCAAATGTAGATAATTTGTCTGCCCCTCCTCCTGTTTTGCTCTCATCTTCCTTTCTCCGCCTTTCTCTCTTTAACTTTTCCTCTCATGGCCTCACATTTTTCTCCTTCCTCAATTGCCCAACACTTCTGAACATGCATATTTCAAAGCTATGCCCCAAGCAGTTCTGTGCATGGAACATTTTGCACATCCCTAGAATTTATCTGCTGAACAAAAATACAAAACGATGTGTATGTTATCTATGCTACATTTGCTATATGTATGTTTTAAAATAACCTGGAACCCAGAATTTCTTCTTTTTAATATAAGAACAGTCTTGTTTGATCATCTGAAAGCCCAGCTTAGTCCAACATTATCTATAACAGAATTGTATGGGACCTTGAAAGTTTATAAGTCTAACCTCCTGCTCAGGCAGGAAACCCTATACCATTTCAGACTATTGATTGTCTAATCTCTTAAAAGTTTGAAGCATAGTGGGACATGCCCTTCCACTGATTAATTGTTCTCACTGTCAGGAAATTTTTCCTTAGTTCTAGGTTGGTTCTCTCCTTGATTAGATTCTATCCATTGCTTCTGCCTTCAGGTGCTTTGGAGAATAGCTCGACTCCCCCTTCTATGTGGCAGCCCCTTAATTATTGGAACACTGCTATCATGTCTCCCCTAGTCCTTCTTTTCATTAAACTAGACATACCCAGTTCCTGCAACCGTTCTTCGTATGTTTAGCCTCCAGTCCCCTAATCATCTTTGTTGCTCTTCTCTGCACTGTTTCTAAAGTCTCAGCCTCTTTTTTTATATTGTGGCAAGCAAACTGTATGCAGTATTTCAATGTGGTCTTACGAAGGCAAAAGTAGTATTAACACTTCACGTGCTCCTGATTCTATCCTTCTGTTAATGCATCCTAGGACTGTATTGGCTTTTTGGTAGCTGCAGCAATTTGGTAACTGCTGACTCATATTTAAGGGATTGTCCACTAGAACTCCAAAATCCCTCTCGCAGTTACCATTATTGAGCCAGGTTGTGTTGTGTTGTATTGTGTTCCATTTTATTTTGCTTCACTTTACAGGTTACACTTAGTCTATTCTGGCAGCAGTTGTAGCATTTCTTTATTAAGTAGATTGGGCTGAGAGCGAATGTCTGGCATCAAGTTCAATAATCTTCCATGACTGAGAATGGATTTGAACTTGATCTCCTTGATCCTAATTCAATACCTTACTTACTGTACCACTTTGGCTCTCCATTTTATTTTAGTGCCCAATGGTTTTTTTCTGGACTTTTAAAGCCATCCATGTTAATGCCCATTATATATCTTGTGGTTATTAAGGTCACCATAATTTTATTGTTCTCTTGTGCAATTTTATTTCTTCCACTATATTCCTCTTCAATTATATAAACATAAATCATTCTGCATGAATCAAACTGCAGATATATCATAGATCTATATAAGAGCACAACAATTTAGGCATTTTTATTTTAATTATTCTAATGTTCCTTAGCATTGATTTTGCTTTTATGTTTTTACAGCTGCTACACAGAGTTGCCATCTTCATTGGGCTATGCAGTAGGCTCTTAATATCTTTTTATAGGATGGTTGGTGGGTAGCTCAGATCCATCAGTGTATATACGAAGTTATAGATGTCCCAGTATGCATCTCTCTTCACTTTCTAAATTCAGTCAGATTTGCCCCTGGATTCCCTTAATCAGCCACTTTAAAAATATTTTTCTGGAGCTTGTCACAATTTTCCCCCCCTCCCCCTTTTTTTAACCATCCAGAATTGTTTAGTATTGTCTGCAAATGTTGAAACTCAATCTAAGCCAGGATCATTTATGAACAACTTAAAAAGCAGCAGACCCAACAAACCTCTGAGGTTTTTCACTTCTTACATCTCTCCATTGAGAAAATGTCCCAATTATTTCAATTTAGCTTTCTTTTTTGTTTTGTTTTTTAGTCAATTAGTAGTCCATAAAAAGGCAACTTTTTTTATCCCATGTCTCCAAAATTTACTCAAAAAGTATTTGATGAGAAACTTTATTAGTATCAAACAGAAGTTTATTTGCATCTTATAAATAATTGGATGATTTGTCATCGGGATTTCCCTATCTCCACCAGGACATCTTGGAATTCACCAGTTTTTACTAATGTGAACATCCTATCATTTGCAATATTTGGCTTACAGTACTTTGATTAATCTGCTCGTTTTCATTATTTGATGAAAAGCCAAGCAGCTAATAGCATATACTTAGGCTTCTCTTCTCCCTCAAAGAGAGAATCTGGGAGGTGTACAATAAACATCAAAATATAAAACAGTATATAAATATTAAAATGTTAGTTAAAATTTAGAAAAATTTTCTCAGGACAGAAATTTAATATCTTTATCTTTGTCTATGGATAATTCATGTGGGCTCCTTAGCATTAAATGTTTTTGTTAGATAGCCATAGTTCTCATAATCTGCTTATAGCAGCCATTCATTGATCAGATTCAGCAGGCTACCAGATTAGAGTCATCTAAAATCTTTTTAGAACAGCTGCTCTGAACAGGTTAGCTCAAACCAGAGATGCTGGCTGCAAAATATAGTTTGTGGGTCCCAGGTAGGATTCTCTTCCAGTTAGTATAACAGGGAATGTGTTTATTTGTTGTGGCTATTTATTTATTTATTTATTTATAAATTTTGTTTACTGCCCATCTCATATCCAACGACTCTGGGTGGCTTCATTTGTTGTGGTTAGATATTTATAAAACCATAAACATATCTCTTTATAGATAGTAATCATGCTAAAGCAAAGGTGAGAGTTGCACAGTAATTATTGGTTGGTAACTTTAAGCCTAACTTGATACCTGCTTGATACATAAACTTCAAGGAGATGGGTAAGTGTTTTGTCTAATTTATTAACTTGTTTTAGAAAAATATAACATGTCCACAGTCATGTATTATTTCATAACTTGGCATATTGATTTTAATAGGTCTGCTTTATACAAATTAATTTGGTCCTGCCCATTAATTACAGTATGCAAATTGTTTTAATAAAACCATACTTAACAGTAACCCAAGGCTATAACATCTATAAACATAGAAATGTTACCATAGCAACTCTGTTTTATTGCAATGTTTAATCAATTTGTATCTAAACTTTGAGGATGCTCAAGACATGATAAATATTACTTTTGATGATTTAGAAAGTGGCTACATCAAATCACCACTGATTTTTGCAGATACTTCTCTATTTCTGGAAACAGTGTAAACTATTGATTTTTTGAAAGGGTTTGATTTAAAAAAAAAACAAGTGTCTCTGCTTCTTTAGGTTTGTACGACTAAGGAATATAGAGACATGTTCTACATCTAATATGAAAGCCATTATAATTTGACATTCTACAGCTATGTTGGAGCTGAGACTCAGAATTAATCAAGCAGCATAATCAAAATTGCAGTCATAGAAATTTTAGAAAGCTGTGCTATGGAGTAAAATTACAATATATTTATGTTATGGTTCATCTAATTGCTCAGTCAATATTTATTAGGAGTTTTAGAACAAGCTCTGCACCATTTACAAATTACAGTAAGTTTTCAAGGCTTTTGGAGGGCAGATTAGCTATAGATATAGGTACAGATAAATAAAAACTACAGGCTTTCAGTATTTTCTTTAGATGCTCCTTGAAATTGAAATTTTCCACTTCTAAATACAGTGTGTTCTTCACATGATCCTTGCACATTATTTACAGTATTTCTAAGCCATGGCTGAATATCCTTGGCAGCAGATGCTACATCATGGACTCAGTCCACATGTTAAGGAAGAGTAATGAAGTTGCCTTGAATACAATTGCAATAGAATGCACAAGACACTGCAATTAAGTAATGATCATTTAATGCTCTTGGTCCTCCTTCTAAAACCCAAAACAGAGCCTTCAGGAGTTTTCCCTCCTAAAGTATATGAGTGTTTAGGATTGCTGTTCACTCTATACATTCCTAAAGTATATTTCTAACGTATCAGTACCTATATTTAAAGCTGTGTTACACATTTGTATTTGCCCTGAACATTTTGTTTCTGGTCATTAAAGTATCTTACAGTAAGAAAGTCTTTTCTATCTAAAAAGCAATTATGTTCCTGTCATGTGTCAATTGATATGATCCTTTTCTGGAATATTATGGTATTGTCGTCAATGTTTAATTTATGGGGTGTTTCATCCATTTCCTATAGTGTGTATTTTCACCATATTTACATTATCCATGCTTTATCTCTTTTTGAATTTTCAATATCATTTTCTTTTCTTTTTCCTTTCTCAATATATATGACATTCATTTCCCAGGTTTATTTGAAACTAAAAGTCCTTCTGTTTCAAATATTTTAATTTTGTCTTTATATCTATTAGCATAGATAATTATTGTTATAGAAGTTTTGTATATATAATAGTTGTAATATGTCAATTACTTTTGTAAATGTTTTTCTTTCTTTTTAATTTCATCCAAAATGATCTGCATTTTTCTTGAGACTTCTCTTTTTACCTCTTGATTATGTTGGATTAAAATAACCTCTTATAAAAGCTTTACTGGCATCCCAAATGTTCTTTAAGTCTGTTCCTTTAACTAAGTTGTTATCAAAGAGTTCAGTTAGTTTTTTCTACAGTTGTCTACCACCAAGTCTTTCTGTAATAAGCGTTCATTTACTCTCCATCTAAAAATTGTAGATTTTCTCATAGGCATCAAATTGATAGGGTTGTAATCAAAAAAAGCCTTAGATAGAATCTCCACCTTAGAGATCTTATTTGCAAGTTTCTTAGAAAGCCATATCATATCCATTCTTTAAAACGATCTATGTATTTTTGATATATTTAAATATATTCCCTAGAAGTACCATATCTCTGTTTCCAAGTGTCCACCAAGAACAGATTGTCCATCATATGTTAAAAAAGATTTTGGTAATTTGCCTTAGTTAAGTTTTAATTTCTTTATCTGAAGTTCTATAAAACTGTGGAGTAACTACTTCATTCCAACCCCTCCCCCCCCCCCCAATCATGCACCAGTTCTCATATGGAAACATAGTCAATGCAAGTCATTAATGCAATAAACAATTATTATCAACCTTGGAGTGTAATAACATCTGAGATTAACCTTCTCCATATTGCAGTTAAGAAAAAAAAAGCAGAATATTGATTGCGTTTAAAGAGATGGAATTGTTGCTGGATAGCATGTTCTGAATCATTAAAAATAATCACCAAGTCTTGAAAGTACTTCAGCTGAAAGAAATGCTGCTTTATTTATGTCTAAATAGAGTTGTTGCAACTGACATGACCATATCTGGGATTAATTGCATTTCTCTTGATTTAAGCCAATGGGATGATAAGAGTAAAATTCCCAATTATTTAGATAAGCAATGTATCTATTTTTTGCTAGACTGAAAAAGTTATCTCACAGCCATTATAACTGGGTTATATTTAGGGATCATCTTGTGTATATACAAAATTGCTGAGAAGGTTTGCTTTCTCTCACTCTCATCCTTTTGTCCAATTCCAGACATAGCAAAAGTAGATGCTTTCCCTGATGGGAAACTCCAGGCTGAGCTATGAAGAGATAGGAAATTAAAGAAAACAAATCACATTCATAAATGTGATGTTGATTGTACTACAACTTACACATATCACACCTTTTTAATTTCAAGCTGTGTTTGTGGGATTGCAGTTTTAAAAACACTTTTTGTAGCAAAAAACAGAAACCAAATGATTTTGCATTTTGGGTTCCTGTTAAGCAGCTTGTTTCTTCCCTTTGAATTAACAGCATCAAAGCACAAGTAAGGCGGGGTGGGAGGGTTTCTAGATTGTAGACCAGGATGGAGCTGAACTCTAATGTGGAACATTTTATTTGAAGTATGCTGAGTGATTTGGCTTCATGAATATTTGTATGTCTACTTCTCTGCACGCTTAGCAAACTAGCACTTTGAGAGTTAAGTGTTTTTCTGCAGCTCAGTTGATTTATGAGACTGGGAGCCAACACAATATTTTAATCACCATAAATGGTCAGTATTGCTGAGCATGTGTGTCTGCAAAGGATTCAGGCTAGGCATTATTTGGCTGCCTTATTCTAAAGCTCTGGCAAATAGATTCCTTTGGCCGATTGAAATCTCTTTTCCTGAAACTAAACAGTGGGATTATGATTCCCCCTTGTACTAAATTTGGATTTAGTTTATTTTCATTAAAAGTTACTGATGAGAAAATAAAACCACTATTTGATTAGTTTTAAATTTGTGAATTTTCTATTATAAAAGGAGAAAAGGTCTTGACCTCCTTTTCTGAAGTGATAACTATTCATTTGATGGACAAGCAAATAGGTAACACAGTCAGCTTAGATTCCAGAACCAATACAAGACAAATGTGTAGAAAATTGTGAATAAGTATTAAGAAATGAATGCACACACAAACCCTTCCTTTGGAATTTTTAATATGTGCAAAGGTTCCCACAAAAATATCCAAAAAAATGGCCCAATTTCTCAGGCTTTAAGGACCTGCTTAAAGTTTTGAGAACAGAAGGACTTATGACAGCAATATTCACAGGAAATTTTCAAAGACTAAGAATAGAAATTTGGCCATTCTTGGGCACAACAGGGAATTCCTCAAATCTAAAAAAAAAAGCTGAGAATTTTTCTTTGTCTATTCTTAGAAATCATCCCACATTTACATTATGTTATATGTTTATCCATAAATACAGAGAGTGGAGAAGGAGGTCTAGCTACATATTATACATAGCAGTTTCTCCTCTCCTTTGGCCCTCTCCCCGATACTTAACGTTTGGAGGCACTTAACGCAATGTGGCCATATGAGAAATGAATGAGATTACTTTTAAGAACTACCCATGTGAGATGTGCTGAAAGTTGAAAGGGGGTGGGGAATAAAAGTAAATGTGAACCAAACCATGAGTCTTTGAGATATTAACTCTTTGATGAGATGCAATGTTAAGAGCAGCAGAAGTCCAGTGATTGGCTAAGAGATGCTAGCAGCAATTATTGGTGCCTTCCCCTGTTTGTATTGCTGAACGAATCAGACTGCTGGCCAGTCAGATACTAATTTGAGTTCTTGAAGTATATTGTTAAGCATGTGAAGAAACATTAGGAAGGTACTTTAATGCATTCCCATTTTAGTACATCAGTCCCCAGAATGGGGAATGTAGAAACTTGAAATTGGCACGTGAATTAATATTCTTTCAATTTCCTGATAGTTTTGGCTGTGATCTTGGGAAACTGTCATATGGGCAGAAGAAAGTAAAGCAGAGCAGAGGGCATTTTCTACATTTTGGAAAAAAAAAGTATTTCTCTGGAAGAAGGACTTGAACCTAAATCTCTGGGGAGCTGACTCAAGGAGCATTGTATGCCACTCACAGTCAGGATGCTAATAAAAGATGGCCCCTTTCATTCATGAACAAGCTTGCAGCGGTATTAAGTAAGGAGTGCTGTGGGAAAGTTGTTTGTGAACTTTATGTGTAATAAAATTCTTTTATGATTTAGAAGTTTCTTTTCCATTTTTAACATTCAAACTAAGCGTGGCCATTTTTAGATTAGTAATTGGAGAAGCTGCTTCTTGTTTTCTCATTGGAATCTGCATCCTGTGTCATTATAACTTCCCAAGGTTGGAGCGCAAAGTATCAAAACTGAAAGGAAGAGACACACATATAAGGGGGTCAAGGGGGAGCGGGCCTATGATAACACATTGTAAGATGACAGATACAATTTTTAAAAAAAGAATTAGGATTAATCTTTCCCATTCTCTTGTTAAAACTGTATTCTACTAATGTTGCTCCTTTATAGTCAAAAGTACATTTTACTGAGTTCAAAAGGAAAATATACAGATTTCAGTGTCAGTTCTCAGTGACTACTGGTGAGTTATTACTGAATAACTCACTGATTCTTGAGCAATGGGTTTTGGAATAAAGACTGTGCCATAGTCCTGGCACATTTATACGCCTTGCTCATTTCAATGTGTTAAGAATATATAGAATAGCCACTGACCAAAAGAGGAGATTTAATGACAACGTTCATCAATTCTTCGATGAGAAGAATTTCCCCTGAAAGAAGAAGATGAAAACATTTATTTAATATATTTAGATGGGCTAAGTAAAAAGGGATGTGCGGTGGCTCAGTGGCTAAGACACTGAGCTTGTTGATCAGAAAGGTTGGCAGTTTGGTGGTTCGAATCCCTAGCGCCACATAACGGAGTGAGCTCCTGTTACTTGTCCCAGCTTCTGCCAACCTAGCCATTCAAAAGCACATAAAAAATGCAAGTAGAAAAACAGGGACCACCTTTGGTGGGAAAGTAACTGCATTCCATGTGCCACTTAGTCATGCCGGCCACATGACCATGAAGACATCTCAGACAGCACTGGCTCTTCAGCTTTGAAACGGAGATGAGCACCGCCTCCTAGAGTCAGGGACGACTAGCAATATGTTTGAGGGGAACCTTTACTTTTACCTTAGTAATAATGGAAATTATTAATTAAATCTGTTTCAATAGAAATTTGAAAGGAGTCGTGTCTGTTACTAGCCACAGCAAGTAGAAGTTAAAATGTCTTTGGTATCTTTTAAAAAAACAACATTTATTTATTAATGGATCATTGGTTTTATTTATTATTTATTAAAAAATAATTAATTGACACACCAAGTCCGAGCAACTTCTAAAAATAAAACCCCAATACGAAAACCAAAAACTCCCCTTTCATACAGGTTTTGCTCAACCGGGTGGATAAGAGAAAGAAATATGTCTCAGATGCATATTTGATATTCCCATACATCAAGGGAGAGATATAAGTATATAAAAGCACCATTTAAAGTTTTTAAAAAATATATGGCAAGTTTCATTGCTTAAGCGTCTTTACCTGCTCATGAAATAAATGTAAAGTACTCATAATTTTTCTTCCTGAATATTACATAAAGATTATAACCCAATTAGTTCTAATAATAGTTTGTGGATGTTGAGAGCCATAGTTTCTAAGGTGGAGATGGCAGTTATGTCAACAATACTAATCATCTAGCTTCAAAGCTAAGTACAAGGCAAAAAAAACCCACTAAACAATAGGAGGGCTAAGAGAAAGAATTATTGGAATTAAATTATAGTGTGTATAAAAAGAGAATTGTACCGTACCTTCCGTGTATTCCTTTTGCTGTGTTCCTTCCTGAAAATATGAAGAGAAAAAGCAGCTTGTCAAACTGTTTCACTAAAACAGAAAGCTCCCAATTTCAGTCCACACAAGAATCAGATCAATGGCTGTACGCTAAAAATAGATGAGACAGGTCTTGGGCCTTAAGTGGACATAAGGCCCGAATTCATTACGATGATAATAGGAATGCTCTGGAGGCCCAGAAGAGATGCTGAGGAACTACATGTGGTTCTGATGCTATACCATTTCAATCCTGATCTAAAGTCAATTTGCCTGCCTGAATATGATTTTCACAAACTTGATGGGATTTAATCCACCAATTGCAGCAATCATGCAAATGGGTTTTTCCTAACAATAAAATAGCTATCTTTCTTAAGTTCTCTTGAAAACATATCATTTTCCCATGTAAATATAGTATATGCTACATTGTATAGTATGAAAACTATATCCTTCTCTTTCTAAAATATTTGCTCCTTTGTGCTCTATGATTCTCAGCCCCCGATTCCCTCCCCACTCCAATTTTCATTTTCTTTATTATTTCTTGCACTTTTTTTTTTTTGTAAAATGTGTTTTTTTATTTTCCATTTTTCATTTTCATACAGTCACATATATACTGTGCATAACCGGGGCCATACAACATTAAACAATAAACACAGCAATTCCTTTTGTCAACAATACCCCCCAAAATAGAAACCCAATATACCTCTTCGACCCTCCATACACCTCTTTCTTTCGCCCCCGTCCAACTTTCCATCTTCCCTCCATCATTCCCCTCTATCCTACTTCCCCTCCCCCTCTACCACTCCTCTCTCCCAGTCCACTCCCTCCCTTCCTTCTCACCCTCCCTCCAATCCTCTCTCCCGCCCTCTCTACCCCTCTTTCTTCTATCCCGCTACTCCTCCCTTTGGTGTATTTCTACTATATGTCAATATATTCAGCTTGTCCTATTTTTACAGTGAAATTAAAGAAAAACAATATACATGTGAAATCGCATTGCATTGAAATCTGACACATACTATTTATCCCCCCTCCCCCCCCTCCCCCCTAACACCCCACCTCCCTTCCCCCCCCCCGACTTCCCAGAGCCCGTACACGGTATAGATTTTTAACAAACACAGTCTAAAATATATTAAGACAAAAGAAATAAAAAAAGAAGTTAATAACATCTCTACATTGAACTCAGCTTCTTCCTGTTGCACTAACTTTGAGCAGTTTAGATTATTCCTGATCTTAAGCATAGGCTATATGGAATTTCTTAGTCCCGTATTTGTTTTGTATATAGTCAATCCATTTTTTCCAGTCTCGTTTATATCTCTCATTCGAATGATCTTTAAGATATGTCGATATTTTAGCCATCTCGGCTAGGTTTGTAACTTTCAATGTCCATTCTTGAGTTGTAGGCAAGTCTTCCTTCTTCCAATATTGCGCCACCAACAGTCTTGCTGCCGTTATTAGGTGCAGAACCAAATTAGTCTCTACCGCTGTAAAGTCAGTACATATACCTTTTTTTTCTTTTTACAACCCTTTAATCCCTTTATTTGGGGTGGAGTCGTGGCAACTGAATGGAGCTGAGCATTTTACTGGCCAGGTGCCCTTCCTGATGCCTATGCCAAGTTTGCACCAGATATTTTCTCTTTGTGCCCTGATAAAGAAACATCTGCCACTCCCTAGAACTGAACTCTCAATCTTCTGAGTTGGAGGCAAGCATCTTCACCTCTAGGCCACCACACTGCTTTTATTATTTCCTATTCTAATAGCTGCAAAAAAAATCTATCTCAATCTCCCGGACATCTTTTTTTCAATACACTTCCGAAGATATCTGCCCACTAAAAAACAATTTGCCATTAGTTACATTTGAGCCAAATAGCATCCTTAAGGCAAGAATGATTGTTCTTATTATTTAAACTTTCTAGGAGGAAAAAAATGAATGGCAAAGATCTTTTTAAAAATTGCTCCACAGAGTGATCCAAAATTAGGATACGATTTAATTTTATTTTTTACTTCTATCTTTAGCAAAGACGTGTAAATAATAAAGTTGGTGTTCTGTGTTCTATAACTTTCAGAAGTTTTTGCATGACAATTAACTAAATTAAAATACTTGATTAATAATAATAATAATCTGTAAATGTAGAGTTATACTTGTTCGTGTAGATTTCTGATGAGTATTGTTGAGTTGGAAATTAATATCCTATTAAGTTTTGTTCTGATAAGAGTAATTGAATCTTTTTACAAGAGTTCCTTATGGGAAACCATTGTGTCTCTTATTTAAGCAGAAAAGAGGAGCAGAATTAAACTAGAAAGTGCACATCCAATTGCAGCCAATAAAACCTTTCCTCCAGTCCTTCTGAAAGGCTTAAGTGATCTTAAGGTAATGGATGGAAGCCAAGTGATTATGACAGTAGAAGTTTCAGGTAAATATTTGTGTTTTCTAGTGGGATACTTGGGAGAAAAGCAATATAGAAATAGATCTAAATAAGAAATAATAAACTGTTCAGAATTTTAACAGGGGTATTATTCTGTTTTGCAATAAAGCAGTATTTTTTGCCTTTGGTTCATATTTATCCCCTTTTCTAACTTTTTATCATTAGGGATAATGGGAAACCAATGGAATCTAAAGTAAATAGATGGCTCTACTGTCATTGTAGAATAAAGAAGTGCTTGAAATTTGAAGAAAGGAAGTTAAAAGCAATCCATGGCTAAAATGCTAGAATGTTTTCATGCAACTTTAAAACGATGGCCTTCTTTTTATGGAATATGCTATGTTAACTTTAATATGTTATTTTGGCTTTGTTGTAGCTTGGCCAGACCCTGTTGGGTTAGGCTATAAAACTAGTACAAACGAATAAATAGAACCCTTTTTCTTTTAGATCAGGGGTCCTCAAACTTTTTAAACAGGGGCCAATTCATGGTCCTCAGACTGTTGGAGGGCTGGACCAGCTGAGTGGGTGTGGCTAGGTGGTCATGCAACTGGGTGGGCATGGCTAAATGGTCACGTGACTGGTGGACGTGGCCAATTTAGCAGTCCATTTTGCCTTTATCCTTGCTGTACTTGCTCCTCCCCTACTCACCCACCGGCCCTGGATCATATGGCTATGAAAAACATCCTGAAATGTTTTTAAAGCATTTTTAAAGACTTTTAAAGCACTATTTTACAAGCTGGCAGCAGAGGTGCTTTTCAAGCCAACAACAGCCCCTCCCCTACTCACCCACCGGCCCTGGATCATGTGGCTGCACTGGCGAGATCACCCCTCGGTCAGCTTGTCCTTCCTTCGGCCTTTCCTGTGGCAGCAGCAGTGTGATCAGAAGTGCAGCTCAACCGGTGAAATACGTAAGCAGAAGTGCAGGTTGAGTGGATGCTCGCTGGAAGATAAGGCCAATGCGGGGGGGGACTAAATCCCACCACTCCACCAGCAGGATACTTTGCATTGGTGGGCTGTATCTGGATTGTGGGCCATAGTTTGAGGATCGATTTCCTAGATCTATGGAAGAGTGAGAAATGATTTATGAAAACTCAGTTTTTCTATTAAATAATAGCATTATATGGGGTGCAAAACAATAAAACACACTATGAGAAAAGTGCCTAAGAGTACATGTGAAGAAACTATGATTTCTATTTTTGCAAAAGACATTTTCAGAAGATTAGAAAAAAGGATGGGGAAGACAGTTCTACTAATTCTGGAACATAATATGTATGTTTGAACACATATTTTGTTCTTGATAGGAAGCCATAAAATAATAGTTGATCAGACACAGGTGCATTAATGTGACTAAATCCAAAGAATTGATCTGTGTGTGCATGCATGTACTGTATGTGCAGATAAGAATTCACTAACATATATGTGTTCTACATTATACCCCTGTATTTTACTCAGAATACAGCTTTTTAATATTGTTATGGCAGCAGGAAGTCCATGTGTGTTTCTTGTTCTGCCTTATCTTATAGTTGCAGTTGGCCTAATAGAATAGTTCATAGACTTCCCCTGCTGCCTTTGTTTTATCTCAAAGACTTCTGTTTTGTTTTGTGGCTCAGCTAATCCACCTCCTGAAATAATTTGGCTTCACAATGGTAAAGAAATCCAGGAAACAGAGGATTTTCACTTTGAGAAGAAGGGCAGTGTGTATCGCCTCTGTATCCAAGAGGTATTTCCTGAGGACACAGGAGAATACACCTGTGAGGCCTGGAATGACTTGGGAGGAATTCATACTGAAGCAACCCTGACTGTACAAGGTAAAGTTTTTATGTCTATATGCCGACAGGTATATGCATGCGCACAAACATATACTTTCTGTTATACTTTAACAGATACACAGGAAAGTATTCAAAAAGTTGAGAACCTCCTTGTTTCTCTGAAACTCCATGGTTTCCCTTTATATACAATTTTAATGGATATTTGGCCCTATCCTTCATTCTGCTTCACTAGGAAGAATGTACTCTAATTTCTATAACCAGAAAAGAAAGTATTAAATGAGAATACATACATTTCTAAAAAGTTGTAATGTGTTTCTGTAGATGGTAGAAGCGTAGGGATGTGACTATTTGATTGAATAGCTAATTCAGAAACTTGGTTATGAATACCACATTTTAAGTTCAAGTTACAATTAGTATATTTCTATCAATTGTTTTCTTATTTATGGGCGAAATAATGGTGTGTGTGTGTGTGTATGTGTGTGTGTGTAATTATAAGCAATTACATTTATTTGCTCAAGCACCTGATGGAATTGAATATTTAAAGATAGAAATTATGTGTATTAATTACCAAAATAGCAAAAATATACTCCCATGTGCTTAATGACCTAATTTGGACATTTCATGTGTTTAGAAAACTATAGGCCATAACATAATAGCTTAGAGTAATCTAAACAAGCAAAGAAGGAGGAAGCCCATATGTTGCATGCATGGACACAGACATAGCGTCTGTCGGCAATTCCAGAAACCAAATATGTCTTTTCCCAGAATTGTACTGTAGCAGTTCTGGGAAAAGTTGCTTCCGCTGCTACTTTAAAGGATTACCAGAAGGTGCTGTACAGGTGGCCCCTGAAACACCATTTTTACTCTTCGGATCTGAAGTAATGCATGGGCCTATTCATGGTGCAGCCCTTTCAAAAAGATCCTTAAGGTTACAATAAGCCCATGGTACTAAAGCTAAAGGAAGTGCAGACCAGCCGTTGTGGGTATAGTGAATGATGGTAGTGCATTTTTGTGAAGAGAATAAAGCAAAGCGCATAATGAAAGCAAATGTTATTTAGCCAAAGTGAGACACCCAGCTGCATGAATATGCTTGTGGGTCAAGTGAAAGGTATACACAAATGCTTTATTTGAGCATGCATCCATGTATATTATGTATTAGGGCAGGGATGGGAAACATCTATTGAATTATTTTATCAAGGTCCAATTCTTTTAAGGAATACTCTACCATGGCTCGCATACAAGAGAATAACACTCAGTTAAGGTCCCTTGCTGACTCAATTTTATTTAATAATATATTATTGTAAATTTCACATCAGAATTTTAGGATGCCAGGTACTGATTTTTTTGGACATTACAAGCCTTCATTTTCCAATTTTTCATTTGTCTAGGTATTTAAAACAACCATGGACTATATTTATCTTTCTTCAGTTTATTTACTTAAACATTCTCTCCAGCCCACAGCAGACCAGAGGTTTTTTTTTTAAGAAGTACACAAAGTACCATCTGGGTTGTTGCTTTTTGTTTTAAAGACTTCAGATTTTTGGAAGCAAAAGAAACACAGAGATCCTCCGGGAAACTTTTTATAAAGTCAAACACATTTGAAATGACTGAGCTATCATCTCTTTACCCTAAAGAAAATAATGTATTCACTCGCCTTTTTTCAAAATCTTTCCTTCTGTATTTATAGATTACCTTATTTGTTTGGTTTTTTCCCCCTTTTCTTTGAACCGATTGTAATCACATTAGACATGCTGTTGCTGTAGCTATTATGGAAACTTTGTTACTGCAAACACTTAACTATTCAGATAGAAATTATTTGAGGTATTATTAGCTTCCCCAGGAAAGAGATGGATGGATATGTACATAGCATGCAAGTTTTCTGCATGTTGTGCAAAGTGACTTATGATAAAGTCTGAATTTAAATTTTTGTATTCTGAAGAGTGACCTACTAATTCACGATGAAAAAAAAAGAGAAAGAAAACATAAAATGAAGTAACTTACTGCATATTTCAGAACATAGCATTTTATAAGTTTCTTTGCACTTTCACAAATGGCTGCTGTGATAGGCATGGCCATTAAGGAAAGTATCTGGGGGTACATGTTGACTATTTTTGCTATGTAGAGAATGCCAAAGATTATTCCTTCTGCTGCTGCACTAGCCAGAATATTGTGAGGAGGTTCTCAATTCAGAATATACATCCAAAGCAAAATATCCATAAAATGGTTTGTCGAAAGCTAAATGAAATTCAGCACAAGTGATTCCACCAGTGCTATTAGATTTTCTCCCTGCCTGTCTTAAACATTTTTTCTTTGGGTTGCAGAACCTCAAGATGGTATTCAGCCATGGTTTATTAGCAAACCACAGTCAGTGAGAGCAGTAGTGGGGCAGAACGTCATTATTTCTTGTGCCATTGCTGGAGATCCATTCCCCACAGTTCATTGGCTCAAAGATGGAGAGGAACTAACAACAGAAGCAGGCTATGAATTCCTACAAAATGAAGACATCTTTACCTTGATTATAAGGAATATTGAACCTTGTCATGCTGGCCAGTATGAAATACAACTCAGGTGTGTCAAGGGAAGTATATATTTATAGGAGGAAGAGCTCTTTCTGTTGTCTAAACATGAATGATAAGGTATTTTATTTCTATTGGCCTTTGCTTTCAAACAAGTGGGTTCATTATATATTGCCTATGGGTTTCTAAGATATCAGTGCCTACATTAGTTGCCATATGGATTTCATATTAAACTATTGAAACAGTCAATATTCTCCTCACTCCAAACAGTTGCTCTCCTGGCCTATTCTTAGTTTCTTTATTAATTTGCTTACCTTTAATAATTTTTTTAACATTCAATCTGCAATTCATATGTGATCCTATGTGTTTATTTATTCTTCCTTTTCTCATAAAGCAGTCAATTGGGCAGCACTCAGGAAAATCAAAGGCTTGCATTCAAATGGATGCTTTCAGTCATAGATGCAACTCAAATCTTGAAGGAAACAGGCACGCCTAGAGGATTCTAGAGTGAAGGGCCCACAACCAAGCAATCCTTCTCTCAAGAAAATGTTTTGAAACATTGTCCATTGGAGACAATTGTGATACACAAAATATCATATTTGAACAAAATATGATAGAAATATGGTCAACTTGTTATGGATGGACGTAATTTTTCAGAATTTTTTTTTGAATGTTTTGATTTTTCTACATTTTTGCTAGAACAGCTTTGGTATTTCTACCATCGGAACAGTGGGATTCAGAATTCGAACTGCAAAAAATCTGGACCAGCCAAAAGTCACACATGGGTAGTCTGTTTGCTATCCCCTCACTGACTGGCTGGAGGCCTGTAAGGTAACCTTAACTGTCACTTAGTACCTAGAACTTGGAGGTGTTGAAACAGAAAGGAATGAGAGCACAGAAGTGCCTTACCAAGTCTTGCAGCTAGCTAGGAACATTCTCCCTTTTCTCCAGTATTTAAAGGTTTCCTTTCCCCCCACTGGTTAAAAACACATTTTTTTTAATCTGGTAGATTAAAACATTTTTTTTAATCTGATAGAACAAGCATTAGTCAAAGAAAAACAAAAGAGGGATTTTTATACACACACACAAACAGAGAGAGAGAGGCACCCTCCCTGGCTACTCTCATTTGCATCTGAAATAGATATTCTCAGTAGCATTCAGAACAAAAGAATAGCCAAGAGTCATAATTCCTGCATATATCCTTGCTCAGCAAAACCTCTTTTGTTTTCAGACTTAAGGCACTAAAAGCCAAAACTGTAACAAACATGTCAAATCAACTATTTGAAACTGGCTTTTATAAGCCATACTACGGATTTCATCAACCTTGTGCCACCACTTGGACAGAGTTAATACATATTTAAGCTAAATAGCCAACCAGCAGAGAGTCTTTTTATATTCTTAAGTGCACTTTGAAGTCTCCATAAACAAAAAGGGCATGAGAGAATGTAGGGGCAGAATGGGCAGAGAACAAATAAAGACTTAAAAACTTAAAAACAAAACAAAAAAAACAAGAGCCCGAATTACTCTTTGCTTTTCAAATGTACTCCAAGTCAAAAACTGCAAAATGAGTTGACCAGGTTAAATAAGCCACTAATGTAGACATTTTGAAAAGCAGTCAGCCAAATTCTGTTGATGATGGCTTGCTGAGTTTAGCTGCTCATGTATTGTGCTCACTCTTTTGTCCTATTTTATGGAGCTTGCAGGGTCCCTTTGAGGATGAAGGTACTTCATATTGTATATAAAGACTTAACAATGTGCCATATTTGGATCTGTAGCTATAGCAGAAGTACTCTTGCTGCGCCTTTTGGCTTCTTAATGAGGCTGATGTTTTTCCTGGCTCTCATGGTGGACTATCTTGGGTCTACCTTGGGTCTGCAGGAAATATGCAGTTGATTAAGAAAGAGGTGGAAGAAATCCCCTCATTCTCACTACTGTCCCATCAGTGCACATTGTGAGAGAGGAAAGAATGGTACACACTCAGTTGGACCAGATGTTTGAAGGGACATGGATGTGAAGTAAGGACCTGCTGCTCTTAGCAGTTCTGACACATCTTCCTGCATTGCTGAAAGTTAATGAGCTGAAGAGTTTGGGGATCTAAACTCTTTGGGCCAATGGTGTAGTGGTTAAGGCATCAGGCTAAAAAATCAGACCACCATAAATTCTAGCACCGCTTTAGACACAAAGCCTGTTGGGTGACTCTCAGCCATAGGAAGGAGGCAATGGCAAACCACTTCTGGACAACCTTGCCAAGAAAACTGCAGGGACTTGTGAATGAACGGGGTGGGAGTGGGGGGGAAACAACCTAGGACAGTTTGTTGTCTCATATGCCAAATATATAACAACGTGTTGTGTTAATTAGACTTCCCCTCAGGAATTTTGTACAATATTCTTACAAAGAGCCTTATCAATCATTTATAATGTTATATTGCAATTATCTGTAGAGTTTGAATTTAGATATTTTTAAAAATTACACTTTCAAAATATGAAATGTTTTAACTAACTTTAAAAAAAAACTTTCAACCAAGACAAATCAGCTACAAAACTGTATTCTCTGGCAAGGTCTTAAAAATATAATTGCACATCTTTTTACTGATAATATCCTTACATCCTACCGTATTTCCCAAAAATAAGACAGGGTCTTATTTTCCTTTGAACCCCCCCCCCCCGAAATAAGCACTTGGCCTTATTTTGCAGGGAGGTCTTATTATTTTTTAGGTGCAGGAGGCGGCGAGCGTGGTCACTTAATGGCTGCTGCTGTGTTGCAGTATTTTGGGGAGGGCTTGTTTTTGGGGAAGGGTTTATTTTTTGGGGGGAGGGCTTATTTTAGCGCATGCGCTCAAAACCACAATTGAGCTTATTATCTGGGAAGGTCTTATTTTCAGAGAAACAGGGTACTTAATGCACTGAGATGTATTCGCTTATTTACGTAATAATTTTTATTTTATTTGACCTGCATGGCTATTTTGGCCTGGGATACTTTAAATAAAAGGTTTCATGTGCTACCTTTTTTATTTGATTAGAAAAATGTTCAGATTTTGGTGGGGGGGAGTGTATCACATTTTTTCCACCTCTGAATGGAACTTTGTTAAAAGTGTTCCACTATATCTGGTAGGCTTTACTCCAGGATAAGATGCTTGTTTTTTCAGCCTTCAGTGTAATCTTTAAATTTTACTATTCACAGTTATGTGTTCTCTTTATTGAAGTTAATATTCAAATAATTATGAATTCTGCTGTTGTTACTAATTATGATAAATGGGATCATTGTTTATCCTTCGGTGCCAGGGAGTTGTTGTGTGTAGTGAGTTTCTGTGTTTCAGTCCTGTAAATCACCCAGAATTACTTGTGTGAGAAGTATGGGTATATAAATTATAGATTTAAAGAAATAAAGTTATTGTTTTCATATTTAATGTTTATTTTGAATAAAAATCAGATTGTGTGGGCAAAAGACTTTCACTGTGCTTTTGGTTTAAACATAAAGTACAGATGTGTTGTGTGGATTGAAATCAGGTTATGTTTCAAATTGAATATACTTTCAAAGTTATGGGCTTAAACATCATAAGAAATAAAAATAGTCCCTCTTGGGAAGAAGGTAGGACCAGCAGGATCTAGCTTACAGTCCTTAAGGATTCTAGTTATTTATGGCTAAAATGAAAAAAAAATATTTGCAGATTATATACGTATTAGACACCTATATTACTACTTTGCTCAATATTTACCATGTACTCGATAGACTCTGTTAGCCACCAATTTGTATGATTGCAAAATTGCTGAATTTTATGGATCAATATCTTGTGGATCCCTCTTTTGCAAATATGCTCACTGAACATTTTCATTGCAAGCACAACTACCTCATTTGTAATATACAATTGTCCTAGTAGATTGGTTAATCTGTTCGTTTTCTATATTTTCAAACACAGAGTTCGTTGGTTTACATTGGTTAAGAATATAAAGTGGTTTGTTTGGCTTGATTTTGATGTCTTTCTGAATCTAGATATTGCTGTTTGTGAGTTACCATTAGTGATTTGCAGTGCTGCATGTACAAAGCCATTTGTGGTTTATTCAAACCATGATTAAATTCCCTATGCTTACCATAGTATGTGGATCTCTTCATGGCAGCTGATATATAACACAAGCTTGAATCAAGTTAAAAACAACTGCTTCAAAATTTAATTCAGTGTGCAGGATAATTGTGGGATAATTGTTGATTACTAAACTTGATAATTAGTTATTGCTGGGAATCTCATGTTTTCAAAACTTCATAACATGAAATGGTTCTTTTTTTAAATAAAACTTAGCGCTGTGTGTGTCAGCTCTGCTAAATACTCTCAGAATAAAGTAATTAATGTAACTAGTATCAATCAATACCTGCTTCACAACAGCTTTTCTCCCAGTATTACAATTAATACCTATAGGTTAAAAATGATGAAAAGTCTTTTTATTAAGAGTGTAATGTTAGGATTGGATTCTTTTTTTAGGGTTAAAGGCTAAGTTCTCTTGGACAATGAAGTAGTTGTGTAGCATTCAATTTTGTCCCAAACTCTAAATGGACAAAATATACTTTTTTTCCTCTTCCTTTCTGTCTCTCATCTATTGATTATCCTATTGATGATTTCATTCTCAAATTAAGCTAAGGTTAATTTAAAAGCAGTTATATTTTTAGTTTTAATGTTTTTATTCACAATCATATTTATATAAGCTTGCCCCACCTGTCTTCTAGCATGCAAACTCTGATTCAATTGGAAATATCCTCCTCCATAGAAGTAAATTTCTCACTCCTAGATTAGAAATTATTCTGTAAATGTATGGATCAAGCAAACTATAATTTATTCAGTTATTTTAAGATATTTTTTAACCTTGTGTTCCAAAGGTGCTTCTTCAGGAGGCAACTGGATTTTCTTGGTTTTTTTTTTCTTTGAAGACGTTTCGCTTCTTATCCAAGAAGCTTCTTCAGCTCTGACAGGGTAGTGGGGAATAGAAAGATTTATATTCCTTGCAGACAGCTGGTCATTTGCATCCTTTTAGAGGGTTGTTGAAGCACTTGGAACACTGTATCTGTGTCCTCAGGGTCACTGGAGTAGTGCTCCTGGTTCCTGTAGTCTGCAATTTTTCCTCTGGAAATTCATTCATACTCCCACACCATTCAAAGAATGTTTATCCCAAATTGTTTAGCTATACATATTTAGCTATAGTGGTGGAATTCAAAAAAATTTCCTACCGGTTCTGTGGTCGTGGCTTGGCGGGCATGGCAGGGGAAGGATACTGCAAAATCCCCATTCCCTCCCGATCAGCTGGGACATGGGAAGCAGAGTATAGATGGGGGCAGGGCCAGTCAGAGGTGGTGTTTACCGGTTCTCCGAACTACTCAAAATTTCTGCTACTGGTTCTCCAGGACTGGTCAGAACCTGCTGAATACCACCACTGATGGTGTGGGAGTATGAATGAATTTCCAGAAGAAAATTGCAGACTACAGGAACCAGGAGCACTACTCGGGTGACGCTGAGGACACAGATAAAGTGTTCCAAGTGCTTCAAAGCCCCTCTAAAAGGATGCAAATGATCAGCTGTCTGCAAGGAATATCAGTCCTTCTATTTCCCACTATCCTGTCAGAGCTGAAGAAACTTCTTGGATGAGAAGCGGAACATCTTCAAAGAAAAAAAAACCCAAGAAAGTCCAGTTGCCTCCTGAAAAAGCACCTTTGGGACAACCATGACTGGTTGTCTTTGACAGACTTTGAGCCTTGTGTTTTATTTTGATAAGATTGTTGAAGTACTGAAAGAAGAGGCATTTCTCTTAAACAATTAGAAAAACACTTTAATCTAGCTTTTGGATAGCAAAATCTTGAAAATCCATCGATATAATGCCTACCTCTTCTTCAGCAGTTGTCAGAGCAAACCCTTCTTCATAAAATGGCAAGCTGCTTATGATGTAGTAGCAATGTTTACACAATTTGAATTATGTCTCCCCCCCCTCTTTTTTTTAATCTCTTGGGGAGATGAACCATTTGAAGATGTATCTTCTGTGAAGCGTAACATTTCACTGGGGGTGGGTGGGAAGAGGGGAAAGTATTTTAATGACTTTAATGGGAGTCATTTTCTGCAGGCATCTCTGGCATTCCTCTGCAAAAGGAAGAATAAAGGCTCAGCACCATATATGGTGACACTTTTATTATTATTTTTTTAAAATATAAACATGCACAGGCTGAAACAATCCAAGAGGGTTGATTATACTGCTTGATGGGGGAGGGAAAAGAAGGAGCAGGGAAAAGAGACCCTGCTTTTAATGCCTCGGTGCGAGGAAAGTTAAAAGCTTGGTCTTGTATAAACAAAGACTGGGACAAGGATTGGAAAGTGTGTAGATGTTGTAAAGAGAGTCTTTTTCTTCCAACCCACCCTCTTCGGCTACTTTTCTTCAAGTTACTTGTGTAGGGGTATATTCTCTTCTGATTTCTACCTGTGGCTTTATTTTGAGGAGAAAAGTTTGGGGTGGGTGGAATAATGTTTCTTTCTAGCCAATGATGAAGTAGTTATCTACTACTGTGATGCTTGGCTGGGGAACATTAAAAAAATCGGCATAGTGAAGGATTGATCTCTTCTGTGTACTATCTAACAGAAAGCAACTTTTATTTTTGGCTGAGTCTCAGTTTCTGGTACTTTTTCAGAAACCCTGTTGGAGAATGCAACTGTCAGGTATCTTTGACGCTGGGAGAAAGTTCATTTTCCAAAGAAGGAATGCAAAAAAAGTGAGTACCGTTCCCAGGGACTTTTGTGGGTGGGTTTTATTTTTTGCTCAGCTAATTCCTTTCCTTATAGACTTGGGGCTGGCTGCTGTTCAATCTAATCCCCAAATGTGACCCAACAAGCTGTTTTTATCATACAGCTGACATGTGGAGCACTTTTAAAAAACTTTAGTTCCCTTTATGGTTTCCTGGAAGTCATCATTGATGCAATAAACTATTACTCTAATCAGCCTTCCTTCTATAAAACTATATTTGTCCTTTCTCTCTGAGGGGGATTCCTGAATTTGTTAAACCAGCATCTTGCTCCCCCTCGTTCTCTTTTCCCGCCCCTTCCTCTCCTCCCCTCAAACCCTTCTCTGCTACAGTGGGAGGCAGAACGTACGACAAGAGGCTGATTGTGGAGAGGATGCACTGACATTCAGAACATCAGTGGCTCCTTCAGGAGGAATACTGGGGAAGGCCAGCAAGTGGAGGAAGATCAGGAAAGTGTCCGTGGAGTACTTAAAAGACGAGTAGAAACCCGAGAGAGCCAGAGGAGAAGCTAAGGCAACAAGGAGGACTGAGCAGATTGACTTCACGTGGACATTTTGGCAAAGAAAGTTAATACCAAAGGTTTTTCTGAGGAGGAAGTTTGAAGGAAATCCCAGCCAAACAATGGACTTCCGTGGTACCCTGCAACGGCAGGTCAAGCCGAAAACCTTGTCAGAAGATGAAAGAGAGGTCCATGCTCCACAACAGGTAGACTTCCGTGGAGTATTGGCAAAAAAGGGTACTCCCAACCTTCCTTGCCCAGACAAAGCAGTGAGTTCAAAGCCAAGCACCCCAGATTTTAGATCTGTGCTTGCTGCAAAGAAAAAAACACCAACTGAGAACGGATGGCCCTGGGACTCAAGTCCAGAACGTGATTGCCAACTCTGAAGTACAGAAATCTAGTGGCCAGCAATAAGTGCCAAACACTCAGCATCACCTCTAAAATCCTGTGGACATCCAAGAAGTTGGACACTGTCAATGCTACTTCTAAACTACCAGAGACCACCACTGTTTCAGATGTCCCAGGATACCAGCTCTAGATATAAAATACAGAATGCCAGCACCAAGAATGAAACCAAGTTACTAACTCCAGCTCTGAAATGTCGCATGTTAAATCAAGGGAGAAAGAGAATAAGAATGACAATAATTGCAAAGGTGACTGCCCAGCAGAAGTAGATGGGCGGATAAGTGAAGATAAAGGAAAAGATACAAAAAAGAGCCTGAGGGAATAGCCACCAACCTTTACTGAAAAGCTGCAGGATACCAAAGTAGTAGAAGGTGAAAAAACTGGTCTTGCAATGTCAGGTTCCTCAGATCCACCTGCTACTATCATCTGGACTCTGGATGGCAAAGTCATCAAATCATCAAAGTTATTGTTCTTCATCCATCAAGGTAAATTGATGTAACAGCAAGGCAACCCCACTGCATGCTGCTGCTGCTTACAGTAACCTACTTTGATTTCATTATGTTTAACTATAATATCTCACTCTAATTTTGTTTACTTCTGTCCCTTAAATCAAAATTTGCCAGTAATTTCTTCTGCAGGAGCAAGAATAGTCTTTTTAAAAATGTTTCCTACAACTTCAGAAACATCAGCCACATTTTTGTTACAACAAGTATCTATTAAATTCAGGTTATGTTTGGATATAAACATAAACTCAAATGAGGAACTCCGTCAGAGCAATTGGATCCTTTCATTTTCAGTATCTAAATCCTGGCATAATTACCATATTAAATAAAATTTTTGCCTTTGTGCTGAAATTGAAACAGCAATAACCAATAGCTTTGGGATTTACATTGTTTAAACATGTTCTTCAGTCCAGAATTATCTGAGACAAAATATAGGAAAATTAATTCCTAATTTGCTCAGGTTAAATATTAATTCACACTGATATTATTTGATAATTTAGTTTCTATTACTTTACAAAGATATTAGAATTCAATAATACCGGTATTTAAACAATAAGCATATGCTAATTTCTTCAAACCTAAAGATTAAATTATAATATAAAAGTTATCCAACCAGGTTCTAATCGCAGAAGTCAGAACATCCTTTGCCAAATATTAGACCAACCTTTACTTGGTCTAATGGGAAACCCCTGGAAATCCCGGGGTTGCTAAAGAGCATGGTGGCTGGCAATTTTGGAAGTTATAGTCCCAACCATTTGAAAGGCCCAGGCTGAAGAAGGCTGAATTAAGACCCCCTTTACATATACATTTTACATACCTTGTAAGGAAAAGTGAATGCTGATGATGTAAAATAATTCTAGTTGTATTTCTTTTCTGGTCTTCCCTGTTAACTTTTTACTTAATATATGCTACTCTTTCTCTGGCCTGTTACATAACATGAGTCACTTGAAGAAAGTAATGTAAAGGCTGTGTATATATCCAGAGGGAGAGAGAGAGAGAAAGAGAAAATGACCTGTAGTGCCTCAAAAGGGCATAATACAAGCTTTGGAAGGTAGCTTTTCTTCCCAGAACCTATTGCACTACATTTGTTGCTGAGTCATAACACGTTTGTCATCCCTCCACATTAGGTATGCTGGCTGCTGGGAATTATAGTTTAATACCATTGAACACCACAGATTCCCATATTAGACACAGTTCCAGCTTGATGATTAGGGTAGTTTGGGGGAAAATAAGATCAAGTGGGGATGGTTTCCTTTTTTCCAGTTGGTCTCTGTCCTCCCAGTACCATCACAGTTAGCTGGTTGCCAGAGAAGTTGTAGTCAGATGAGTAGCACTGGCTTTGATTGATCCTGTTAGGCCACTCATGGCCCATCCATTCTGTACCAACAGTACAGTGAACAATCACGTAGCAGAAACCTGGAGGAGGTGGAGAAAGGGAGCCACAGGCCAAATGAGAGGTGGGGGCCGTTAGAGGGTAATGAATCTTCAAAACTACTTAGACCACCATGTGTGACTGTCAACATTTCATGATTAATAAGCCATGGGATTAGAGCAGGGTAGTGAATTAGATACGTGGTTTGATGTGATGAAAATAGAGTTATTATAATTACAGCAATATTTTCTCATTACTGTACTTGTACCTGTTTCTGTCAGTTAACAGGAAGAAAAGGGCAGAGATTCTATCTAAAGGGTCGTATAGCAATAAGCTAGTTCTCATTCATCTAGGCATATTTGATGATAACAATTCGCTAAAAAATATGAATTACCCATAAAGTTCAATAGTTGTACAGGAGAATTGTGATGTTAATGGAGTTCTTAACTGTAATAATATTTTATTTTATTTATTTTAATAAATCTGTGTATTCAGTTCACCTAGTTTTCACATAAATGTGAAATCTAAGATTTGCTACTTCAGACTGCAATGTTGTGTATCATAGGATGGAATGCTGCTCTATAAAAACATTTTTCCTAGTAGATATTAGAAATGAGCCTAATTATGTTTCTGACATAGTCTTTGCCTCTCTTATTTTTGTGCTTCCAAACATATCTTCAAGTCAATCTTGATTCCTAGCAATGGAAGAGGACTAGAATTCATAGTCTCCTTCTTTCTATCTTGGTGCCTTTAACAACTACTGCACCCCCAATTTGCCTTCCCTTCTATCATATAAGTTAGGCCAAAGATTTAGGGAGGACTAGGCCTTGGGCTTTTTTTAGGCAACTCTGTACCTATATTGCTTCATTCACTGTGTGCACCAAATTACCAAGCTGTTGGCTATGATATTGTAGGCTATCTTCAAGGAACCTTTGAATATGTTACAAAAAACCGCTGCAGAGAAAGTGATAGAAATCATGGATCCCAGCGTCTTAAACTCCCAATCTTTCTAAAATAAAAACGCATATACAGCAGAACTCAGAAGAGTCCAGTCAAAGAGGGTAGAGTAAATTTTCTCCTGGTTTGCAACTGCATTCAGTGCTTGAAGGCTTCAATGACTGAAAGCCAATCTATTGCCTAGAGTAGACAGTCAGTGAATTGCACCTGACATACGTATGGCAGTGGGATTTGAGATACTGCCATTCCTAAAAGCTGATATGGAAATAACTAAATGTTTAATGATTGCTATTTCTTTTGTGTTGTTGTGCCCTGCATTTCAGAGACCTTGTTTATGACATACATAAAAATATACTGTGAACAGATTTGTCTAACTCGAATTTCTATACTGGTTTACAACAGCTTGAAAATCCTGATTTGTTAGTCCTAAAAGCTTGAGTCTTTAAAAATAAATAAACACTAAAAATGATGGCTAAATTAATTTTCTATAACTAGATTTTTACATGTATCCTTTACTTGTTCTTGCATATGTACTTCGAATAATCAATTAAATTTACAGTGAACATTAATTTTAATTCCTATGAAGAACAGAGAATCTACCCAATAAAAGATATAATCTCCCACTCTTAAACTTTCAGCTGATCAATTACTATTAATAGCAATTTAATAATTGTTTTCATTAAAGCATTGTTTCCTATCATTATAAACTAAGACATTTCTCCTGCTCAAATTTCTGAAGAATTTCTCTTCTGCTAATCTGATTTGAATAAAATATCAGTACATCAGAGGTGGTATTCTTCCAGTTCGCGCCAGTTCATGCGAACTGGTAGTGGCAGCTGTGCGAGGCTCCGCCCACCCACCCAGACGTCATCATGGACCTTCGGTGCATGAGCAGATGTTTCTGTGCATGCCCAGACATGCGCGCCAAACCGGTAGTGAAGAAAATAGGATACCATTACGACAGTACATATTTCTAAAATAAAGAGATCCTGATTTATTTTTCTTTATATATTATTATTGTCACCATATTAATCCCTCAATTTAATAAGTCCCTTAACAAAAGGGAACTTTTGAATATTTTGAATTTATAGTTTAGGGAGAGCAAATGGGATCCAGATCAATGATTTATTGAATAATAATTCAATTTAGGGCCATTCCTCTTGTTTTTAAGTATGCAGGGGTTGTCATAATTTTGTATATTTGATGCAGTCTATGTAACACCATTGTCTATTGTTTGAGCCATGTTATTCTTAAAAACCATAAATTTGCTTAGGTTGAATTGGGATTCACTTCATGCAATAGAAAAAAAACAGTAACATATTTATTTGACCATGCTAGGAAGTCATAATTCTTCCACTGGTTTTATCTATTTACTTACCATATGCATATGTGGAGGCATGCATAAAAGGCAATAACTGAATTCGTTTTGATAACTATATTAATCCATCAATTTATATCCTTGTTCTTACTATATTCTTTTCTTTTCTCAGAGTCATTCATTTGGCTCTGCTACTCTGCTAGTTTTTGCTCTGTTACAGATCAGAATACAAAAAGTATTAGTTTCTACTTAGATGACCTTTTTAATTTAAACAAATATTATGCCTGAAGTAAGAATATAGTTTAGTAACTTTAAGACATCAATAATAGCATAAGGAATCCTGATTAAATGCAGAGGAGTAAAGACATAATTCTACAATTTTTACCCAATTATTTAGCCAAAAAAGGCAGCTTATAAAAATCAGTAATCAGATAACCCTGGATTTAAACTAACGCTCTAAAAATATAAGGAAAATGGAATGGAATGGTGAGGGAGGGACTGGATGGTAATTTCAAGAACTACATTCTGGTAGGAAATTTTTGATTCTCAGCATTGATCCAGCCAGCTCTCCACTGATTAACAGTGGCTCTCCAGGATAGGACTGCTTCCCAGTTCCTATACAGCAGTGTTTCTCAATCTTGGAAACTTTAAGACTTGTGAACTTCCACTCCCAGAATTCCCCAGTCAGACTTTGACATGGCTGGCTGGGAAATTCTGGGAGTCGAAGTCCCCAAGTCTTAAAGTGGCTAAGGTCGAGAAACGCTGCTATACAGGGTTGTCAGAATTTGAATTTGGTACAGTAATGCAAATAAACCAAAATCCATTATTACATCCCGCTACTTAAATTTGGTATAGGAAAAGAAAGAAAGTACAGGTAGTCCTTGACTTATGACCAAAGTTAGGACTGGAAATCCAATTGTAAGTCATTGCAGTTGCAAGTCAAGGCATCCACACAATCAGATTCATTTTTTCAACATTTTTGCTGCAATTGTTTAGCAAATCACCATGGTCATTAAGCAAAAACATTTTTCAGAATTGGTGTTTTTTGTTGTTGTTTTGTTCTGCCGAAAATCAGCAAAAAAAGAGCACAAGCCAGTTTCCAAGTCCGTGAAATGAGATCACATGACTGCGGGGGGGACATTTTCTGATGGACAGAAGGGATTTATGGGCTGTAAAGTACCTGCTCTGAGGCTATCGTAACTCCAAGTATAAAACAACCAGTCATAAGTTGAGGATTTCCTATACACTCAAGTTATATAACTATTCTTTCAATCTGTAGCAACTCTCAATAAACTTTGCATTTAATCCTGACCTCAACTATTGAAAAGTCTGGTGTAGTAGGGAGAGGATAAAGTAATGCTACTTGGAGCTAACTTACCTTAATGGAATTAATTTCTACAAAACTCTTTTTGAATTGCCAATCCATAACAGAAAAATAATAATGGAAATTAAGCTTCAGGCCTACTGTTTGTTGTGATATGATCACACACTAGCTTTCATTTTTTTAATGGTATTGCTTTCCAGGGCTGTAATTAGTCCAATTTTACATACAGTTTGATTAGACAGTCCTGTAGATGATGTTTAAAACAAGATTGATAAAACATCAGATAGTAATTGTCTTACTGTGCTTGTACTCTTAAGAGTAGGGATGGATAGATGATGTTAATAGAAATTAATTAAAATTACCTGTCAATATAGTATCCTGTATAGTTATGTGATTCTGCGTTTCTGTCTTACATAACAAACCTCTCTCTCATACACACACATCAAGTTCCCCTCCTATCTTCCAGCAGTAGAAAGCATGGTAAAAATGAGTTAAATTAACACGTGTTTATGGAGATTCTCAGATCCAGGTCATGGTTGTCCCAAAGGTGCTTTTTAAAATATATCCAGTTGCCTCTTGGGGGGGAAAAGGGGGCGGGGAAGCAACTTACGGTAACATGGTAGCCACACTAAAAGAAGATCTAAACTGTAAGTGGGGGAGCAGAACTAGATAGAGCTGAAGACCAAGGAAGATAACTGAATAGGGAAGGGAAGAAAAAACAGCAAGTAGTTCTGTTTAGATGTCACAAAATGAGTTAAATTTACAAATACTTCTTCTTAATGAATAATATTCAAAGAAATGGATACTTTTCAATACAGTAGCCATGACTACAGTCGTTCAAAGTGGTCTGCCCACTTCTTTCATCACCTTATTCTATTCTTATCAGTCACATTCATTATCATCAACCATGATAGCCTTCTGAGAGACAGTTGCAAGGGGTTAAAAACAGTGTTGTGTTGCAGCAGCTTCTAGTGTTTCTGGAAGGGGAAGATGAAACCCTTTGGTACTTTGTTATGGGTCCTGCAATGCATTGCCCTTCTTCTCCTTCAGTTTAACATACACAAAGCCACTGAGAAAGGTCTTTGGATGAAATATCATCAATGTTGTTTCATATCCTAGAGAAAGTACAGTGAAAGTCTTGGTGCCTGAAAGCTGCTAAGGTCCAGGTTGGGGGAATAGACTTTGGCCCAAGCAAGATGGATTCCCTGTGGATTTGAAGCTAACAGATTCTGGTTATATCCTTAGTTTTGATCTGCATAGGGTTGGGCTCCCCTAGACAGAGTTGACTTGCTATCTCTTGGACTCATACAGTTGGAGGCCTCGTCCAAAAGCTTTTTGCACAATTACATGGCCAGTTGTAGCTATTTCTGTAACAGGAAGTTTTGCCTGATAGTTACTCATGCTCATCTCTAGATTATTGCAATTTGTACTGCATGGAGATGCTCTTGACGACCACTCAGAAACTACTACTAGTCCTGTGTATAAACATATTGTTATTGGTGTGCATTGGCTGGCAGGTAGCTTCTGGGTTCAATTTGAGGATCTGACTGTCTTCTTTACAGCCCTCCATGATTTAAGGCATGGGTACGTCTCCTCCTCTAAGTCAAATATTCTTGTCTAGTGAGATCTGCCATTTGAGGAATGTCATCCTCACAGCTGAGCTTTCTCAAAAGTGTCCCCCCTCTGATCTGGAATAATCTCCCTGCAATATTCAAACTGTCTTAAGTTGTCAAATAACTGAAAAACTACAGCTCTTCTGGAGGGCATTTGGGGAAAAAATACCTGGAAGTGTAGAAAGTACTGTGTTTCCCCAAAAATAAGACAGGGTCTTATATTCTTTTTACCTCCTAAATAAGTTCTTGGCCTTATTTTGGGGGAGGTGTTATTATTTTTTAGGTGCAGGAGGCAGCGAGTGTGGTCACCTCATGGCTGCTGTGTTGCAATATTTTCGGGGAGCGCTTATTTTAGCACATGCGCTCAAAAGCCTGATTGGGCTTTTTATCCGGGGAGGACTTATTTTCAGGGAAACAGGATAGTTACAGATATTAGTCATTTTTTGTTCCTAGTTATTACTATTTTTAAATTTACTCCTGTATTCAAGATTACATAAGAACCTCAGGGTTTTCAGATTGGTGTGACAAACAGAATAGAGAAGGTTAAAAAATGCTATTGGGCTCCTTTGGTTTGGGCTTGTTAATTTAAATTTTTAGTTGGGAGAATTTATATGTTGAGTGATGGTGTTAACTTGGTTAGAACTGACTTGGATTTGCTTACCTTTGTATCATTGTCATTTAGTGCTAGTTATCACATAATATTAGATAGAGATAAAGTTTTTCACCAAACAAACTCTCTGTATTCAACATGAATGCCGGAACATGACATTATGATTTTTATAGTTTGGGATTTTTATTGTCATGAGCCACCCAAAGTTTTGTTTTAAGCCTTACAAATCTTTTAAAGAAATAAAAATAAATTATTCATACCATTTAGAAAATTTAAAGATTATCTGAAAGATGTTTCTTATTCAAAAATGATCTGAGAACATTCCTGCATTGCCTTGCTTTTTTGAGAGGGGAAAATAATCCCAGTAAGTATATGTTCCAGACAGTACAATACTTATATTTCCAACACTGATAGCCTCTATCAGAACCTGTTTTATGTACAAACTTTGTGTTCTATATGTTTATATATTCTGTACATCCATTTTCTCTAAACCCATATACAAAAAATGACCAGTAGCTTTAAAAATAACATGTAGAATTTTGTTCTGCATTTCTGCATCAATTTTACCCTAGCACTTACTGGAAAAGAACAAATGACTTCTAATAGTAAGATCTTTTTTACACATTTGGAAAGTCAGAATTATTTTAGAAACACTGGATGTCACATGTAATGATGAATTGCTAATTCTCAGAATCTTGCTTGCATTGCCAGATGCTTTCTTAGTGGGAGTTAGGGTAGCTCTGGTTCCTGACCAGCTGGGACCATAATTTTCTAAATTCTTTGATGTTTCCAGTTTTACTGAACAGATGTGTCTGTCCTTCATCTGAAGTATTTTAGAATTAGCAAAAAAAAAAAAAAAAGCATAAGAGTTTTTTTTGAATTCCTCCCCATAATCTGTGGGCGAGTAAATCTGGGAATAGTCCTTGTGGAAAAAAGAGATATCCATGATTCCAATGTTATAGCAGAAATCAGTATACAGAAGAAGTATAAGCTACACCTTCTACTAAGATTATCAAATTTAATTTGGAGAATAGGGAACTGTTTCTCAGTGCATCAATAATGTGCAAATGAGGTTGCTCATTCGCTGCTCTTCTTTCCTTAGTTTTATAATCATTCCCAGTCTTTTATAACAAGTAGAACTCTGGTGCTTTATCCATTGCCAACACCATCAAAAGCCAAGAAAGAAATGGCAGAAGGAACATTGACTTTTAAAAACTTATCCATATTTATGGTCCAGACCTGGAACCATACTTGTGAAAAATATTATTATTTATTAATTCATGGAATAGTATATCATGGGGGCCTTAATGCATTAATGTGATTTTGCAGAATACAAAATGGGTATTGTAAAACTGGTATATAAACTGCATCAGATACTTACCATAAGTAGGTAGCATACTTCCACAGGAATGCATAATGTGAAAAGATAGTTGAACTTAAATTCCCAACTTTGTTTATTGTATGCCTCAGCTTTAATTGTTTTTCAGATTTCAGCATCCCAATAATTTATTTTTTAGATTCCTTGAGGTACATAGCAGGAGTTATTACAGCTGGAAGAGGGAACATGTTTTGCTGACCAGGATAGGAAAGTAAAACACAAGAGCTACCCTGTTCTGATGCTTTGCATATTTGTTTTGAGGACAACTGACTATCAAGCTGTCAAGAACTGGAAATCTTTTGCCAAGTTTGCACTATTTCAGTTAAACTAAACATCACCTTCAAATAAGTTCAAAACTCAAGAGTGTCTGAGCCTATAACCTATGCTATAAAGCCTATGAAAGATTAGATCCTTCCCATAGCATTGGGAAACATGTTCCGTTATAATCCCAGCTATAAACATTTTGACCATGTTGTGCCTAATGCACTGAAGTTGCTGCTTCAAAACATTGCAGTGCTCATTTCAGACATATAAATTTCATAACACACTATTAGTTGGTTGACAGCTATATAAACAGATCAGGGAAGGGGTAGATCAGCTTTTGCAGCAATGCTGTTGTTCCCTCTCCTGGGATTTCATTTTGTAAGGTGCCAAGAAATTCAGAATTGCGGACTGGAGTCACCAGACAGAGTTTTCTCAGAACTATGAGAAAAAATCTCATCTCTGGAGGTCAACAAAGGGCTTTTGTGGAGGAAATACCAAATGTTTCATTGAGAGGCATGTGGTCTCCCAGCCCAGGGAATGAAGCAATTGCCTAGGTCACAGACTTTTTGGAAAATGTTGTGTCCTTAGTAAACATAGCTAGCTTTGCTTTTTGTTTGTACATTTACTTGAAGTACTTTAAGGAAAACACTTGTGCATGATTAAAGCGTGGAACATCAGATATTTTTAATCCTAAAATATGAACATCCTCTGTCCTGACTTTTGAAGAGAGAGAGAGAGAAATTGGTATTTTTAATGTAGTGAGCAATCAGAATTGACTTGACTCTACTAATTTCTAAACTTTATTGAGTGGTGATGGTGGATTTATTTTTTACCAGAGTGTTGACATGATAATATACTGTTCAAATGACTTTTTTCTAGAGTAGGGATGCAAAAGATATGGTTCTCCAGATTTTCTTAACCTATAATTCCTGGCAACCCTAAGAACATAGCTGATGGTGAGGGATGCTCCCACAAATCTGAAGGCTACTAGGTTTATGAACACTGGCGAAAACACAGTAGGATTTGTAAATTTTGATTTCCAAAATCAAAAGGAAACAAAATCTATAGGAATAGTTTCATGGTCAACAGTCATATTATTTGGAATTTCTGGGTGGTGTCATTCCAGCCAGAGCAAAGGTTATTGTTTGAATTGCTTATAGCTTTCTGTGTTCTGATTGAATATGTGTAGCTTTAAACGAAAGTTGTTGGACTTGAAATTGCACTGGAAGAGGAGAGATAAAGGCAGGCATTAAAGATGTTGATGTCTTAATCATAGTGCCATCTTTAATTTCTGAAGACCTGTTTCTATGCAATTTAGATACCACTGAATCAAAAGTAAGACCAACCTTTTGGCATACTCTTATGTTGGGAGCTATGGTTAGATTATGGTTTTGGTCTTATCAATACTTTGTTGAGTAGAGTTCATTTTAATTTAGACCTTTACACTTCTATGACTTGTCTCTTGCTTTCCCTTAGGCTCATTGTGCTCCATGACCATTGACAAGGTCTTTCCTGAGGATGAGGGCCAATACAAATGCGTAGCTGAGAATACTGCAGGAAAATCAGAATGCATTTGCAGCGTCTTGGTGGAAGGTAAGTAAATTGTCCCAAGACTCAGAAGTTTTCTTAAGAGGCCTTAGGTGGTACTATTCTGATTCTGTTTATGTCAAAATTCCAATTCCTTTCTATCTGATTCCCATTCCTAAAACTTTGCAAAAAGGGGAGGGTGTTTCTTTTTAGTTTATTCTTGGTCCATATGGCTTCCAAAGTAATTCGGCTTTTGAATGGGACAGTGAACCAAACAATCATGTGTCCATATTGTGCTTCAATTAAAGACCCTTCATGCTGCCAAAATTTTGATAAATATGAATTTGCTTTAAAACCATGTCAGTATTATTAATACAATTATGGAATACAACTATTGACTGTTTCTGTACCAAAGAAACAGCTATATTTGGAGCATTTAACCCAGAGGTGGGTTGCTGCCGGTTCGGCCCGGATCGGCTGAACCGGTAGTAGCGGCGGCGGGAGACTCTGCCCACCAGGAGTAAAAAAATTAGCAACCCACCTCTGATTTAACCAAATGATGAGCTACTGCACAGAAGATAAGATTTAATAGTAGCAAACTAATAGCACAAGTGAAGTGAAGAACAAACAAGTGAAATGTTTCTTATTTTAATGCTTTGTTGTTGAATTGGAACTGTGATAGAAATTTATCAACCAAGAAAATAATGAACAGAGCCTGTGCTTATTTGTTGTTCTGGGCATGCCTGTTTCTTAGTTGATTTTCATCCACCACTCTTAATGCAAGCAGACAAAACCAGCTCAAGCTTAAATCAAAGCACATGTAACTTTTGTGGCAGCATAGATTATCCCCTAAGACTTTTTATTTAGACAATATATTAATTTTATTTTACTTAAATCCTGCCTTTTGCCCAGTTTACTTAGAGCAGTTTATATTATTGTGCTCCATAAAGTAGCTTGGAGATGACCTTGGGGAAGGAATTCATATAAACCTCAATTTAGCCCAGATAAACAAAAGGAGGTGGGGGAGGAAAACATTTAAGATTGCCTTGCCTTGATTCCCTTTAGTGTAAGTGGGAAGAGAGAGAATCTATGTCAGTTTTCAAGATTCTTTTATTATAGCCTAAAACAATAAGAGTTTCAATAGTTCATGTGTTTCCTGGCCTGATCTAGCTCATTTTCATTCATCCTTTCTTTTGGGGTTTATTAGACTGAATGTGTTTGGTGATGGCTACTTTGTCAATTACAAAACTAATATTTAGACTCTTGATTCATCACACTAAATATTGTTTGTATCAAAAAGGATAATTTGGCAGGATTCATATATCATGCTAAGTCATACACTGCTATAAGGTAAACCGATATAACAAATTAATGTAAAACCAAGTACATTTCAATATGAAATCCTGTTCCAATTCTGTTCTTAGCAGCTCAGTTCTTTCAAAATCTGATTGTTCTATATAATCATCATAATAATTACTAGTCCCTCATAAGCATTTCATTAATTAGTTATCTAATTAGTTTTTAAACCCATTACCACATCCAATGGCACTAGACTCTATAGATTAGTTACGCATTTTAGATTTCCTTTATCTGTTTCTGAATTCATTGACAGTCAGTATCATTGGATGTTTTAGTTTTAGACTATTGGAAGAAGAAAACATTACACACGTACAAGTGCTCCTCATTTAGCATCCACAATTGGAACTAGCAACTTGGTCATTAAGTGAAGCAGTTGGTAAGTGAATTGTGACTGCATTGAACCCTAGTTCAGCTTTCCTTTGCTTTACAGGACCTGTGAAGGTTGTAAAGGCTTGATGATTGGTCAAGTTTACTGTTTCATCTTGGTCATACCTGCCAACTGTCATATACAAAGCAGTCACTAAATGAGGACTATCTGTAGATTTTTCCTCCTATAGTGGGATTTCATGTAGTTTTCCAGTTCCAGCTGAAACGCCTAACCCTGCTCTGAAGGAATTTTTGGACTCTCCTTATGGATTATAGGTTTTCTGAAGTGCCTTGAGGGGACAATGAGGGAAAATAGTTCTGTCAGCAGAGATCATTCTGTGTGTAGAACAATACCACTGTAGTCACAAGGTCCTTTAGCTGAACATTCCTCAGAAATGCTGACTAATTTGTGACAAATTGTGTAGACGACACTCAAGGCAAATATGAATCCCTGACTTTTTAAAATCAGTTGTTCGTTCATCACAGTTGCTTTATTTCAGGTTCTGGCCTTCCTATCTTCCTCCATTATTGGATAGTGCACAGCTATGTGCTAAATTCCAAAGACATTGACAGAATGTCAGTTCGAGGATCCAGTTATAGTCACAGATATATTGGTTGTCCACAATGTTCCTTCTTTAGTGTCCCCAATTCATCTTTCTGTTCACATGTAACTCTTACGCATTTGAGGATAATTTAAATCTTGGCAAAGGGCATCAGATAAAAACCTGCCTTTTGCAAGATACATTGCAAGATCCTCAGTGGCTTTATAAGGTTATGTTGCATCATTAGAACAAATTAGCTCCTTGCTGTTGTTTAATGCAAATTTATTTTGAATATTAGTCACCTTTACTCACAAGAAATTAGAACAGTACCATAGCACTTCACTTTTCAGTTTCCATTATTTTATTATAAGGTAATTATGCGGTCACTTACCATACAAAGAAGCAAGATACCTAGGATACAAATGCAGCCAGTATAATGATGTTCTTCCTAATAATAGCAGTTTTTGCTATCCTATTAAATTCTGCCAATCCAATCCTTCTATAATATTTGAAATAGAAACTTGAGAGGTTAACAGTAGCTCATATCTAGAATAATTATCATTTTTGTTTTAAATTTAGACTAGAAATATCAATATTTTGTTACTAATTTTGTTTATAAAATTGTACTGGAAATAAGGCGGCTATTGTTTTCCAAAGAGTCACCAAATTTTAAAATTACATTATATCTTTTTCCCCATGGAATTTCAAGTATTAGACATAGTGTTTCCAGTCAGCACTTAGCAGACCTAGATCAGTTCATGTTCATCAAAATTATTGTAGCATGTGTCCTTATTAGTAACTTGCTTGACCAGTCCGATATAGTCATTTCCATCCAGTAGAATATTGTATTGTGTTCTTTGCTTCCCTTTCTTTGTTTTGTTTTAAATGCTTGAAATTGATTTTTATTTACCACAGGCAAGCACACCAGTGTCTATTTAGAGCAATCAAAGATGCAAGATTACTTCAAAAGACAGAAGACATAGTTGATACCAAAGAATTTTGTTTTGCTTGAATATATCTTCTAATACCATGTTTTCCCAAAAATAAGACAGGGTTTTATTTCTTTTGACCCCCCCAAAATAAGCACTTGGCCTTATTTTGGGGAGGTCTTATTATTTTTGAGGTGCAGGAGATGGCAAGCGTGGTCACCTCATGGCTGCTGCTGTGTTGCAATATTTTCAGGGAGGACTTATTTAGCGCATGCGCTCAAAAGCCCAATTGGGCTTATTATCCAGGGTGGTCTTATTTTCGGGGAAAACAGGTAGTATATATACAAGCTCTGTTGGTTTCACTATTGCTTCTGGTTCAATACATTTTACAATAATACAGAGATACAAACATCTTGTTTTGAATAGAACATACATAATGTGAGTAATCTTCGTTGCAAATAGTCTTGATTTTCCTGAAGTCTTTAGCATAAACCCTGATATCAGCTTATGTGGCTCTACTCCAAAACTGCAAACTTGATCACTTCTTTCAGCATTAGTTCAATCGACTTTATTTTTCCTAACTCCTTCATTTTAGTCCTCTTCAGCAGATTCCTATGTTTTCATAGAAAAATAACCTTCCACATGGGACATAACCCAAATAACCTGCATGCATGCTTTGAGTACAGTAATAAGATGGATGTTTAAAATTTAGAGATTTAAAGAGTTCTAATCGTAACATTTCCTGGGGAGCAAAGAAACTATTTTCATTCTGTTCTTCAAAATGTATCCTGTCCAAATCCTCTTTGTTAAATATCACAACAGCCAACAAGCTCCATTTGCTTTCTAGTCCAATCAGAATCAAATGAAACACAAATTAGAGTTCTTTTTCATTTCAGTTATTGCTCTTTAACTCAAAATGGTGATTTGATTCTTAATTATTCTAACCTCCCCTGCCAACCTGTTTCCAATTTGAGAGTCTTTAAAGTCAACGGAAAAGAAGACAAAAAGCCAAAGACTTCACTGGGTTCTGTGCATGGAACAGAAAGTATGTATCTTTGCTTTTTCTTCATTTTTTTCTGAAATTATATAGATGCTTTGAAGTTGTTTTCTGTAACTGTGGTTTAAATGGTCTCTTCCAGGTATATTTATTTAATTAGTTTGTATGCCGCCCACTCTCAAGAGACTCGGGCGGTATATTGAAACCAAATATTTTTGAAAAATCCTGGGGATTTTGAGGAGTTCCCAAACTGGTTGAGATGGTCAATCCGAAAAGTCTGATTATAGTAACACCAAAAAAAAGTTGGCTGGCACTGCTTGCATGGACCCTCAAAGTCTTGTATTTCTCTGTGTGGTTGTTCCTCTATTTCCCAACAGCTGAACAACAAATGTCAAAGTAATCATTTTCACCATGGAAATAGGTGAAAACTTTTCTGTATGGACCTGGAAACCTGATAAAAATACTGGAGATACTCAGATATATAGCTTAGATACTGTCATGAATGAATTCCATCCCTTTATTTTGCCAGAAAGCCTTTTCTCCATTACCTCTTCCATTCTTTCAACATCCAGAGATAAGCCATAGGTGTAATCAATCCAAAAGGTCCCTTTCCATTAAAAAATGACACCTTCCAATTACACCAAGTAACTTTCACAGGTTCCCCTTGCAGCCGCATAACCTCCTCTAATCCTACTTCTACATTAATCTTAATCTTACCTTAATCCTAATCCTGGACAACCATTTGACCATTTGAGCTTCTCTTCTTTTTTGAGGAGGAGGGTGTAAGTGCTATCATGACATTGTACAGTGTGCAAGGAGAGATTATGTGATAGATTCTTTTAGAGAGGGAGAGTGGATTACTAATGTTCATTTTGCTATTGTTGCTGCTGCTGTTGATATATAAAGCCAATCTGAAGGTCATATGCTCAGCCTTCCATCCTTCCGAGGTGGATAAATGAGGACCCAGATTGTTGGTTGCAATATGCTGACTCTGTGAACCGCTATAGGGTAGGCTGTAAAGCACTGTGAAGCGGTAGATAGTCTACGTGCTATTGCTATATATATTTTATTCAAGATTAATAGTAATCAGGCACCTGTAATTTGGTAGTTTATGGCTGAGTTTAGCAGTTTGAACCTCATGTACTCAGAAGCCCACAACAAGGGAATGTTGGGGCTGTATGATGACGAAGTATGTTAATATTATCTGATAATTGTTTTGATGATTAAGGAATTGTAAGTGCAAGAAAACATTAATGAAAATTGCTTATCCTCTGCTGATAGAATATTGTACATGTAGCACAAGTTCTTGGATATCCTGCTTTTCTGACAACTTTGGTGCCTGTCAGTTTCTTGTGACTTTCAATGAAGACATTTGACTAGCTGTGATTGTTATGATGCAAACAAGCTTTGGCAAGTTTTGGAGGACAATCCAATGTGATTATGAACCATTGCAACATAAATTTTCCGCTGTAATATAACCAGGGGTATTCAATTAACTTCTGTGATGGCTTTTTTTCTCTTTCCAATTTGCAGTTATCTCACAGGCTGGTTATTTTTCTCCATTATGAAAATGTAAATGTTTGTTTGGGGTTTGTGAGTTGGCTGAGGAAAATCAAACTTCTGATTTGCTGAATAAGTATCTCGCTTTATTCTGAAATTAATATTGACAAAAGACTGCATGGAGAGGAATTTAGTACTCACATAAAAGTGTTAATCAGGAGTTTCACGGGTATTGTGATTCCTCATAGTCCTCACACCATCTCAGACAAATTGATTGTCCAATCTTTCCTTGAAAACCTCCGCAATAGAGCATCCACAACTCCAGGAAGCAAGCTATTCTACTTAATAAACCATCCTGGACAAATGATTGTCCAATCTTTCCTTGAAACCTTCCAGCAGTGGAACACCCACAACTCTGGGAGGCAAGCTGTTTCATGGATTAATTATTTCCACGGTCAGGAAATCCTTCTTATTTCCAGGTTAGATCTCTGTCTGCAAAGTCCAGGACAAAACCTTGATTAATCCCACTGCATACTTCTCTCCACATAAAGACACCTCTATTGAGGACCACACGTGAGTGTGGTTAAGTCAGCCAACTACAAATCCATCTGGAAGTGGTACCATTCTATCCCACATTATTTTATGTTTACCAAGCAGGAGCTGGTCTGCTTTATTAAATGTCTTAATGAAATCTATAAGTATATTACATCCACAGCATTCCTGGTCCAGTAATTTAATCACTTTATTAAAAAGACAATAAGAGTTGTTTGGCATGACCTGTTATTAATAATCCACGCTGGCTTCTAGGAATAACCTTGTATTCTAGGTGATCATAAATCCGCTCCTTGAATATCTTTTCCAGATGCAAAGACAGGTGCAAGAAAGGAATTAAGCAGTTCTGCCTTCTCCCTGCTGCCCATTTCCTTTTTGCCATTGTTTCTCACTAGCGGACTAACCATTTACTTGTAGTTAGTGTCCTATTATTGTCCTTATAACAAGTTTTGGTGTTGGAAGGAGAAGAAAACTTTTTTTTCATACCAGAGCAACTAAAGATGAAATCTTCTGTAGAAGTTTTAGGGAAGACACGATTGACATAATGATGACTTGGCCTTTAAAAATGCTTATTGTCGTACCTTTGGGCCATAGTAAGCAGAATTAGCTCATGGTCATGAGTGTAATATATACAACATGCTAGTCACTGACTTTTAGGTTACTATTCCAAATAAATGCAGATGTGTTATTCAGAGAATATAAGATACAGCCATTAATCTAGTACTGTGATCATCTCAGATAGTTTTGATTTAAAGTTCATTTAATTTGACTTATTGATTAGGAAAGGTGCAATAACTACTTTTATAAAGACTGGAAGCTCTTTGTGGATTTTTTTTCCTGAAAATGAACAAAATGAACTGGTGATCTGTGGATTTACTGATTTAAAAGGGTTCTATGCACTCACATTAAGTGTTATTAAATGTTATTCTTCAGTTTGGTATGAGTGAAGATTTTTATGCTGAAAATGATGTTTATGCTATCTTGTGAATAATATCTTCAAGATACATATCTGGAGTTTGTATAAACATAAACCTCATTTTCCAGCCCACTTTCCAATAAAATATGAAATATTCCTTTAGGCAAAAGCCTGATGAAATCATTGCAAATTCACTCACACATAATATTTACGTAGTAGTGGTGCTAAGTCAGAATTTAATTTTTTGTTCTTGCTGCTTTCAAATAATTTTCTGAGTGTCTTCAAGTCTATCCTTGAATTGTTATTTTCTTTATAAAATCCTGGAATTATAAGGAATTAGCAAAAATGAAAGGGCTGATTCTGTCTCCAAATACTTTAGGGAAGTTCCCCTTTCATGTTTTCTGGAAAAATCAGCATGTTTATGTTCTTTATGTTCCCCCTTTTCCAATGTTTCTCCTGAAAAACAGCATTGCAATATGTCTATGGAGATCAACAGCAATTGGACTTTCTGGTTGTTTTTTTTAAATATTCACTTCTCTTCCAAGAAGCTTCTTCAGCTCTGTCTGTATTCTTCCATTCGCCCACCATCCAGTCAGAGCTGAAGAAGCTTCTTGGATGAGAAGCAAACGTCTTCAAAGAAAAATCAAAATGCTCAGTTGCCTCTTGAAAAAAGCATCTTTGGGAGTAGTGCAAAAGCTTCAAAACAAGGATTAGAATTAGAATGAAAATTGTTGTGGAAAAAAATGCAACTTTTAATAGAGATACTTGAATATTTTTGACCATTTCTTTTTGAAAATCAGTTCTGTTCTATTCAAGGATTTTTCTGCTACCCTTAACTTTTTGCAAATTATTTACAAAGGTCATTTTTTAAAAATATAAACACGTTGTTTTTTGACATTCTTTTCAAACATGTGCCAGCCACTTGTTTAATTCTTTATTGATTGTGTGTGTGTATGTTTCCAGAATAAATATCTTAAATTCAGTGTTAAAATTGCTAATATAACCTTTTTTAACTTCTAAGGGACTCTAGAGAATATTAGGGATGTTACCCAACTTGGCGATTCCAGGCAACCCACACCCCACTGTTCCTCAGAACAACTGCTGCTATGACTTTTAACTCGTGGAAAGCAGCAGGACCCCCTTTATTTCTGATGTAGCTCACAAATCCATCAAAATAGCTAAAAAATATTTATTTGTGGAACATAATAAGCAAAGCAGTCATTTGATACCTTTAAAAAGTGTTATCCAATAATGGAATATAGCCTGAATAATTCTCTTTTAGCAACATTGTTAGTCAGGAGTCTTAGTTTCTTGTTATCCCTAATTCTGTTTATTAACTGCCTCATGCTCATTACTTTGTTTATTTTTTTATTATACTTCCCCTCATCTTTTGCTAAAATAGCATTTCATAAATCCACAAATACTAAATTCCGGAGAGAAATGTGTCCCTTCTGTGCTCAGTGAAAAATTCAGCTGCTTCAAGTTTATGGTGTGGTTCTCTTCTGTCTTCCAGCATCAAAAAACAAAAACAAAAAACCAATGTTTATGTGGTATCTGAATCCTTGAGGAAATATATCCTCATGCCTGCTACTACATAAATCTGTCTTGATTTTTAAGCCAAACAAATGTCTTCCTTGATTACTCTACTTTTCCGGAGAAAGAGGTAATAAATATCATTCCTGATACAATATGTTGACTCACTTCTTCAGAAAAGAAGAAGGTGGAACCCTGCACAGTGTTTGAATTTCCAAATTAGAGTTACCTCTAAGAAAATTATATAATGGCATAGCATTCTATTCAAAATCAAATAGAACAATATCAGGTTTTTCAGGACAGCCAAACTCGGCATAACACTAATTCATCTTCCGTTTGGAAATAAACTTGTCCCCATCCAAATGCTTGTGTGTTTGGGAGGTTTTGTGCCCAACTTAATCCTAGCATTTGGCCTAGGCCAGTGATGGCAAACCTTTTTGGCTTGCGTGCCATAAGTGGGGGGAGCGCAGGGGGGTTGTGTGTGGGCGTGCTACACCTATAATGCAATGCGTGACCCCCCCCAGTGCGCATATATGTATTAAAGGCGCAACCCCCCCCCCCATTTTTTGCATCCTTTTTTTGCCCTCCCCAGAATCCAGAGGCTTTATAGGAGCCTGGGGAGGGGGGACAAAGCCTCCCCCGGAGGCCCTCTGGAGGCTACAGGGACCTTCAGGAGGCTTCCCTGAAGCCTCCTGATCACTTAAATGACCCTCGAGCAAACTGGAAATCCGTTCCCGAAATTCTGGTTTGCCCATAGGGCTGTTTTTTTGCACTCCGGAGGTTTCAGAGAACCTCATGAAGCCTCCGGAGGGCTTCCAGGGGGCGGGGGAGGCTCTTTTCGCCCTCCCCAAGCTCCTATAAAGCCTCTGGAGCCTGGGGAGGGCGAAAAATGGCTTTTAAAAAGGGGTGAACTTAGCTGGCCAGCGCGCGCATGGGTGCTGGCCAGCTGACAGGGCAGTGCCTCGCGTGCCCTGACAAATGGCTCCAAGGTGGCACGCGTGCCATAGGTTGGCCATCCCGGGCCTAGGCCCTAGAATATTACAGCAATACTTTAATAGATTGTCATCAAATAAATATGACCAGTGTTTTTGTATCTTTTTCCCCCCTCTAGAGTGGAAAATATAGAGCACTTTTTAGTAGGGAAAGGGGGAAATTATTTATCTATTATTGTATTATGTATTATATTTTATAAGAATATTTACATCATTATCTCTGTTAGATAGTATGCAACCAAGGCATCAAGTGTTTAAATTTATTTTCATTTCTTTTGTCTTGAGGAAAAAGTGGCATTGGTACAATTCCAAAACTTAGAAATTGCTACTAAAATTGCTATTAAAGCCAGGCGCACAAAAACACACATTGAGGAAAAGAGCCTAGGGGTAGCTCTAAGAAGGTTTCACTTTAACACTACCCCTTGCCTGGAAAGATTAATTCCAATTATAGTATAATAATTTCATGGCATTAGAGACAAAACCTGATTTTGGCAGATAAATCACCTTTTTTTTACATTCCGGAAGTTGTATACTTATGGCTTTTCCTTATAGCTAGGCACTTTCTTCAAGCTAGTGTGAAAATCCAGTTGTTATATGTAGAGCAATGGGGAGAATGTTCTAGTTGAACAAACCATTCCTTCTTGGCACCCAGTTAAAGCTTCTGCGAGGTATGCTATTGAGATTCAGCCAGATTATTATGCTTTATAGTTTATGCCATCCGGACACAAGCTGTGATTTAGTTAATACTGGCAAAGAGCAGAATTTTCCATGAAGGATTTATTTACAGTTTATTTTCTGCATTGCTATCTGGGAGCAAGCAGAAGGAAAGTGTGATTGTTATTGATTGCCACCACAGAAGTAGATCATGAAAGCTTATCTGTGCTGTACACAAAGCACAAAGTTGGTTTTTTGCTATTGCACTAACCAGCTTTATTCTTTTTTCATTTGCGATGCAACAGCCACTTTAAAATTAAATTATTCATAATTATCTAAACTTCTAAAATGAACTGTGATATGTTTCTTTGGCAAATATTTCTTCAACGATATCAGTACATCTTAATCTGATTTATTTTTTTTGCTGCCCTCAGTTTCTTATATGTAGATTATGAATTGTTCTGTATCACTTTACTTATGTCCCATTGCCTGTTGCTGCAAGCTCAGCATAGGTTATCAATGTTGCATAGGATTTTCAACATTTTTATCCAATACAAATGACCTTCTTGTGTTCATCAGGCAATCTTGTATACAACCTATAGACTAACCTCAAAACCAAAACCTGAGAGCAATTGGAAAAATGATTAGGACCCTTGTATCTAAGTTTCCAAGGACATCAGCAAAATCATACATCAGTACATCTGCAGCTGTTGTTCTGAATTTAATACACTGTTCCAGAACATTTGACATGGTTGTTGCGGCAATTTTCAAATAGCAAATAGTTCCTGGGTTAGATTTAAGGGGACGACTCTGTAATCTGTACTGAAGTGACTGAGTAACCGAGTTTTCTTAATTTAGTGAGGTAAATATTCCCTGTCTCTGCTATAGAGATTAGAACAGCAATAACTGAGAAATAGCTTAGGGTAGGGTTCTTATTTTTATTCTCCCATCATTTTTTTTTTTTAAATTGAGACCTGGTTGTCCCCGGCCTGTGCTTTTAAACTTGGCATTTAGGTCTTTCATTAAGGAATGGTTGGTTTTTCATTAAGGAATTGTGCCATCACAACCATTGTTAAGTGATCTACATATGATTGACAATAGAAAAGATAAAGACGTGAGGCTTTTTATGCCATTTCCTCTTTCACTATCCTACATGCCTATTTTCAGTGGTGGAAGAAGCAGTCTGCATAAGCCAATTCCCTTTCCTTTTAACCTTCTTCCTCTCAGCTCTCTTTCTTTTTCACATTCATCTTTCTATGCAAGTTTGGAAAATGGAATCTGGATCTTGGCTAATGTCTGTCTATCCTTCTTACTTGATTTCTAATTAAAGCTGGTTTTCTCTTTTATGATATTGACTTTTCTTCCTGCACAAGATTCATAATCATTATTGAGAACTAATTCCCATACAAAATTGAAAGCTGCCTTTAATGTTTCCTTGCATTCTATAATGTAAGGCAAAACAAAGTTGCATTCAACTTGGAGCACTGAAATAGGAGGACTCACAGGGCAGTCCAAAATGGAAAGTTGGCAAGTTAGTTGGGGGTCAAAGGTTATCGAGTATGTTTATGCTGTCATGTTGGGATCAAAAAGAAAGAAAATATACCAAAGCAGGCTTCATGAAAAGTCTTTTGCTCATTTAACCAGAAGACTTTGTCCTTCCTTTACTTATTTAACACAGCAATATGTTCAGAAGTGGTATTCAGCCAGTTGTGACAGGTTCTAGAGAACCGGTAGCAGAAATTTTGAGTAGTTTGGAGAACCAGCAAATAGCCTGGCCCCACCCCCACTGCCTCCCAGCTGATCTCTTTTGTTGCCCTGAACAGGAGAACTGAGCTGGAAGTAGGTTAATGGTGTGGGAGGAAATGGGATTTTTGCAGTATCCTTCCCCTGCCACACCCACAAAGCCATGTCATGCCCACAAAGCCATGCCACAAAGCCAGTAGTAAAAAAATTGAACCAATCTCTGAATACATTCATGTGTTCTAAGAGGTGGAAACTATAATATGCTATATATATGTGGGGAGCAGTTCATAGGAAGAAGAGTAATGACTTAGAAAGCAACAAATCTTGCTAATCTTAGTTAAGGATATTGCAGTCAGAGTTCATTCAGAGACATAGCTTCCCCAACACCAGTCATTTCATCTTCAAATTGAAGAAAACCCTTAAGTAAATAGTTCCTTGCATGCTTTCCAAAGTAGATATTTGATAAACATACGAAATATTTAATCAAATTCCTGAACGCATTTGTTTTTCATGCTAAAATTAGCTTTTCCCTTGTTTTTAACTCCTCCATTCCTTTCTGCTCTCAATGCTTTGGAAACTGTTTGAAAATTTTGAATCCAGTAAACGTTCCATTGAGTGGGGCAGCTTGGATGTCTCCATCGGAGGAGCAGCTCTATGCCCCACTTGATTTCACTGAAATTCTTGATAGCGTGGAGGTAAATGGGGCACCTCAAAGCCGATTGGTGAAGCACGGCCTCTGCCCCACATATTCATTGTGGTATGATTCCAGTGGCTCTTTATGTTAAAAGAACATAAACACACATTATACCACTGTGAAGTAGTAGATATGATAGGAAGAAATCCACAGTGGACAACATAATTCCCTTGGCTCCATCAGGTTCCTTGAATTGCATTTAATTTTTACAAACAATGTTTTAAACTAATTATTTTTAAATAAAGTTGACATGCTGCAGAACAATTAATGATCTGCATACCTAATATCTTTAGTGCATAAGGAAGCTTCTACAGCTCTATGAGCTTTTTTAAGAAATAAAAATAGTAGGCATTTCTATCTCAGGGTTTTGTTTGAAAAGTGCCCAAATAAAAAAAGAAACACAAAGCAAAATAAGAAGTCCGGAAGGCAGATTGCAGATATATTTTGGATTTTGATCATTTATTTCTGTGGCAGAGGTAGATTTATACTGGCCAGGTTTGCTTGGCATTAAGTCTTATTGAACATCATAGGACTTAGATCAGCTTTTTCAAGGAAAAAAACCTTGCAGGAGTCTGTTAATAGCTATAATTAGTGGCTAGATGAGAAAATAAGGAAAATATCATTTGCACCTCCAGGATTTTGGCCTTTTCTTTGTCAGCAGCTTTTCTCACACTATAGCAATAGCACTTAGACTTATATACTGCTTTACTGCGGTTTACAAAGTCAGTATATTCCTTCAACAATCTGGGTCCACTTTTTACCCACCTGGAAGGATGGAAGGCTGAGTCAACCTTGAACCTGTTAGGGTCAAACTGCTGGCAGTCAGCAGAATTAGCCTGCAATACTGCATTATAGCCACTGCTCCAGCAGGGCTCTATCAGTGTTCAAGAACCCTCTATTTTTATTGCTAAGCTACTTATTTCTCATATTACTAGCCAAAGGCTGCCTTCATCTATCCCAATTTTCACTTCTGTCTTCTTTTGTTTTGGATGGTAAATCATTTCAGAAATTTACTCTGGCACTCTGTGAACAAACAACTTGAACTGCCTTTGAATTATCTGTTTGCCTTTTTTCTGCATGAAAAAGAAATGGTTAGTGAAAGAGTACATTTGCAACACAGGGCGGAGTTCATTCGTGTTCATTGGGAATTGTATCTGGGTGAAGCAATCTTGGTGGAACTCTTTTTAAGGATATGTGGATGGAGGTAGTCTCTGTGCAGTTGCATGCATTTTTCCCCATTTTTGAGAATTTGCTCTTACTGGAACTGCACAGAGAGCTATTTATTGAGAGGTTAGAGGAGTTGGGAGTTCTGCATTTCTATTTTTAGTAAAATGCCTGAAAAGGGAAACAGGAGAGACTGGGACAGGAACAAACACAGCCTTTCTGAACATCTCTTCTTATGGGGCTGTAGTTAAATGGCATGACAAAAGTTTCATAACAGGCCCAGGAAGTAGATTTTTCTCCCACATAGTATGTACTTTTCTTCAGGTTAAAGCTACAGTGTATTAATGATATTTAATGACATTCTTCCCCCTCCCATACCTAAGTCAGGTTACTCCATACCATATATAATTTAAATGGGTTTTTTTTCATTTTTAATAATGACTTCTTGTATGTTTTTATGATATTTTGATATATTTACTGCTGAATTGATTGAATGGGAGGCTATATAACAACATGCCTAAATTAAAGAAAAAAGCTTTTCTTCAGCCTTGTTCTGATATCCCATGAGTATTTGATCACTGAAGACCAACATCATTGGAGATGTATAGACACACCCATCTCCTTTAAGAGAGGGACGGATTGTGTGCATATGTGAGACAGAAAGAAAATACGTTTACCAAATTAATGATTACCCCGCATAAGCCTAAGATGCATTCAATCTGTTCCTTGGACTGTGGTCCATCCTTCCTGTGCTTTCACAAACTTCCAGGTACACTGAACATTAGCACAAAATATAGAAGAGTAAATGCATTTCAATAATTCTAGTTTTTAATTATGGTATTTTGGTCAGCCTGTTGATTGCAGAAATGCGTTTAAGAGCAAGATTATGTGGGGCATTATCTCTTTCTATTTCATTATTACTCTATGTACAGAAAATATTTACTGTCATGCCTCCAGGTTCTATGAATTCATACTATCTTTCCCAGTGATTATAAGTTGAAAACTTCCACATCTGAAATTCCTATTTTGTTTTTCGTTTGTTTTGTAAAAAGTAAACATATCTCCTTCCCTTAGATTAAACAAGAGACATGGCACAGGGAAAAGGGTAGAAATAGTTCTATTAATGCCCCACTAATAGATCTTTGTAGATGTGGTGAGGAAAGTGTGCAGCCTAATGTTTTGTGTGCATAAGCTTCACCTTTTGGTTAAAAAGTGTAGATTTAAAGGTCCTCACTAAGAAAAGATATGTTACTTTTCCCTTGAACCCTACTCAAACAAAGAACAGTGAGAGCTGTGAGAGCTTTTGGGAGCTTCGTCATAAGTTTCGTTATGTAGTTTGCCTTTGTTATCACATACAGTGACCTGTGTACACATTTATTTCCACTAGGAATCCTTTCTAGATTAGAGATTACCAGTCTCCTCGTCCCTAAAGCATATTTGTAAGCAGATGTTGCTTAAGATAAGATATGATGAGATTTGTTGGATAAGTAAGAGTTTCAACATTCAACATTCCTACCTGAACTAGCTGAACTTTTTTTTTCCTTACTAGGTGAAGCAACTGTAAAGAAGAAACCAGCTCCAAAGACTCCACCCAAAGCAGGTATTGCTCAGTATTAGTATGGAGAAGACTATGAGGCATGAGTAGGTAGTTCAGGACAATATGTGTTTATTGAAAATGTTTACACCCTGTATTCTGCTGAAAGGTTTGCATGTGATCCTAGAGGCTTACAGTCTGGATTAAAAAAAAAGACAACGGAATCTGAAAGAAAGGTTAAAAAGCAAAGTCAAGGATCATTTCTTAAGTTAATCATAATTCTTTTTTATATAAGTATTAATTCTAATTAAGAATTTCTTGTATTTAGAATATTGCAATTTAGAATATTTAGCATAAAATTATTTGAGTTTTCCATATCAGATTGATTACAACATTAGAACAAGATATTGCCACATATTACATCAAAGTATTTGTTGCACAATAAAGGTTTTGATTTTGAACTAGTTACATAGTATTGAAGTTTCCATTGTATAATACCAAGAGCCGGGGGAGGGGGGAGAGGAAGAGAGAGGTCAATAAAAGGAAAAAGGTATCAGCAAAACAATTTAACTAGAATTTAAATAGCAAAGTTCTTAAGTTTAATCACAATTCTTGCAATGACTAGATCTTCCAGTAACAGAAGCTAATCACTTGGCATAACATGTGCAGTGATTGCCCTTTTCTCCAACCTTCGCATGTCCACATTCTGTTGTAATACCTTAATTAATTTATCTGTGAAAGAATAAAAATGTCTGAGGATTATTAATCCTCAGGTGGGTTGCTAATTTTTTTTATTACCGGTTCGGGCACGTGCATGACGCTTCTGCACATGCCCAGAAGCAGGTGGGCAGAGCCTCCCACCACTACTACTACTGCTGCTTCACCTAATCCGGGCCGAACCGGCAGCAACCCACCTCTGGTATCAGGTTAATATATTGTATACTTTGACATACTATTTTAAAGAAACCCTGTCTCTACAAAAGAAATGCTGAAGCATCTTCTTACTAGAATTTTTTAGATTAATCAAATAAGGAGAATGAATGATAACAAATTGAAACTTTATTCAAATTCTGCTTAAAATTTCATTTAAAAAATGCAGTGAATTTTCTATTTTAGTTATTGCTATATGCCCTTAAGCTAAACACCTGAATAATCCATGACTTTCCAAATCAAATCAGTTACTCATCTAGTCCAGTATGACCAGCTATTTTGTAAGAAACACACATAAAGGGGCTGGAGTGTCTTATTACTCTACCAAAACAATTGGAAAGGGAATTAATGAACTCCTACAAGTCCTGGGTAATGTAAAGCAGGTTTGTTCCCATAAAATCTGAAGCAGGGAATATAAGAGGGTCTCTAGGTCTAAACCAGGAAGATCCCAAGATCAAGAGGACTTTCCATGGAAGTGGGAATCCTCGCCATCTTTACTGTTTATACATAGGATGATTGCTTGAATAGCCAGTATAATTTTGGAACTCTTTTTCCCCTGTAAAGAATCTTTGAAGTTGGACTGGACTTACAGCTTTAGCAGGAAAAGGCTTGTACAGTCTGGCAAAGTTCTTAGTGCTTTTCATAGTGGACTATCATTCTTACCATGCCTGTCAAAAGTGAACTTTGGGTAGGTGAGAAGGATCTGGATGGTCAATTGTATTCCAAGGAAACTGGCAGGTTTCTTTTCCAGGACTCATTGATCAGCACAGATTTATAAAGCTTCCTCTGTCCTTTGAGTTTTGACTAATGGTCATTCATGAATTTGATTCAAAAGAGGTCTAAGGACTCCTTAGTTTGGATACATATTTTGCTAGCAGGCCTTGAACCATTAAGTAGAGGTTGAAGGATTCTGTTATCTTAACCATAAACCAGATCCTCTTTTTTGTTAGATATAATTTTGAGGCTGGATAAACAATTGGTTTCTATTTTATATATCTGGTTCAATATATTCGTAATTTTTACCTCTGGAAAAAAAATCCTCAAAAGTGTTTCCTCTTTTTATCAGCTCTTCCTCCTCAGATTGTTCAGTTCCCAGAAGACCAGAAAGTAAGATCTGGTGAATCAGTAGAGCTATTGTGCAAAGTATCAGGAACCCTGCCTTTAACATGTACTTGGATGAAATTTCGGAAGCAGGTAATAGAATTTTTGCGGCTATTCTTTTAATCATAAAATGCATGAAAAAAAGATGTTACATGAATGGAATTTTGATCAAGATTGAAAATAATTTCTTGCTTGTGACATGTAAATAACCAAAAGCTGATATGTAAACAAATATGCATTGGGAAGGGCAAAATGTTTTAAAGCTATGAAATTCTGGTAATGATAACTCTGAAGCCCAGTGTTTGTTAACCTTGGCAACTTGAAGATATGTAGACCGCAACTCCCAGATTTTCTCAGCTAGCTGAATGCATTTGTGGTAAAGTCCTTGTGTTATATGTTTGTTTAATTAATTAATTAATTAATTAATTAATTAATTAATATCTCTGGTTTTGGGGGACAGAAATGGACAAATTAACTTGGCGCTAAATAGGTTGCTGGCCTTATATGAACACTTTCTACTTTTAAAAAATGAGATTTTTTTAAAGGAAAGTAGGTACAACAATCCCATTCTTAAGGATTGAAAATTGAATATGTTAGTAGAAAGATTCAATTTTTTTACACTGCTCCAAGATGTAGGTTGAATTAAAAAATGCTACAACTGTAGAGAAAAATGTTAAATTTCTTGACCTAGAACTGTGATGGTGAACCTATGGCATTCGTGCCACAGGTGGCATGTGTCAGGGCAGGCAAGGCGTTGTCCTGTCAGCTGGCCAGTGCCCATGCGCATGCTGGCCAGCTCACTTTGGCTTTATTTTGAGGCCATTTTTCGCCCTCTGGAGGCTTCAGGAAGCCTCCAGAGCGCAAAAATCCGGCCCTATGGGCAAACTGGAACTTCAGGAACAGACTTCCAGTTTGCTCGTAGGACTGGTTTTAGCCCCCCGGAGCCTTCAGGGGCTCCGGAGGGCAGAAAACGACCCTACAAGCAAACCGTAAGTCACTTTTTGCCCTCCGGAGCCATCAGGCAAGGCTCCTGAAGGCCCCGGAGGACAAAAAAACAGCCCTATGGACAAACCAGAAGTGACGCTGGGCTAAACCAGCCCGATGAGCAAACCAGAAGTTCATTTCTGAACTTTCAGTTTGCCCATAGGGCTGGTTTTTTGCACTCCAGAGGCTTCAGGGAACTCCTGAAGCCTCCGGAAGGCCTCGGGGGGGAGGCTGTTTCACCCTCCCCAGGCTCCTATAAAGCCTCTGGAGCCTAGGGAGAGTGAAAAAAGCACACCAAAAATGGGGGGGGGGAGTTGCTGGTCTTGTGTGCATGCGCGCTGGGTTCATGCGCATAGCACTATGGGTGTGGCATGCACACGCACGACCCCCCTGCCTTCCCCCCGCTTTTGGCACATGAGCCAAAAAAGGTTCACCATCGCTGTACTAGTCATTTCTATATTAGTAATTCACTATAATTGTTAAAACCCCAAATCAAAGTTTCATTTTCTCTTTCCCGCCGAAAGTGCAATTTTAAATTTTGACTGTATTGGGTGAGATTGTTCATAATTTCCTCATTCTAAGCATCCTTAGATGAGATGAGTTGAAAGTCCACCACTGGGATAGGAATGTCTTCTCTAAGGTTTTTCTTGACTACAAATGAGATTAATATCGCATGAGAGTATATAAAGAGTTGATCTCAAGAAAAGACAGAATGTTATAATCAGCCAAACACACTTCCCTATCATTTCCTATTAGTATATGTAGCATATGAAATCCTAGTTTACTATATTTTTAGAATACCTATATTAATCTACCTGTTTAATTTGGCAGCTCCAAGAAAATGAACACATCAAAATTGAGAATGCTGAGAATAGCAGTAAGCTAACCATCTTCTCCACAAGCAGGAACATTGTGGATGTTATACTTTAGTAGTGGAAAACAAGCTGGGAAGCAAGCAAGCACAACTTAACCTTACAGTTGTAGGTAAGTACAAAAATGATGGTTTTATTTTTGTTTTTCATGTTTCTGGAATCAGGCTGTATTTTCATTTGTAATACTTGAGTTAATTATCTAATTAAGAATGATTAGATTATAATTTGATGTTATAAATAAATTAACTTTAAAAAGCAATGCTAATTCAAAAGAAAATTATTAATATATAACAAACAAGAAGAATGGTTTCAATAAAAAGCTGGAGTACTGTCTTCTACTGACTATATATAGATTTGAGAATGTAGAATGAAATTGTCCTGGTATTAACTGAGTTTAACTTCTGTAAGATTATTAAACAGTTTGGTTCCAACATGTTTTTAGTGTAAATGGTGAACCTAGGCTGATATTATAACAATTATAATTTTTTAGTACTGATCCAATCCTCAGAAACACCCATGCTTTTCAGTAACAGTAGGTTTGCACTTTCATTTTCATCTTTCTTCTGTCTTTAACAGTAGCTTCTGTTCTGGGCAGTCTTCCCTCAATTCATTTTGAATAGCTTCCTCCTGTACTGAGTAAACATGAATGAGATCACCTTCAGCAAAGTATTCCTGGTTGAAGGAGGTGTCTCAAGAACAAAAATGAACAACTTGTAGATTCAGGAGCACCATGACTCAGAGTCCCTTTTGCTTCTTGGGGTTCTTTCTGATCAAGACTTCTATGATCAAAACTTTGCACTATTTCATTATGAAAAGCAAATTAAAGTGCAAGTGCTATAACTGGCATATCAGAATGGAAACCCCCAAACCTAAAGCTTGATCTCTCACAGTGCAAAGTCGCCCCCCCCCTATTTTGTGTCCCTCACTCCACTCCAAAAATGTCATGTCTTGTCCTACCCCACCTATATGTATTCAACGTCCCTTAATATTTTCACCATAGAAGCCCACCGTAGCAATATTTAACTTAGTATATAGCAATCTCCTGTATTTGGCTCTCCCACAATGATAAATATAATGTGAGCAAGTAATGCCACAGCACACAACAGGATTAATGGAAGCCCAACTATTTCACTGTTTATTTCTGCACTTCTTTGTCTTGATTGACAGGACTATCCCTAAATCAGGATCTTGTTCATAGTTAGAACGATGTGCAAAGCTGTTGGCTGAGAATGCTTAGATAAGAAAGGGGAATTACCATTCTCATTTTGTACAGGGTACCCAAGAAGGTATAAGATGTTGAGGAATCCCTTTGGTGAGGATGCCAAGATATTTAAGTCATTGAGAGTAGAAGGTTAGGAAGAAGCACAGCAACAGATAGCATTACTTCCCTTAGCAACTGTTCTATCTGTATCTCTTTAATAAGAATGTGTAAATTTGTATCTATTATTTCCAATAACCATCTACTATCATTTTAAACATCGCTATAATTTATGCAAGAATATCTTTTCTTAGTTAGGTCAAGTTGTTGCAGGAGTTTTTTATTATTATTATACAATTGTATCACAGCGGCCAGTTGTTTCGCTGGATTTGGCATTGGTTACTAGTCGGGCCCCACCCAGGGGCCTAGGACGTCGTAACGTATTTTCGTAATATGCGTGCAGATCCAAGCAGTGCGGCTTTTTGCATTTGACTGATGGTGATTTTGTCAATTTTAACTGTTTTAAATGTAATTAAATGTTGTTGTTGTTGTTGTTATTATTATTATACAGGGAAAATTAGTGTGAGCTGTCAAAATAGTTAAATTTCATGAACCAGTACAAGCTATAAAATGCCTGTTTATAATAACTATTGATGTGAGTTATGATCATCTTTTTTTTCCAAATGTGAAATTGAAAGCAGTGTGTGCTAATGGCAGCTATACTAGGCTAGATGATTTGATTGATTGACTAAAGGTATTGGATAGCTTCCTCTTTTTATTTCCTACAGTTGAGCATATTTCAGGCTATTCCAGATCCAAAAAACCCTGTATAAATGGAAAAATAAGCAAGTAGAATAGTAGGGTTGGGATATTTCAGGTAACACATGAAGGAACTACAAGGGCAGAGAAACAAAACATAAAATATTGAGTGATTTAGAGTGTTTAAGAGAAAAGCAAAATGTTTGTCCAATAGATTTGGAAATTGACACCCTTTATTCAAGTTGAAACATTGTTTCCCTGGAAAAATATTAATCTTAAATTCATAAAGTTTGGTCCCTGTTACCTGATAGCATAAAGACATGAGTAGATTTACAAAATATTGAAAGTTCGTCCAATTTTCAGGAATTTTTGGCTTGGAGATGGTAACTTCAAAAGAGTTAATAAAAGATTTTAGAAACCTTCCTTTCCAAAATTTGTTAATATAGTTGCCACTGTCTATTTCATGATTCTGATGCTAACAATATTTGCAAACACAGTGTATTTTCCTTTTACATTCATGTTTCGTGTTTTTTTTTAAGTTACCCAGTATGTAACTCCTCTTCCTTATCCCTTGTTACCCTTATGAGCCTTAATGAAAGTCTCTCAACTTTACAAATGAAATTGGAAACATTTTATAATTCAGTGTTTAAAATTTTCTAAATATTATCAAAGCAAGATACCTGTATTTTTTGGAGTATAAGACGCACCGGATTATAGACACACCAAGGTTTTGAAGAGGCAATTTTTTTAAAAAGGTAGGTAGATAGAGGGATAGAGAGGGAATGAAAGAGAGAGAAATACAGTAGGTAGATAGGGAGAGAGAGAGAGAGTAGGTAGGTAGATAGAGGGAGAGAGAGAGAGAGAAAGAGAGATACAGTAGGTAGGGAGAGAGAGAGTAGGTAGGTAGGTAGGTAGGTAGGTAGGTAGGTAGAGGGATAGAGAGAGAGAAATACAGTAGGTAGGTAGGTAGATGTTTCCATGTGTATTTATCCATGTGCTGGAGAAGGAAATCACTGACAACCTGCAGCACCTAAGACTTGTTTCTGCTGGCACAGCACTTGATCAATATAATTCTTATCAATCACTCTAACTAAAAAGCTTTCCGAAAGGAAAAAAAAAGTTTTTGCACTCTGCAAACCTCCCCAAAATGGCCCATTTTTTGTGAAAACGGGCCCGGTTTTTTTTTCAAATAAAAGGCATGAATAGCCTTGGGGGAGCTTGCAAAGTGCTCCTGGGGAGGTTGGGGGAGCAAAAAAATAGCCCATTTTTCACAAAAACGGGCCCATTTTTTGTCAATTTTTTTTTGCATGCATAGCCTTATGGAGGCTTATAGAGTGCTGCTGGGGCTGGGAGGGGAAACGGCCCATTTTTTGCTCATTTCTGCCCTCCCCAGCCCCTAGGAGCTGTCTGAAAGCCTCCATAAGGGTACGCACGCCCATTTTTGTGAAGGGGCAGGGCTTCGCAAGGGGAAAAAATGCTGTATTCGATGTATAAGACACACCCATATTTTCAGCCTCTTTTTTGAGGAAAAAAGGTGTGTCTTATACTCTGAAAAATACAGTATATAGCAATGTATGAAGATGAAAAACACTTTCTAAGATTTTCACAAATGCATAAGGAATATTGGGATTCAGTATTGTCATTCAGTAATTCTTCATTTTAGCCATAAGATTTAATTAGAGAAAGTGTTGTAAAATAACATAATCAAAGATACCACATTAGATAATTTGTCTATTCAACTGACACCTTTTAGGAAGCTAGGAAGCTTTCAAAGAGAAATAATGTTCACTGTAGCTTCAGTGTTAAAAAAGATACAGTTTTATGAGAAGAAAGTTTATTATGGAACTTGCTCACTACATGATTTTATTTTTAGAAAACTTATCCATTTCTTGACTAAATCTAATTTTTTGCTAAAAATAGAGTTCATTAACATCTATATAGAATAATGCCTTTAAATTACAGTTCTTTCCTCCCTTGGAAATATAAGCTACACAATGTTTTTTTTCCAATGAAAGCAGAGAAGTTTACAGTGACCCCAAGTCCTGAGAGCAGTAACTTAAGAGTTTAGTTATGGCCTTTTATGGTTTCATTTTTCTTCCACAAATGAATCTCAAGTGCAGCCTTTGCCAGCAATGTCGGCATGGACATCATCCAGCCAGCTTTAGCAGTATATTAAATACCTTCCCTGGCTAAACAGACGAGCCCATGGAAAAGAATTAATTGTTGCTTTATGCCTGCTCTCTATCTGGCTGGCAACTTTCTCAATAGCTAATAATAGTGTGGAATGATAATATGATCACTCAAATTAAAAAGGAGCCAAGGTATCTAAAGAGAAATTTCTTGAGAAGATGCTGCTTCCATCCTGAATGGAGAGCAGTCTGTGAGTAACTGTTGGAACTTTGAACCTAGAATTTTGCAATGAATGCTAATGCCTCTGGATAACTGGTTTTGAGAAAGGGCTCAAGAAAGAACCCACATCCCACATTATTACTATTGGCTGCCCAGAGTTATTTAATTTTTATTTTATTTATATCTGCCTTTTCACCAGCAATTGGTGTTCAAGATTTTGACAGAAAGTAAGATCATTTTTTTAAAAAGTCCTTACTACAATACAATACCATAGCAGAGTTGGAAAGAACCTTGGAGGTCTTCTAGTCCAACCCCCTACCTAGGCAGGAAACCCTATATATTTCAGACAGATGGCTATCCAACATCTTCTTAAAGACTTCCAGTATTGGGGCATTCACAACTTCTGGAGTTGTTTCTCTCCTTGATTAGTTTCCACCCATTGCTTCTTGTTCTACCCACAGGTGCCTTGGAGAATAGTTTGACTACCTCTTCTTTGTGGCAACCCCTGAGATATTGGAACACTGCTATCACGTCTCCCCTAGTCATTCTTTTCATTAAACTAGACATACTCAGTTCCTGCAAACGTTCTTCATATGTTTTAGTCTCCAGTCCCCTAATCATCTTTGTTGCTGTTCTCTGCACTCTTTTTAGAGTCTCAACATCTTTTTACATCGTGGCGACCAAAACTGAATGCAGTATTCCACGTGTGGCCTTACCAAGCATTATAAAGTGGTATTAACACTTCACGTGATTTTGATTCTATCCCTCTGTTTATGCAGCCTAGAACTGTGTTGGCTTTTTTGGCAGCTGCTGCACACTGCTGGGTCATATTTAAATGGTTGTCCATTAGGACTCCAAGATCCCTCTCACAGTTACTACTAGTGAGCAAGGTACCACCTATACCAGCAATGGCGAACCTTTTTTGGCTCATGTGCCAAAAGCGGGGGGAGTGTAGGGGGGGTTGTGCACGTGCATGCCACACTCATAATGCTATGCGCACAACCCCAGCATGCGTGAACAACTAGTGCTCCCCCCCCCATTTTTGGTGTGCTTTTTTTACCCTCCCTAGGCTCCAGAGGCTTTATAGGAGCCTGGGGAAGACGAAAACAGCCTCTTCCCCCCGCGGCCCTCCAGAGGCTTCAGGAGTTCCCTAAAGCCTTTGGAGTGCGAAAAAACCGGCCCTACGAGCAAACTGGAAGTTCATAAACTGACTTCTGGTTTGCTCGTAGGGCTGGTTTTAGCCAGCATCACTTCCAGTTTGTCCGTAGGGCTGTTTTTTGTCCTCTGGGGCCTTCAGGGGGCTTCAGTAGGCTTTCCTGACAGCTCTGGAGGATGAAAAGTGACTTCCGGTTTGCTCGTAGGGTCATTTTCTGCCCTCCAGAGCCTTCAGGGAAGCCTCCTGAAGGCTTCGGAGGGCTAAAACCAGTCCTACGAGCAAATTGGAAGTCCGTTCCTGAAGTTCCAGTTTGCCAGTAGGGCCGGGTTTTTGCATTCCGGAGGCTTCCTGAAGCCTCCAGAGGATGAAAAATGGCCTCAAAATAAGGCCGAAGTGAGCTGGCCAGCATGCGCATGCGCGCTGGCCAGCTGACAGGACACTGCCTTGCGTGCCCTTACAAATGGCTCCACGTGCCACCTGTGGTACGCGTGCCATAGGTTCGCCATCACGGACCTATACTGTACCTGTGCATTTCGTTTTCTTGCCTAAATGTAGAACCTTACACTTTTCACCATTGAATTTCATTTTATTACATAGTGCCCAATCTACAAGTTTGTCAAGATCCTTCTGTATCTTAAGCCTATCTACTGTTTCAAGGATAATGAAAACATTACTGAAAGCACAATTGCAACACTAACAGCACTACCCAGAAAATTATCTTAGATAACAGAAACTTGCCTTAATAACAATATTTTTCAAACTGATTAAAAAGTAAAAGAAAGGAGACTTGTGTGAGCATCCTTGGCAAAGTATTTCAAAATCTGAAAGGAGTCACCCTCACACATTTTAATTATAACAAAAGGAACTCTCTCAAAGATCTGACTCCCCTATAAAAGCCAGATGAGCAGCATTTCCATTTATTTGAACCAGTTTTAATAAAGTTAAATACACCAGTTTTGCAATAACAGTCATGTGCCACAGCATGCTGTAATATCAACACCTTGAAAGCCAGCTTATTGAAGAGTAAGCTTTGAAGCCTATTCTTCTTCCTGATGTGATTCAAGGTTTCAGTGACAAGATACATTCATAATTGTCCTCCTGCATGTTTGTTAGGCCATAATGCATCCTTTATGAATATAGGAATGAACCAAATAAACACATCTAGCTTTAAAACTGCTGGATAAGCTTAATTGTTGGTGCCTTCTGTTTCATACTCTGGCTGAATCTCAGAGACCACCACAGGAAATTACCTATAGCAGATTGTGAAAGCATGGGAATTCTTATTTAGAAAAATGAAATGCAAGAAACATAGGATTGGCATGATGTGAGCACCTAAGTGTGAAGTTCACTGTGAATGTTTGCTTAACCTTTCCAGACCGTGCTGTCTGTTTTTAAATTGTTGAAATTACTGACAATCATTAAAATATTTCCAATGCTTAGTAGACTAGAATTAATATGGCATCTTTGTCTGGGTCCAGGCTTTATTTGTATACTCTGGGTGCACCCTGCTTTTATAATGGGACATTGTGTTCCTATGGGCAAAAATGTGGGATATAAATAGAAATAACTTCATAAGTGGTAATAAAAATACACCGACTGTAATGACATAGAATGAGGGATGGCATAGCAAAGCTAGCTGTTGTACTTAGAGCCGAGGTGGCGCAGTGGTATAGAGCCGAGGTGGCGCAGTGGTTAGGGTGCAGTACTGCAGGCCACTTCAGCTGACTGTTATCTGTAGTTCAGCGGTTCTAATCTCACCGGCTCAAGGTTGACTTAGCCTTCCATCCTTCCGAGGTGGGTGAAATGAGGACCCAGACTGTGGGGGTGATATGCTGACTCTGTAAACCGCTTAGAGAGGGCTGAAAGCCCTATGAAGCGGTATATAAGTCTAACTGCTATTGCTATTGCTATTACTTCCAAGGAGATGAACCAGTTAAGAGTGTGGAAGGCTGTAGAATTCTTGTAGACATAATTCTACATTCTCCTGGAAGCAACGGAGTCTAGTAAATACTGACCATTCATAGGATAGACAGAATAAGTCTATTAGAATCCTTAGAAGGAAGGGCTTAGATGTTCCTATTTTAGTTATGTTCTTTTAATTTTGTCCTTACTTGCTCATTAGAAAAAATTAAAGCACTGTAATTGGTGACCTGGTTGCAGGGAATTAAAACAGTTACATTCTACCCTTAACTTGTGCTGTCAAATTATGAGAATAATTATGTGCAGGTATATATGGCTCCATATATAGCTTTTCAGCATGCGTAGAAGTATTTGTGTCCATTTTTAGAAACATTGTGACCCAGAACAAGCTTGCACATGTATAACAAGTACAGGTAGTCTTCAACTCACAACAGTGACCATTTTAAGCATTGAAAAAAAAAGTGAATTATAACCATTTTTAATTCTTATGACTGTTGCAGCATCCCCATGGTCATGTGATCCAAATTCAAAAGCTTGGCAAATTATGTCTCATAATTATGATGGTTGCACTGTTCTGAGGTCATGTAATCACTTTTTCTGATCTTCTGACAAGCAACATCAATAGAGAATGTTGTTGATGCAGCCTAGAACTGCACTAACTTTTTGCCACCTGATTCATATTTAAGTGGTGGTCCACCAAGACTCCTAAATCGCTCTCACAAGCAGTACTGTAGAGCTAGGCACTGCCTGTTCTGCACCTGTGCATTTGGTTTTTCCTACCTAAATGCAGAACCACTGAATTGTATCTTGTTGGATAGTGCCCAATGCTTAAGTGTGTCAAGAGTCTTCTGGAACTTGAATCTAGAATGTTAGCAGTTGCTCCCAGCTTGGTGTCATTTGCAAATTTGATGAGCGCCCCTTTGTTTCTCTTATCTAGGTCATAAATGAGGATGTTGAAAGATGTTTGGCCTAAGATAGAACCTTGAGATTCTCCACTGCATGCTCTCCTCCATGTAGATGTAGTTCCATTGACAGCCAGACGCTGAATCCGTTTGTTCAGCAAACTGCAAATCCATCAGATGGTTGTATTGTCTATCCCACATTGTTCTATCTTATCAAGAAAAAGGCTGTGGTTTACTTTACCAAATGTGTTACTGAACTCTAAATATATTATATCACCAGCATTTCCTTGATCCACTCATTTAGTCACTTTATCAAATGCTTTTTCAGACTATTCTATGCCTTAATAATAAATGAAACACAAATTTTTGGAGAGAGAAATTTACTCTGCATTTTTTTCTTCTCTAATTTATTTCTAATACTGCTGATACTGCACAAAAGATGAAAAGTAATAACATATTGACACTTGAGGATTAAACACTAAAGAACTTCTTAAATAAAAACCCAAACATTACTTGTGAATGCTATTACTGCAACTAATCAGTTCCTACCAAGAAGGAAACAAAACATACATGTTTTTAAATCACAAGGAAGACACCCAGTAATGGGTTTTCACTAACACTACACTATAAATATGACACAATTGTATCAAACATCATAAATCTATTAATCTGCAGTGTTTCCAGCTGCAATGATTTCTTCCATGCCTTAAGAAAACTTTAACATTTATACACAACTAGCTGATAACCTGGTGTTGTCCGGGTATTTATTTATAGGGGGGGGAAGAAATGTCCAGACCAAACATAATTTCTAATATTGGATTTTCCCAATTACCAAAGAGAGCCCCCTTGTGGAGTACTGTGAAGTTGTTCACAGTAACAACTCTATTGCTCTGTACAGTAGAAGCCATTTTATGGCAGTATAGTAGAAGCCATTTGAAGACACAATAGGCTGTATTGTAACAGAACACACACCCCTGAGGGGTGTTAGGGTATCTTATCCCCACAATGTTTCTAGAGTGTAAGACATCTGTGTACCAAGTTTGGTTATGCTGGAACATACGTGCGCACGCACACACACACACACTGCCATTTTTATATATACATATCGATAACACATTTAAGTCCATTCATAAATATCACTTCTTACTGTATATGTATCCAATCTTTTTCTTCCTTTCTAAATATACATGAACACAATCCATTAATTTTGATATCAATTAATAGCATTTTCCATAGAGCTGCAGCCAAATAAAGATGATGGAAAACAGATTCCATTGAAGTTAGTGGTATTTAAAGTCCATTCATTAAAAATAGAAAATTGCAGCGGTTCTAGTTGATGATTCAGCAAATACAGCATCTTACTTCCCACAGCAGCCCACCAGTTCTTCTGGGAAGCTGGCAAGCACATTAAGAAGACAAAATCTTGTCTTTGTTACTCTCAACATGTGTTTTCAAGGCATAATGGACTGCCTTTGGTGGTAGCCATTGTTAGGGTTGTCCTTGCTTACCCTGCCCCATTGCATCCACACCTTATTGACTTCGTCCAACTTTCCCAATATGGGCCATACTTGTACTTCCTTAGTGCACCTATACTTAGTGCACCTATACAAGTAACAGGAAATGTATGCTTCTTTTAAAATGATTTAGTTTTACAGTTATATATGGTGCTGGGTTCAAAATATTAATCTTCACTCTTGGAAATTGAATTTTTATTTTAAATTATGGCTAGCTTTTATTGAAAATCCTTTTTTAAAAAAAGCATATATTTTAATGCCAGAAAGCAACTAGGATAATAATGTATCTGAGCCTTAAATAGTTTGTACAGAAAATTCTTAACCCTAAAATATTTGGAAGTTGGAAAGAAGGGAGCCAAATACAATTAATGCATTGAGTACAAAATATTATCTAGCTTTTGTGGCTACTGCATCTAATACTTATCTAAAACCATTTTAAGTTTGTACTCTAGAAAATAAAGTCTTAACAAATTCAAGGTATTTCAAAGGCCTGCTATAGAGCCAAATCATTAATTTTCAGTACACTGAATTGGTTTTAATAGTATTAATTGTGTTAATATCTGTTCAGCCATCAGAGAAAGAGGGAAAGATTCTTTTATCTCTGGACAAGAAAATGCTTATCTTCATTTTAGGGTGTGGCACTGTGGCAGGGAACCATATATGTGTGCCTGCTGTAAATGTGGGATTTAGTAAAATGTAGCATAGATTATTTTTTTGAATGCAAATATCAGGCCTTGCACAGCCTCACATGAAACACAGACCTTAGTATGCTGATTTGTATCAGCTCAGTATCTTGGCCAAAAATGATTGCCTGGTCCTGGCATGTAGCATAAATTACTACAGTGAATAATATTTGAATGACCAAAGACTCTCCTGCTGACAAATCACTTCTGTCTCTTACTGTCTTCTAAATAAGGATGATAAATGAAAGTAAGGAGTGTTGAGTATAAAATAACATTGTTGAATCCATGATAAGTGCAGGATTACAGAAACCCTCTAGGATTCTTCAAATCTAACAAGTTTGTGTCCAACACTGTATAGGTAAAGTCTTAAAGTGTGGTTTGCTGTCTTGAGAAAAACATTTTTTTCCAAATTTACTTCAAGCTTAGCCATTCCTCTGTATGAGAATAAGAAAGTAGGTTTCCTGTGGAAATGATTGTTTTTGGTTATCATATTGATGTGTCCTTGTTGTGTTCCCTTTTTCATTTTATATTTTACGGTTCTATTTTAATTCTATTCTGTTTATACTTATTTCATTTTTCTCTTTTTATTATTGTAAGTCATCTAGAGTAGCCCCACAGCAAGATAGGCAGCAAATAAATGTAACAAATTATTATTAATAATAATAATAGCAATAGCATAGGATTTGGACTTTTATACTGTTTTACAGTGCTTTACAGCCCTCTCTAAGAGGTTAATAGAGTCAGCATATTGCCCTCAACAATCTGGGTCCTCATTTTACCAACCTTGGAAGGATGGAAGGCTGAGTCAACCTTAAGCCTGGTGAGATTTGAACCACCAAATTGCAGGCAGCTGGCAGTCAGCAGAAATAGCCTGCAGTACTGCACTCTAACCACTGCATGATGATGATGATGATGATGATGATGATGATGATGATGATGATGATGATGTACTTTTATTCATTAAACATGAAACTCAGTCAACTGAACATTTTAAAATGTATCACAAATATTGACTGGCTGTGATGACTGATACAGGTTGCTGCCAGCATCCTAGGTATCAACCAAGTATCTTCTTAAAATGTTGTTCTACCGGTGTTATTGCAGGAAGCTGCAATTTCTTGAGGTACTTTGTAAAATTCTTAGACATGGTGCCAAGTGTCCCGATGACAGTGGGTATCACTGTCACGTGTTTCATCCATAATTGCATAGTTTTGATGGCAAGGTCACAATATTTCATAACTACGTGATGAAGATGATGATGATTATTATTATTATTAACAACACCACATTGCATATACATTTCCCTATCTGCAGATAAGCCTGATCCTCCAGCAGGAACTCCCTGTGCATCTGACGTTCGGAGTTCTTCCCTCACCCTTTCATGGTATGGCTCCTCGTATGATGGCGGAAGTGCGGTGCAATCCTACAGTGTGGAAATATGGGACACAGTAGACAAGAAATGGACAGATCTCACCACTTGCCGCAGCACTTCATACAGTGTCCAAAATCTTCTAGCTGACCGGGAGTACAAATTCAGGGTGCGAGCTGCTAATGTGTATGGGATCAGTGAGCCAAGTCAAGAATCTGAGCTAGTAAAAGTAGGAAAGAAAGAAGAAGGTAAGTCTACCACAAGGGATTATGCTTTGAAATATTTCTGTATCACAGGAATGCTAGTTGCTATAAGTGCATCCAATCCCTTTACACAAAATGAGAAAGTGAGGGTGGGTTATGTGAACACACATGAAAGCCCTCTGGAAGAGCATCCCCCATGTCTCCACCCTACAATTGATTGGTAATTCTTTTGAAAATCTGACTTTGTTCCCAGCTTGGGGTTAGAGTGGTTGTTGATGTTCTGGTTTTGATTTTTTTGATGAGGTATGGTTCCCCCCCCCCCCCCCCCCCCAGAAGTATGAAGTTTTTTTTTCCTTCATTTTATTGTTTCTTGCTTTTGAGATATAAGCTGCCCAGAATCACTTGGAAGTCGTGTAGCTTCTAAATCCGATAAAATTATGCAATGGAGGTTTTATCTATTTGACCCAGTTAGTTGCAAGATCCAAACGTTTTGGTTTGATAATGAATAGTGGTACTTGGATATGAATGTTATTGTCTTGGGAAAGATATGTTTGCTTTAGTCTTATGAATTATAGTTGAATCATTGCTGCTATCTTTCTACTTTAAATTCAGCAAAGTGAAAGCTTTGCTGTTAGAGTGCAAAAATTCAGTTCATCACTTTCTTTCTGGTAATTCATCATTTAAACATTAGTCTGGCTATGAGTTATTAGATAGCTTGGTGTAAGTAAACTATACTTAAGTAGTAGGTTATATCATTTTCCCTTTTCTACTTAGCGAAGACAAATCAGAGTTTTATGGAGCAGTTGCCCATAAGGCATTCTATAATAGCACACCACTCTTCCTTGCGACTTGAGTTCCCATCTCCAAAATGCTGTTATGAATTACTTTGCAGGTCTGTTATATGATAACTGAAATAATAAGCATAAAGTATTTTAAGTTATTATGGGAAAGGAGTATATACATCTATCAAAAAAGACTGCTTTGTGATCTTGGGATGGAGGGAGACTTATGAATTGCAGTACAGTATTTTTAGATTATCATGACCAGGATGTGGTACAGACTGTGCCATTTCCTTATATGTACATCAACAATGAATTGACAGATAATAGCTGTTTTTGAGAGCAAGGTATTGCAGTTTAGTTGAAAATACAATTCTGTATATGAAGACTGGCTCTCCAGAACTGGAAAACAGATTATTTTTTAAAAGACTATTTATTTAGAAAACAATCTAGCACAGGACAGAGGAAACAAACAATCATAAAATGTTTTTGCTTCTTTGTTTATTATAAATAATACTCCTGCTTACCCAGTCAGTATATGATAAAGTTAGAATAAAACCATCAAACATTGGAGCAAAAAGCCTCATGTACTAAAAGGAGAAAGTTTCATTAAAATTAGTGACAAACGACACAACTTCTTAAGCCCAACAGGATTTTACTGTCTAAAGTGAACAGAACAAAGAATATTTCCAGAGCTTATATTCCACAGCAGGTACCTAGCTTTTAGATACTTTGGCATCATTTGATTGGTTCATAGGATTACGGTAGCTCCTTTAATCCTTTACCTATGTAAGATTACATTGTAATGTGCAGCAAAACAAAAATTAACAATGAAGGGGAAGGATCATTGAAAACATGAAGAAAAAACTTCTGATCTAACAGTCATTTCATTATGAAGTTCCTCACCAATTGCACATTGAAAATGTCAATCCTATGCCAAAAAATATTTTTGGCAGAAGAAACTTTTGATTCAGGTTTCATCTTTTCCAAAAAAATTCAATCATACCCAAATGCATTTATGATTGATACTGTATAACTTGCTGGATAAAGATAATACAACCCCCAAATAGTATCTTAACTTTCCTCAGCCTGTTTTGGACAGCAATTTCTAAAAATCCCAACCAGCAAAGCCCCATTTGTAGGTTGACTATTATAATCCAACATATCTGAAGAGTTCCAGAAAGCCAGGTTTAAGCACTTGAAATAACAAGTTGTTTTGTTTTTAGAGAAAAATTTTTAAAAGGTACACCACACCATATATTTTTTTACATTGTCCCTAAAGAATGGACAATGTTTCAGTGTCCGTTTTCCTTTTTAAGATGCCCTCTTTATAGATTTCAGTCGAAATAAGAGTTCATACTATTATTTTAGAGTAAAACATTGCTGTAATTTATATATTTGTAGGATTCTTTCACTTTTGATCACTCAGGATTTCACTAAAGGTGTCTCAATGAAATTCTTATTTATTATATAATCACACTGTCAAGAATGTGTTCCCTTCAAGAAAACAAGCAATGGAAAACAACTGTTTTAAGCAACGGTCCATATAGAAGAAAGATTCTTCTGTGCTGCAACTTCCCCACAACCCTGTCTGTGGGGAAAAAAACATTGTGAACTTTTTAAGTTATAAAAGGAAATATAATAAATGTGATTATACTTTGTATGCAAGCCTGAGGCATGTGTTTAATCTGAATCCAGGCTTCTTTGGAGGCCATGCATTATAGCTCTGCTTCAGCACAACAATCTGTAAGGAAATAAAATAAACATTCAGATAGAAAATACAAGTTTTATTTAGAATTTATTACATTTGAACATTGAGAAGATACTGATTGCATAGCATTTACTAGTTTCTGCGTTCAAAAGTGTGAGTAAGACCCCAGGTACACTGCCAGCTATATGCAAATGGCATGAAGATTGATCACACCTGGCAATAAAAGAAGTTTTGGAGCAGTGGAGGGGCTTCAGAAGTCCTCTACATCAAGGCTCTCCAACCTTGGCAACTTTAAGACTTGTGAACTTCAACTCCCAGAGTTCCTCAGCCAGCAGAGGAACTCTGGGAAATGAAGTCCACAAGTCTTAAAGTTGCCAAGGTTGGAGACCCAGCTCTACATGATTTTATATTTATAACATTTAGTAAAATAAATACCAAATATTAATTTATAAACTCATAAAATATTTTGGAAAGCTTGTTTTTGGTCTCTGTAGTTCCACAAGATACTGTCTTAAGCTAGATCAGATAATTATTGTCTGCTCTGACTGACCCAAACAGGAGTTTTCTCATGAATAGCCATCTGATCCTCATAACTGGTGATTGCTAACCTGAAACCCGCGGCATACATATCAGATACTATTCTATCACTGTGCTGTAGCTCTTTCCCATAAATGGTATCTTAAGAGATATAAATAGGAGAGTTGCAATAATGAAGCTAAATTTTTAAAACAAATACCATATGCAAAAGTGCTTATAGAAAGTTAATCCAAAAGCTTTCTTCTTAAAAAAAAGTAAACAAATAATATGTTGCTAGTAAAACCGCTATATTAATGTCTCTGCTTGGAGTGAAGGAATAATATATGGAAAAGGATATACCTTGCATTATCTTTTTTAAATTTTTTGGTAAAACAACATAAATTTATAAGAAGGAAAACTCAGTTTGGGAACCTATTTGCAAAGGCTATATTGGTAGAAAAAATATCAAGCATATAAATCCGATGTACTCAAATAAAATTCAGATTATATTGCCAACAATAGCCAGGAGTTTGGTGTTCCCATTAAATGATCAAGAGCTAAAACGTTTCCTTTCAGTATTTCCAGCATCTTGGCAACCATGAAAATGTTCATGAGTTGGTCATTGGGCAGATCACAGTACATAGGAAAGCAGTTCAACAATATTGTGTACCTCCAAACTTTAGAAAGAGTTCCGTGTGCATAACTGCCTTATTCCAGAAAGGAGTCACAACAAGCTGGATCATGACTGTTAAGAGGCATATACATATATATGTGTGTGTGTTTTCTTTAGGCCCTAAAGAAGAAGAAGAAGCTGAAGGATCTGATGATGGTAAGATCTTGATTATTGCAAAATATGGGATTTATAGTATATAAGAGATTTTTTTAATAACTAAATATTTTTGTACTGAATTGTAGAAGAGAAAGAAACAGAATTTGATTATCGGACAGTATCTATCAATACAGACCAAAAAGTTTCAGAATTCTACGATGTTGAAGAAAGATTGGGATCGTAAGTATAACAATATGTTTCCCCTTTTTACTGAAAAAGTACATTAAAGAGAATGTATAAACAGCTGTTGTGAAAAACTGTTCATCATTCATAGAGAAAGGTAAAGATTTAGTAGATCCAATGAATCTCCTTGGTGGGCATCCATTCACATTCTCATACGCATCTTATTGTTGAAGTCTAATCCAGTTTATCAGATTTGCAACTCCATTCTTTCTGGAAAGTCATTTCTCTGTAGAAGGGCAAAGCTGCTAGATTCCAAAATCATGCTAGAGAAGTTAACAAAGAAATTATTTAGGATTCCTCTCTTCTAGTTTACTCAGAATGTTCAATGATGCAAAGGACTTTCCGTCCTGTTTCTCCACATCTTTTGTAATTGAGAAATTTCCTACATATTCAAATTACATTTTAATCCTTTTATTACTGGATTAATTACTGTGTTGCTTAACAAAAAAAGCCTATGCTTTGCACATTAAAGACTCCAAACTCAATACTTGGTGTTCTAATGTTAAGATATCTGGTATCAAGTATTGCAAGGGCATGGAGAGCTATTGCTAGTCACTGCAGAAAAAAAAAGTGTGCTATATAGGCAAGTTCAAAAAAACCAGAGCTGTTGTAGGGCAGTTTCCACATTCCGATAACTCTTGCCTTTTCATGTCTGTGCCTGTGAATCCAAGCATGCTGGTTCTGGCTAAGTACCTGTCAGCCAAGCATAAGAATCACATTAATCATCTTAAACCCTAGAATCTAGGTTATCCAGAAAGCATGTTTTCCTATGTTACATATTTTCATTTCATTGGGATTCTTTTTTTCTATATTTTTCAGAGGGAAATTTGGACAGGTTTTCCGACTTGTTGAGAAAAAAAATGGAAAAGTTTGGGCAGGAAAATTTTTTAAAGCATATTTAGCTAAGGATAAAGAAAACATAAGGCAAGAGATCAGCATAATGAACTGTCTGCACCATCCAAAACTTGTCCAGTTGGTAGATGCTTTTGAAGAGAAAGCTAACATTGTCATGGTATTGGAAATGTAAGTATAAAGTTGACTGTAGTAGAAATAATATCAGTGTCAATGTTTTTATCATCTTTATTTTCTTACCTAACAAGACTGAACTTGTTTATTATTTTTTTAAATGACATATTTCTCCTTAGTTCTTCCTGTGACCCAAAGCAGACTAATAGTAATAGTAAGCTGCTGTTTTACATTGGAACAGTACAGTCACTCTCTGCCTTCTCAACTTTGAGTGCAGTAATTGCTTTAAGTAACATCTTTCAATTCAGAATACTTCATTCAGCTCTACAAAACACAATAGTCCACTGTTTTTAAACAATTAAATATTATTTCCCTTTAAATATACTGTCTGCTGTCGTATATAAGATGTTTTTACAATATGAGCATTTTCATGGTTTGCAGACTTATGGGGGAATGAACTCATTGAACAAAATGAGGCAACTTCTGTGGAGAATGAATTGCATTAAATTGTATATTCCTGTTTTATCTTTCAATCTAGTATTTCCCAGAAATAAAAAGAACGACCCTGCAAATGAAAGCTCTTAAAATAGCATTTCAAGCTTGTTTATCCCATCATAATTCGAGGTCATCTAAGATTATATGAATCTAGCCAGTTTTTAATGCATTTCCTCCCCACCTTTAATGTGAGAATTATGTTCTGGCTTTAGAAATCAGGGGACAGAAGAATGCTAATAATTCCATGCACAATCCAGCTTTATCAAGCCTGAAAATCTCCTGGTTTTATTTTGACTTTTAAAGCATTATGGTCTAAGTGATAATGACATGGTATCTTAAAAGAGTTCAAAAACCTGGAAAAATGTTTTAGCAGTCTTTTTAAACAAATAGTATCCTTCAGTTCCTTTGCATCCACTCCTTATTTAGTGACCGAGCTCTGTTTTAACTGTCATTGAGCAAAATAGTCATTAAGTGATACACACACACACAGACACAAACAGAGAGAGACAAGAGACAGAGAGATGCTGCAAAGATCATTGGTCTCATTCAAATTAAGTTCTCATACAACTATGCCAATGTTACTCTCATTCTAGAATGCATTTTTGTCAGACACACATTGATCAGATAATGAATTTTTTTTATGGTTGCAATATTTGCAAATGTGTGCTAAACAAAGAGTGGGTGTATTGTAATTGCAGGAATCATTCCACTAGATCTGTTATTAATATTAGGTCATATTTGCCTTACTGGTTTAGTGATTCAAGACCATGGGAAATAAATAGCATGATTTTTATGAGCCAAAATTTCTTCTGTTTTTTTTTTAATTGAAGGATTTAATAGATCCCATTAAAGCAACCCTCTAACATCCTTCTGTATTGCACAGATTTGTACCTGATAATTTTTTTTCAGAGTTTTACTCTTCAGCCTTCTGGATTCAGTTTCAAGTGTCTCTAGTTAAACCTGCCATACTTCAGTCAAATAGTATTATCCAGTACTTGTCCAAAAATCTTCCGTTTATCTCTTGATTGGTTGTTTAAGGCTCTGTTATCTGGGTAGAGAAGATGGATGAGAATATCACTTGAGTACTATTGTTCTGAACTTCCTCAAATCTTCATAGTCCATTATGTTATAATTATAACTGCTCTTGGCATCATCACTTGTCTCCACTTGGACTAGCAGAAAGGGATAACTATCAGTACCTCTTTGAGATTTATCTGTCATATCCATGATCAGATACTTAATGGTTCCAACTGATATAAGTTTGTTTTCTTGGAGAATCAGTCACCAGTTACCTTGTTTCTTCACCTTCTTACAAAGCTGCATCTTCTGGGATCCACCTTCTATCTCTTGTTTAGCAGTATGATCCCCCCCCCCCATTTTTGCAAACTCAGAACCTATTTTTATTGTGGGGATCTGAAAGCAGCTTCTAAATTCTTGCAATGCTGAGTATCTTCTTTAACCATTATCCATAGTAGTCATTTTCATCTGCTTAGTTTGCTGTGCTCAACTGTCTTAAGTAGAATAGCTTTCTTTGCCATCCATTGTAGCACATCCTTTGTTTGATCAAATGAGTCTTCATCTTTTCTTATGATCTGAAATTGTCCACTTATTACTCAAATCTTCATAGTTTTTCTTCAGACACCACTTGATGCAACTAAATTCTGGGTTGTGTTCGGGCAGGAGCACAAATACCACAAGTAGTTCAGAGTAGGACTTCAAAATGTCTTTGCTTCTGTTACCTAAAGCATAACCAATACAAAGTCTTACATTAGTGACTACCAAATTTCTTGTTCAATTGCTGTCAGCTTCTTTGAATATTTTATAAATAGAGAGGAGTGATAAATATTGAATAAATAAATAAAGTGTAAACAGTACTTAGCTAGATTCATTAACTCTTCCTTTTTGTGAAAGTCATTTGCAGATCCAAGCTTCCACTGCTGCTGTTTTGTTTTAAATTCAACACCATATGTGAGGGGAAATGTTTTTCCTTTCTCAATAGAAGTCTAACATCATTCCTTTTACTAAAAACCACTAAAATGACATTACTATATGTCTGTAACTGATCCTACAGAATGAAACACCCTTGACAAGAATTATATGTCAGCAGTTCAGTGAATATGTAGGTTGTGCTGTTACATTAAGATTCTTATCTGTAAGTGTATCAAATGCTGAGTGATGTATGAGTAATTTATATATTTGGGTTATACCTTTTTTTGAGACCATTATTTAAAAATGATTTTTTTTTATCAGTATTGATGGAGAGTTTCTGAATTTTGGGGAAACTGTTTTTCTGTTATGCTCTTGTTCCAGAATGTTAAAACAATATATATTGTGAAACATCAAATCAGTGAGGTTCAGAGTATGTGAATAGGTTTGCAATAAAGCATTTCCATTTAATAAAGCATATTTTCACCATTTGTACTCAAATGTAATCCATTTAAACATGGATCTTTTCTTAAGTTGGTTACATAAATACTAGTTCCCAAGATATACTACTGTTTTAATTCATTTTTAATGTTTATTGGTATTTTTATCTCTACAAGTTTTATCCAAACATGTGGTGTTCTTTTTAAAAATGTATTTAAAATCATATTGGGTAATATGAACAAAATGAAATCTAAACGTTAGAAGCAGAGGTGGATTGCTACCGGTTCGGCCTGCTTCGGCCAAGTAGGTAGTAACTCGGCCTGCCAAACCCCCGAACCAGTTCTATTGTCAGCAGTGCCATCTTGTTTTAGGTTCTGCACATGCAAAAAATTTTGCGTGCCGAACCCACCCCTGATTAGAAGTATGAATTCCTGAAGAGACCACAGTACTCTTTCACTATTGCAATGTGTTCCAATATCTAAGGGGCTATCGGAAAGAAGAGAAGTTCAACTTAGTCTCCAAAGCATCTGAAGGCAAGACAAGAAGCAGTGGATGGAAATGAATCAAGGAAAGAACCAACCTAGAACTAAGGAGAAATTTTCTGACAGAATAATTAATCAATGAAATGACTTGCCTCCAGATGTTGTGGGTGCTCCAATACTGGATGTTTTAAAGAAGAGATTAGAGATTTGCAATTAGATTAGATTGTTCAATGAGATTAGACAGCATTTGTCTGAAATGGTATAGGGTTTCTTGCCGGAGGAGTGGGTTGGACTAGAAGACCTCCAAAGTCACTTCCAACTCTATTATTCTTCAAAATAGAAAGTGTTACTTTGTCTTGCATTGACAGAGTTTGAGATGTTCAAAAAGTTGAATGTTGGGAGAAAGGAATGCTTGTGCATGGATATATTACATTGTTCCTATTCCCCATCCCATCTTAGTCCTCCAGAATAATCAGATTTAGGTGATCTGACTTTCCTTCATGTAAAGGATGTGTTTTCCATGCAGTCTGTTTTCTCTTTGCTATATTGCTTTAGTGTTTCTGGAGGAGAGCTCTTTGAAAGAATCATTGATGAGGACTTTGAACTGACAGAAAGGGAATGCATTAAATACATGAAACAGATCTCAGAAGGCGTACAATTCATTCATAAACAAGGCATTGTACATTTGGACTTGAAACCTGAAAATATTATGTGTGTCAACAAAATTGGTACAAGAATCAAGCTGATTGATTTTGGACTTGCACGAAGATTAGGTAAAGTTTCTAAGTTATCTTAAAAACTGTCAGGAACAGTGTTTTTTTATAATGGATAGTAATTGTAATCACTATTTGGTACTTGGAACCACTATTTAATTGAAAATTGCCTTGTCCCACACAGTATTTTTCTCCAGAGAGTAAGTCATCTGTGTACCAAGTTTGGTTGAAATTGCTCGAGGCATTCCAGAGTTAGATATATTTACGCACTCATACTCACACGCTGTGCACATATAATGGATTAGAAGCATTTTGAATAGGGAAGGGGAGGGCATGCAGGGAAAGAGGGAAGGAATATTTACTTGACTTTCCAGTCTCCATATAAAACTGTTCAGCAGTAGAGGGATGTATGGATTAATGTTGTAAATTTGGATAATCAGCCAAGGTTTCCGTTCCTCATTGCCTTTATATTCTACCTAGACTGCCTTAAAATTATTTTTCTATGTTAATTATGAAACTTGGGGAGAATTTGCTTAACTTCAGAGAGCAACTTCAGAGACACTATATTGAACAGACAACATTTTAACCTTCTCTGTAACCTTAGAAAATGCAGGTTCTCTGAAGGTCCTTTTTGGAACACCAGAATTTGTGGCTCCAGAAGTTATAAATTATGAACCTATTGGCTATGCTACTGACATGTGGAGCATAGGAGTCATCTGCTACATCTTGTAAGTAATCAATTGATTCAGACATTTAAAATACCACATTCTCTTTGCTTACATTCTAGAGCCTTACTTTCTGAAAACATATTAATCTAAACATATCCATATACAGCAGAACTGTTTTATTTGAGATTATTTCCCCTTAAATGTACATTCATGCTCTTTAAACACAAAAATATAAGAACTGAATTAGATCAGTTTTGTAAGTACGTTAATGTCCTTTGAAGACTTAAGGAAGGATATATGTTGTTATCCTAGTCATAATATGTAAATTATTCCAGTTAGTCTTAATTAAACTTCACAGTTGCCTCAAACTACTTTTAAACTGAATCTGAATCCTTTTGACTTCAAGGATACAAAAGTATTTCATTTAACCACTGTGAGATTGCTGAGAAATAATACAATAGACAATAGAAATAATTACCCTTCCATACACAAACATATTTTGTTCATTCTCATGTACTATGAGAATGCCTCTTTCCTTATTCACAATTTCATATTTAAAAATTTAATTCTTCCTTTAGAGTTTTCCTTTTGTTACATCATTATCTGCAAAGCAGTTCCTTAAGCTGAATGTATGAGAACATGGGGGTATAAAATGTATATTTTGTTATTAAATCACAGCAGGATATTAGCTATTTTCATTTATGCGTTTATTAAAGAGCCAGTTTGACTTAGTGATGAAGGTGCTGGTCTAGAAACCAGGAGACCATGAGTTTTAGGCTTTCCTTAGGCTTGAAAGTCAACCAACTTAGGGTCAGTGTCTCTTTCTCTCCCTCCTTCTCCCTCCCTCCCTCCCCCCCCCCCCACTCTCTGTCTCTTTCCAACCCACTTCACAGGCTTGTTGTTGTAGGGAAAATAGGAGGAGGAAAGTATGAGATGGATAGATAGATGGATGAAAGGATAGATAAATGAAAGGATATACACACACTCACACACTGTTTTATTGGTATATTATTTTGTTTTCTCATATTTCTATATGTTGAAGTACTGTATATATTTATATTTCATAGCACATTTCATTTTTCCAATAAATGAAATGCTTCCATTTACTTGTTTCTGGACTCTGTTAATTTTAAACTATTTTTCTGCCTTTTGCTTTCATTTGTTTCACACGCTCCTCATGTTTATTTTAGCACTTAGTAGGCATTAAAGTGCTGTTATTCTTGTAGAATAATATTTAGCAAATACTTTGTTCTAATTTTACTCTTTAAATGTGCTTTGCAATACTTTTTATACCTATATATAATTATTTTTTCTGGTTTCTTCATAATTACCTGTGCTTTAGATTTTTTTTTCTACTGTCCCTATGTTTGAATTTTTGCATTAGATGTCACATTGGTGTCTTGCAGGGTATTAAGCTTTGGCTGCACTAATATAGATTCCAATAGATGGCAGTATACAATATAGAAACATCTGCTTCTGCCACCTAGTGGTTGAATGGATTTTTGCAGCCCAGATCTAATAACCATAGTTTCTTAGCATTGTTTATTTATGATTAAGGTAAATTCCAAGCAATACTCAGAATAGTGGATTAAATTTTGTTCTATACTTTCCTTACTGCTTTTCAATTTAGAGATTCGTTGTAAATTCCAATCATTAAAGTCTTGCAATTATATAATTTTTTGAGACTCAGGACAAGATTAATAATCTTCTTTCATCAATACTTCTTTTAGAGCCAGTTGTTAAGTTTGCAAAGTAATTGAAACTTGAGACATGTGTTTCCACTTAAATGACACATCCATTCTATTCCCAATGCCCTTGAACAGAGATGGACCTCTTTTCCTCAGGGTCTTGATAAAACTTATAAACATATTACTTTACCCTCCCAATTTTGGGGGGGACTGGCCTTGTTATGAAAAAGGAAGAAATAATTTCCTTCCTGGAGCCAGTGAAATCCTATTTAAAACCTTTCTAAAATGTAGATCCTAGTCAGGAAAATGAAATGACCTTTCATTAAATAATTAAAATGATGAAACCAATACTAGTTTTCAACATCCAGAGGAACTTTTTTCCATAAAACCCTGCATTGGAAAACAATTGTGCATTTTCTAACAGAAAAATCGCATCTAGATGTTTCTTTAGCACGTAATGAGCCATTATATACTTTTTTGTATGAACAATGGCTTATCCTTTAGTGAAGATTTACACTTAAAAAAAAACTATGAGCGTAAGGATAAAACATAATGAAGCAAATGTTATTGGTCAGCCAATAGGCAAGGGAGGTCAAAGAAGTAAAACTGCATTACTCTATTTCAGTTGGGAAAAATCCAGAGTTCAAACAGTGTGGTTACATATAAATACTAATTTTTCCATGTCCTTTATGTTGTGCAAGTTTATGGAAGGAAAGACAAATGATTTCTTAAAACATAAGAGAAGTGATAAGGGTAATGGATTGTAAATACATTACTCTTGGGGCACAAATAGGCTGATTCCCCCAACCAGCAGTATTTCTTGGTAAATAAGAGTAGTGTAATTTTCAATTTGCACTGAGCTAATACAACCTTCCTGTCCTCTACCATCCTCTGGAGTCCATTTAAGCTCACGCCTACTGCTTCAGTGTCTCCATCCAGCCACCTCATTCTCTGTCATCCTGTTCTTCTTTTGCCCTCCATCTTAGGTCTCGAGTTTCTCTGTAAGCCATCTTGGAGGAGCTGGTAGTCAGTCTCAGATAGTATAAATGAGAATAAGGGTTAATAGGGAGGCTACCTTGATTTCATTTTAGCATTATTGAAAGGCGCACACATCATTTTGTAATTGTCCAGTAAAAGTAGAATTGCCAGAGACTTTTAAGGTATGCCTGAGTTTATTCATACCATACCAAGAAGATGCTGATTCTAGTAGCTGAAGAAAAGTTTCCAATAAACAACTCAATATTAGCTCTAAGTAGCTGCATACCTTCATCTCCAAATTACTTTTTCCTTAAAGGTTGCTGTTCATTTTCATTTTAACAATGACACTGCAGAAAGGAAATAGTTTCCATAAACAAATACTGCTCTGTTTTACTATTAGATACTGTTTCACTATTGAATAAAATAGAGATCACAGATCAAGGTTACAGAGATCTGTGGAAAAAATGAAGACACTCCATGAAGCATGCCAGCAAATTCCATTCCTGAACTCTGTATTCCTTCCCAAAATAGTTAAGGAATACTGTTTTTCTTACCATTAATTTCAAGGCAATTAATTTAAAAGTTCATTCTTTGTATCTTATTCTATGTCTTGCAGATCCAGAGTGAACTGATGGGGCCTTTTTTGACTCATATTCTGAAATGAAGTTTAGCAGTTATTATATCATGTTTTTCAGCTTTTCTATCTTGAAATGACTCAAAATGGCTTAGATAAAATGCATTAATAAGCTAGTATAGCAGTGAGCTCAATTAAAATGAACTTAGCAACTAAAAAATTAAAATTAAAAAGGGGGCATGCATAAGCGCACCAGCGTGCCTAACATCCCTGTCCTACTGTCCCCATCTATTTGTATTCATTTCTTTCTTTTACATCCATATTTATATCTGCCATCTTGTATGTGTTTGACAAACTAATAAATACAAATACAAACTTGGAGATCCAAAAGTCTGCTCAGTGTCAAAGAGAAATCAATGAAGGAGAGAGAGGATGGGAAATTTTACACTTTTTACAGAAAATACCTTTTCCAATGATTTCTTGATCAATTGTGTTTCTGATGTTGGAGAGACAGTTTGTCGCTATATAATTCATCTACAATGCCAGCCTAATTGTTTCAATAGGTTTCCTAAAGCACAATAGTAAAATCTACAGTACTTTTTGTTTAATAGCTTGTGTTAACTGTACACTGTAGAACTGAAATTAGTTTTTTTCAAACCATGCAATAAAATTTTCACATCTAATTCTAGAGTACACACAGTTTTTTCACCAATAATTTGATGAATTACATTTGTATTGTATATTATTTAAGAGTAGCACAACTACTATTGTGCAAATGAAATAAACTTCAGTATTGTATAGACATTGTTCGGTCAAGGGTTGCTTGTAATGGTATGCATTTATTCTATTGTCCAATTATTTTTATTTTGCATTTGGATCAGAAGCTTCCTTCCACTAATATACTGCATTTCCTTTAAAACAAAACAAAAATTACTGATTTTCTTTTTAAAAGACCTCTAGCTTACTGGCTCCCTCTAATGACTAAATAATGGAACTGCTTATTTTGTTTACTGCTTCTATGCATTTCAAAAAACAAATCCACCTTATTTTTTCTTTGGCTTAGAGTATTGAGATCTAATTGAGAATGAGATCAGTTCTGCTTCTAGTATAGTAAATCTTTGGTTTATCAGGCTGTTCAACTCTTTTGAGAACATATTTCTAAAGTGGTGCCTTCTTGTATGTAATCGTTAAATGTACATATTTGCAAACCATGCATGCTATTAAAAATAATTTATTCCTTTCCTTCAGAAGATATCAACACTCTCAAATAAATGATACCATTCAGTGTTTTCATCCTAAATTTCAGGGTCAGTGGTCTTTCCCCTTTCATGGGTGATAGTGACAATGAAACCTTAGCTAATGTTACCTCAGCCACTTGGGATTTTGATGACGAAGCTTTTGATGAAATATCAGATGATGCTAAAGACTTCATAGATCACCTTCTAAAGAAAGATATGAGGTAAGGATACATTACATTCAATGTTTACATACTACTCCAAATATGAATGCATAATGACTGTTTTCCTGGAGAAACTTCTTACACTGTTTTTCCCAAGCATAAGTGTATCCTTATTGTCGTACTTCTGTATTAATTTAAGGTACATGATGAATTTAGACCCATGCTTATATTCACTTTGCCTTTCTGGAACTGATCTAACAATCCCAATCTATGACTTATAAACCTTACTAAATAATAAAATTAATACATTCAACTCTCTCCTTTAAATTTGTAATGACTTTTAAGGTATGGATATATTTTAACATTTCTTATTCTAGTCCATTGTTTTCCAGATGTATTAGCATTCAACTTGGCTAATGGTGCCATGTGTGGGAAATGCAAATGAGCAGGTCAAGGAAAGAGTTAAGTTCTAGTAGTTTTAGATTACTCCTTTAAATAGTTACTAGCCCCATAATCCTACCATCCGAACACTGACACCCAGTTTGTAAATCAAGGCAAGTGGATCTACAAAAAAAATTATTAGGTGTTTCAGGTTTACTCAAATTGCTAATTTATTGGCATTTTCCACAAAAGCAGTCCAGCCATGAGTAGTACCTCTTTAGGACAACTAAACTTTTTTTTTTACTGAGTGCAATCATAGAAATATGCAGATCGATGTATCCCCAAAAATGCTTAATTCAATGTATAGTGTAATTATGTTATACTTAATATAACTACATATGAAATGAGGTTTAATATGTTTAATTTAGAAGGGAGTTGAACTAGAAGACATCCAAGGACTTTGACAATTCTCTGATAATATGAAATGATATTCTATGTGCACTTTGCATTGATTGCTTTAAATTTTAAAAAAAATTCAAATCCTCTAGGGACAATTGTGTGCATGTTTGAAACTTGCACCTTTCCCCCATGTTGTTGTTGTTTATTTGTGGAGATTACAAAATAGCTTCAAAATGAATGCCACTTTAATTTTGGCAGCATTATCCAGAGAATCTGTGTGGTCTACAAAAACAAATCTGGAAGCTGCATACAGATGCTAAATGTTGCATTTCCCACCCATGCTTCAGGAATAAAAAATATGATGTAATCTATAACATACATTTTTTTTCAGAATGAATAATATATATTTTTCTTATTACGTGATTTCTCTGCCTTCTGCACAGCAGTTATGAGAAAACATAGTGACAAATAATATGTTAATAGGTAACAAATGTAGACTGTTTCCAAGAAAAATATGGTATAGTTGTCATTTTTATTGCTCCAAAGATACCAAAAAGTAATGAAATACATCTGAGTACAGCAGAGGTTTTTAAGAATTAAATTTAGATTTTTTTTGTCATAATATTCCAAGGACATAAATCTTTTATCACTCTGTGAATTAAAATTTATTTATTTATTGACATATCACTGGAACTTATCTCATGGCTTATTTAAGGTAGTTCTCTGCCCTGCTGTGAGTTAGCTGCCTTGTGCCATCTGGAAGTGTATGGTAAAAGTAAGTATTTATAGCTCTGGGTGGCCATATTCCAATTTAAAAAGATTGACCCTCAAGAAAGCAAACAATTTTCTAGTCTTTCTAATATAACGCTGGAAATAAAACATCTGAGACATTGGGAATTGTTTTAAACTTACACTTCAAAAGAATAGTCAATTATTAAAAACTTAATTAAAATATAACATAAATATATGAAAGATTAGACCAAAAAAATTGAACCCAAAATATATTGCATCCATTTCCTTTACTTTTTATGTAATTCATTAATTCCCATGTTCAATATTCAAGCAAACCATGCAACTGAATAAAACTGTACAGTAGTCTAATGAGCCATATTATTAAATATAGAGCTAAATAAAATCTAAGTTGTATTTATGTAAGTATAATAGTTATGATCTCTATTAACTCATAGGGACCGCTTGAATTGTACTCAGTGCTTACAGCATCCATGGCTGCAAAAAGACACCAAACACATGGAAGCCAAAAAACTCTCCAAAGATAGGATGAAAAAATACATGGCTAGAAGAAAATGGCAGGTAACATATGTCTCTGGAGATTCTCAGTCATCCAGGTCATGGCTATCCCATGAATGTCAAAGAATTTGTTTCATATGTTCTTGATCACTCTGTTTACTTGCCCCAAAAGTGCTTTTTCCAAAAGCCAACCACCCTTTCTTTGTTTTTCCTTGAAGATGTTTCAATTCTCATCCAAGAAACTTCTTCAGTTCAGAACTGAAGCAAAATGTCTTTAAGAAAAAACAAAGGAAGTCCAGTTGCCTTTTGAAAAAGCATCTTTGGGGGCCGGTAAACATAGTGATCAAGAACATATGAAACAAATTCTTTGTACATTCTATCTTCAAAGTGCATGAATTTGGAAGATATATGAAAATAAAAGGCCCTTTGTTTAAGAAAACAATCCATCTTTTGCAGGAAAGCTATTGCAAGTAGTCCTCGACTTACAACAGTTCTTTTAGTGACTGTTTGAAATCACAGCGGCACAGAAAAAAGTCATCTGTGGCCATCTTTTACACTTAAGAGTGTTGCAGCATCTCCATGGCCATGTGATTTACATTCTGATGCATGAGAACTGACTCATATTTATGACAATTGCAGTGTCTGGGGATCATGTGATCCCCTTTTGCGACCTGACAAGCAAAGTCAATGGGAAGCCAGATTCACTTAACAACCGTGTTACTAAGTTAACAACTGCAGTGATTCACTTAACAAATGTGGCCAAAAAAGGTAGTAATGTGGGGCAAAACTCACATTTCTCACTTAGCCACATAAATTTTGGGCTCAAATGGTGGTTGTAAGTTGAGGACTACCTGTACAGGATAAAAGAAGGACATCTTAAATTGCCTTATTCCAATCCCGGTCCTTAAAGTAAATATATGTAGCTTACATTCTCTCCTATTGGTACATGTAACTTAATTATAACAGATTAATGATCATGTTGGCTTTGATCAAATGTTTACCTTTGCAAGAAAATTCTCCTGAGATAATTATGGATGTATTCAGGGGGATTTTTAATTGTTATGTTAAACAAATTAATAACATTTGTCAGTATTTTATTATGGCTGTAGCAAAGGGGAAAGAGACATGGTGATTACACCATTTTGAAACATGGCTGGTAACTTTTTCCTTCATTTGGGCAGGTATTCAATATTGATTTGCCTTTTGATTTCCATTTCTTCCTCTGTTCCTTTTGAGAGGATAAATTCCTAAAAGTCCAGCTGCTTCACAGATTTCCCTGCCAGCCTATAATGCAAGTTGCCCAAAAGTTCTATGGTTGAAATATTTACTAGACACCTGTTACCATCCATTCTCTGGGTCAACTTTTACGGGACCCCCATCTCTAGAGTTTGCTCTCAGTGCACTAAACAGAACCATTCTATTTTTCTCTATCTTTTGCATCTTATTTTACAAATATGTTAAAAACAACAAATGGTAAGTAGGAATTCATCAGCATTTCTTGGTTGTGTTACAGAAAACGGGAAATGCTGTTCGTGCCATAGGAAGGCTTTCCTCTATGGCAATGATTTCTGGCCTGAGTGGACGGAAGTCCTCTTCAAGTTCACCAACAAGCCCTGTTAATGCAGAGATTGAAGCTGGAGGTATGGAAATTCTGATATGAAGTGGAGGTATAGGTGTATACCAGTGATGGCAAACCTTTTAGACTGCGCATGCGCACATGCCCAAACTGAAAGGTGAGTGCAAGCACAAACATGGACATGCACACATGCACGGACATGTACGCATGCACAGCAGAGACCCAAAGACCAGCTGGCCGCTGGGATGCAGGGCATCCCAACACTGGCAGCGTGGCAAGAGGTAAGATCTTTTTCTTTTGTGCGCTTCTGTTTCCTTGTTTGCCAGGAAACAGTAGCTCACGAAAGAAACGCCACAGAGAACTGACCTGGGGCAAAGGTGCACGTGCCAGCAGAGAGGGTTCTGCATGCCACCTCTGGCACATATGCCATAGTTTCGCCATCACGGTGGTATACCAGAATCTTTCCAACTTTGAACACAATTGCAGAAGAATATGAAAACTGAAGTCCAACGCATCTGAAGACCATAAGGTTGGAGAAGACTGATTCTGTTAGTTCCAAAACTACAATATTCATTTGTGTATCATCGAAAATCTTGTGGTGTCATTACTGGTATTTTCTTAATTTGGACATATGGTTAATCACTCTTTTGCAGAGATCTATAATCTTTTGTGGTTCAGGCTAACACCTAGTCTGCATTTAACCCAAGCACACATTTGTCCATTTCTGCATATTGATTATTCATTCACCAGTAAAATATTGGGCAGAGATTGCCATGTAAATCATCTGAGCAGTAGAATTACCATGCCATATTTCTGGAAGCGTATTTTACTATCATTTCAACTTTCCATTGAAATAAGAAAAGTGACATGACTAGCTTCACAGATATAGTTAAGACAGATGTCAAGCAGATGGGACACAAAAATATGTATGAATATTGTAGGCTTTCATATTGTTTTGAAAGAAGTATTTGAGAAAGCTTTCGATGACATTCAGATTACCACATTATTTAAATGTAGATTATATGGCATAACACTTAAACAGATGCTTGAAAATTGTATTCTATAAAGAATATTCATTCACAACAAAAGACTGTAGAGTCTTTGTACTCTTTAATTCCCCCCCCCCCAAAAAAAATCAATTTTTTAATGACTTGGATAAGGAAGTGGAAAAAAAGATCTCTCAAAAATACAAGTAGTGCAGAATTGGGTGGAATGGACAATGTGTTAGATTGAAAAGGAAATTTGACAGAAACACATATAAAAACAATAGAAAAATGCAAACAGAGAATGAGGGAATGTCAGCTTGGCAGTAATACCTGTGAAAAAGATACCTACAGTTGTTGATTATATAGTGAATATAAACCATCTCTATAGGATGGCTTTAAAAAGCTGTTTAAGGTTGTGTCAACAGACATATAACTTTCAAATCACAGGAAATAATTAGCATTGTATGACTCTTGGTCAGATCCTATCTTGAGTATTTTGTTCATTTCTGATCAACCATACCACACATTGGAACAAGTTTAAAGAAAGTTGTGATAAACTGGAAACTAGAAATTAAGTTCTATGAAAAAAATGGAAAGAACTGGGAATGTTTTAGCCTTGAGAAGATACTGTGAAAGCACTTTAAAAATATCATAAGAAGTGTCATATAGAAGGCTCCAATTTGCCCTTTATCACTTTAAGGTGCAAGATATGATAATGGTTTTAAGTTTCAGGAAATGAGTCTAATTCTGATTTTTGTTTGTTGTTAATCACAATAGTATAGAATAAATATGACAATGGAACCCAGATAATTGTAACATCCCCTTTCTCTGAGTGTTTTCAAACAAAACTGAATAATCATCTATCTGGGCTACTTTAAATTTAAGTTCAGTTTGAGCAGGAAGTTAGTTTCAATAAACATTTGGCTCCTTCCAAATTTATGATATGTGTGTTGTCCTTTGCCACAATTTATGTCTGAACTGCAGGGATATATCCAATTCTTGGTATCCATGATGTTTTATCACATGAATTCTCCCAAAAGGAATAAAATGTTCCTATTTGAATTCTAAATTAGCAGTCATTAAAGATTACCATGGAAATAATATAAGGTAGACTTCTGTGAACTGCTATGTTATGGCTGAAAGACAAGCTTTGATGTTTATTAGGCTGTAAGAATTATTATCAGACAATTGTTCTGTGATAAAGCAGAACTGTGTTGATTTTTTCCCTAGATGAAACAGCCAGTGCTCTCTTAGAAGCAGTTGATGAAGAAAGGCCTCATGTTAAACCCTATTTCTCTAAAACAATTCAAGATATGGAAGTTGTGGAAGGCAGTGCTGCTAGATTTGACTGTAAAATTGAAGGTATTCTTCACTAATTTAGAAGACTTTATCAGCTATCCACCTGTCATTTTCCTTTTAGTGTTGGTGTATTGGTATTTTTTAATCTTCATGCAATTTGATGTACTTTATTTGCCAATTCTAATTCTCATTTTCTGGATGACCTGTAAGATAGAATTCCATTTTAAACAGTGTTTTATTCAGGTTATCAATGACCAAATCTGGCTTTTAGTTATTGATTTATCTTGACGTACCTTGAGAGGGCTGCCATGTAAAGAAGATGTTGTGTGTTCTGCCTGTTTCAAATTAATTGGGTACTAACAGGAACTGCAGACCCACAAATGTATATATTGATTGACATTAGAGTCTCTATGTAACTATAATTGTACAACTAACACGTATCAGGGAATAGTCATTGTTGGACTCTGGCTGAGTACATGTGTTACAGGTAAATGGGTTTAAATTTTTATAACCATATATGGTCACTCTAAAAGCAACCGTACATCTATTCACTTTACATTTCACATGGTAGTTACTGTATCTTGTATTTACTGAGTTTATACCATACCTGCTAATAAACTATGCAGCATTTGAAGGGAGCTGTTAAAGAGCAACATCTGGATTATGAAGATTCCACAGGATCCTCTTACATGGCCTGCAATTTCTTAGAATTGGACTTACTCTAAAACCTTCATTTGTACTGAACTTTTTGTACACTATTAACTGTTAAATAACTTAGTTGATAGATGCACATCTACATCCCCAGGCCACTATAGCCTGTTTTTTTAATGAAAAATTCTAATGATTGTCTATTTCTTTTTTATATTCAACACTTATCACTTAAAAAACATTTTTACAAATAAAATATCTTCATTTTCGCATCTGATATTTCTCAGGTTACCCGGACCCGGAAGTGATTTGGTACAAAGATGAGCAATCTATCAAGGAATCCCGGCACTTCCAAATTGACTATGACGAAGATGGCAACTGCTCTTTGATTATTTCTGAAGTTTGTGGAAATGATGATGCCAAATATACTTGCAAGGCAATTAACTGTTTGGGAGAATCAACTTGTACAGCAGAACTTATTGTGGAAACGATGGGGGAAGAGGAAGAAGAAGAAGAATGAATCAACAGAAGAGGAGAAAAACCACTCAGTTGAAGACTCTTTAATGCTCATGTAGTGTGACATTAGGTCATAGTTTTCTTCATTTGTTTTATCAGCAGTGTGGCTGACACCTGTTTTATTTATGGGCATTAACTTGAATTAACAAGCACTTTAGTTGGCTGTTGTGCTTGGATTTAGTTTAAGTTAAAGCATAAGTTGCAGAGCCCAGACAACGAATGTGAACACACCATATGAAGCTAATCTGCTAAAATCAACTCTTTCGTAAGCATATGATCAGGAGAGAGGAACTGGATAAGTATACTAATTGTTTCATCAAGCAATATAGCTAGCAAAAATGCATCTTTGGTGTCCTGTGACACCATTGAAATATGTATGAATGAAGTACATTTGGTGCATTAAAATTTTATCTGCAAGGGGCCCACTGGAAATACAAGAATAACACAGAAAGCTTCCTGATGGGATGCAAATTTAGACTCTAATTAGCTTCTCTTATCAAACAGATACTAAATATAGGTAATTATAATTATCTCAATGCCATCTTTGCAACACTTTAGCATATTCAGGTTTGGGGGGAGGAGTTCCACCAGTGGCATCCCATTAACAGCATTTTGTGTCTTTCTTAACTTTCCCCTTGAGAGTTATTTGTAAATTCAAATAAAAAAAACCTCAATTTCAGAGTAAGTTATTACAAGTTCCCCCCCAAAAAACTAATACAGTTTTGAGTCCAGCAAAATAGCTTGACAGTTCGGTAGATTGATCTGAAATCCTGTTTAGAAAATGAAAGACATTTTCCCTATTTTTGGTGGATTTTCATACTGAGTTGTATGTTATTGTGATCATCATGGTAACAGTAAGAACAAAAATGAAAAAAGGAGAAAAAGTTGCAGGTACAATTTGTAACCAAGTTGGCTGAATGTGTTCGCTGAAATTCTACATTAATCCTGTTGCTGTGAAAGATGAATGGCATGCCAGGTTGCCTCATCATAACCTCATTTGGTACTGAATGGCTTTTTTTTGAAGGACGGAAAGAAATCATAATTAATACTCTGTCCTGATTGCAGATTTCTATTTGCATCACTGCTCTGAATGCCAAAAGGAAAATGTGTCAGAACAAAGTAAAAGGTTTTGACATGTAGACTTGTTGGAAACGAACAGTATATTATAAAACATCAATGCCTGTGTGATGCAACTTGGGTTTATTTGTATCATTACTTTGCTCTTATTAGAAATATTTGCTAGAAACTGGATAGCCAGGAAAGAGAGCTCGATTACAAGGTCCTCTACAAACTCAGTATTGGTGAGGTTGATAGCTTCCTGCTAAATAAGCACATGCAAACAAATACAAAGAGGCACCGAATGGTTAGAAAATATGTACCTTCCACCAAATTGATTAACACGTTCAGATTTTTCTGTGTTGCTTTCGTTTCAAAGTTAGCTGTCATTCAGAACATCTAACAGTACCTGTCTACACCTGCATCATTCCAACTAAGGCTTTTCTCCACTTCTGCAAGATGCAAATATTTTCAGCATAGCCATTGGCTTCATTAAAGAACACAGAGAACAAATTTAGCATTAGCCTCTCAAGCCAGAAGAGGAAAATTAAGTATACTTCAATATAGATACATACAGTATCTTTAGAACGTTTGATCTTATTACTGTAGTCTTACATGTTCTGTATTTGCTTGTCTGCCTGTTGGAATGCAGATATTCAAAATTCCATTTATGATATGTACTCACATTTGCTGTGGGGGTTTTTATTACTGCTTTCGCTGTTTCTTAGTTGAAGTTATCAGCATGTCCTCATTTTAAGTGGATGAGAAACTTTTGTTATAATAAAACACAGTCATTGCCAGTTTGCCACACATTGTTATAAGGCAATTTTAATATTATTTAGTGCATACAAGGCATTTTTTCACATGTTTTCAATGTGTTAAGAAAACAGTGGGGTGTATTTTTGTATATCTTAATTAAAAAAATATGCTAATGTTTTCTGGTGTCTTAAACAGAGAGGGAATATTCGAGAACACTACAGCTGTAATTATTCACAATTTCTCAATAAATACATATCACAAAGCATGTTGCTACCAGTTCATTTGTTCAATATAAGCTCTACATTCCTTTCTTGATCCAGGGTGAATGTTTGAGAACTTGTTTACCGCTCCCTGATAAATTTATAAATTATACTGCTTGCATGACCCAGAGTAATATAACTTTCTACCTAGACAATAGATTTATAAAGTACATAAATATGAAGAACATAGCTGAAAACTAAATTATTCCTCTTGGCCCATGAATCTTTTTAACTTGTACAAGTGGTTGTGTTTGTTTGCAAAATGGTTCTACTAATAGTTCTTTTTTTAAAAAAAATAATAATCTATAAGCCTTGAAATGTTTGCTTAAAGGCAAACACAGCACACCTACTTTATTTAAAAATTTTGGAGAAGCGATTCTTTCAACATGCTTAATTTTTAAAAAAAAACAAATCTTAAAAGATCAGGAAAGAAAAATAACATATGAACATACTGCTTTGAGACCCATTCTAGTCAGCTTTCCTTGCAACTGGTGAATTATTTGCAAGTTCCCAAAAAGGAGGGAAGGAGGAATGGGAAGAAATGGTAGAGGCAGGGAAAAGAGGTGTAGCCTTTTGGAGATGATCTGGCTGAGTCTGGTGTGTGGGGATAAATGAATCATTAATTTGGGGTCTACACCCCATAAGAGACTTGAGTCTAGCCCCCCCCCCCCCCCCGAAGTTCCTTGACTAATCTAGCACCAATTCATCTTGATTTAGATCAGATTGTTGTGTATAGGTAGCATGAAATAAGCTTGTAGCACTCTTAAACTCCATTCTGGTTTCTAATGTCTTACACCTGACATCACCTGCTGGAGGAAATATTGTAGGCTCAAAATGGTGGCCTGCTCTCCTGTGGTCTATTGTGGTTTCTTTCTTTGCCCACTGCCTTCTAACTCACTTCGGCACCTTTCCAACATACCTCTCCACCTCCTAGGCATTTTATCCTTTTTTTTTCTTTATTCTCTCTTTTCCCTTCCATGAAGCCTACATTACTACATCCTGGAGTATGACAGGAGCCATCTACTAGCATTTGTGCGATGTGTGAGGGTGTGCTTCTACTTTCTCTTCCATGGCTGCTATTTCCTGGCATCCAGCATTGTGAAGAAATGAGCAGCTGCCAAGGACGGAAAAAAGAATCATTTTTAAGAATTTATTTTTCAATGTTGGGGATGCTGTGTTAGAGTTGTGGTGGTGCAATGGTTAGAATGCAGTATTGCAGGCTAATTCAGCTCACTGGCAGGAGTTTGAGACTGACCAGCTCAAGGTTGACTCAGCCTTCCATCTTTCTGAGGTTGGTAAAATGAGGACCCAGATTATTGGGGGCAATTACGCTGACATTGTGAACCACTTAGAGAGAGCTGTAAAGCACTATGAAGCAATATACAGTATAAGTCAAAGTGCTACTGCTATGCTGCTTTTAAAAAGTTGTTTTCCACTGGGGAAATCAATGTATTTTCTGAAGTTATAAAATAAAAACTATAAATGTATGCAAATGTTTAATCTCTTCCCCAAACTCCCCCTTGTCATCCATTGTTTTAACAGTTGTCAACATGTTGCAAAATAGCTAATATTTGCAGTGTTCAATCTTGATGAGATAGGATCAAAAAGGCAGAAAGAACAATTCCGCATGAATTTTGTTTGTGGCGGTTCTTCATTTAGAAGTATGATATTAAGTGTTCCCTTTTCTCCATTCCAAACTGTCCTGTCTTCAAAAAACACAAAACTACTTGTGTAGTTCTCTCTCTTCCTACACAATATCCCTCCGGGTTGCGTTAAGTGGAAGAAGAGAGAAAAGTTATTTTCAGGAGACAGACTGTATTATAACCGATATAATTCACCCTGTATGTAGTTTACAGTCACTGCTGTGCATATTCTGAATTAAAGGCAATCTGAATAAACTATGGTTATTTAGCCATCTATGGGCATTCTTATGCAAAGTCAATTTTTATTGCAATTTATATTGCAGTTTGAACTTCCAAACACATATATACATGCACAGCAGTGGTGGGTTTCAAAAAATTTTGGCCTGCTTTGTGGGAGTGGCTTGCCGGCCATGTGACCAGGAAGGAGTGGCTTGCCGGCCATGTGACCAGGTGGGATTGGCTTGGCAGTCATGTGACCGGATGGGATTGGCTTGGCAGTCATGTGGCCGGGTGGGAGTGGCCAAGACGATGTAACTGAATTCTTTGCCCCAATGGATGATCTACAAAAAGATATAAAAAAGGAAATTTATTATTTTGTGTACTTACTACTTAAATAAGATTAAAATAAGTACACAAAACAATAGAAGAGCTATTTACAGAAGGAAGATGACTGTCCTTGCCAGTTTTCAATATCACTGACTCCAATGAATGGCCTGCACAAAGAAGAGACACAGAAATGAACTCTTTCATTGCATGCACTGCATTAGGATGAAACCAGTACACAAAATAAAAGGAAGATTACTGTCCTTTTGTGTGTTGAAGTCACCCACTGATCACCTTGTTCCAATGAATGGCCTGCACAAAGAGATACAGAAAGGAAAACTTAATTGCTTGCACTACTATATTAAGGATGAAACAAGCACACAAAGCAATAAAACAGCTATTTACATAGGAAAGATGACTGTCCTAGCGGTCATACTCTGTTGCCTCTTCATTCTGTTAAATAATACTAACTGCAAAAGAAATAAAACAATATTGGACTTGATTGGTTGTTAAGCTGAGGACTACACTACAGGTAACAGAAGGGACCTCTGTTTTCACGCAACAGTGTACAGTCTTTTCAGGAAGGATGTCCCATCTAAGAAGTTAGATCAAGAATGAATGTCATAGGTAGATTCACAGAGCAATACATATTTCTTTTTCTGAAATTTATTCCTCAGTTCAAAAAACAGGAATGTATGAATTAGATTCAATACTTAGGACAGACCAAGTAGCTATTCAAGGGTTAGTGGTGTTATGGTTAGAAGCAATGGTAAAGCAAGATATGGATTTAAAACCAGTAATATTTGGTTGGGCATTTCAAAGGGAATACAATACATATTTAATTTTACACATGTTAACAGTTGCTGGAATTGTGTTTTCACAACAGTGGAAAAACAAAGATATGAAAATGAATAAATATTAGAATGTGCAGGAATGAATAAATTGACAATTAAAATCAAGAAGGTGTCAGCACCTCTCCATTAAATAATTAGGAAAGAAAGACCACGAGACTACATGTGTGGAAATCAAGTGTACTTTTACTAATTAAAAATGATTAAAGGCATAGCGAAGCGAAATCTGAATATTTAGGCGCGAAAGCAATTGATATATAGAATAGCCCATTCCCCACCCCTTGGCATCACAGTTACAGTCCAATCATAATTCTCCCAAGTGTCAGGTGCGAGATAACTTCAAAAGGCATCACGAAGATGGAATGTCGGTGCCGTT